>NW_024038983.1:907500-1268327 GCF_016077235.1 Cyprinodon tularosa | reverse complement strand
TTATTTACATTTATTGGCTTACTTACCAGGACTGGAATTGTTTGTTTTGAATTACCTGTATGTCGTCATTTTTACTTACGCACACGCCCACAGCTCTCGCGAGATCTCAGCCGCTCATCTCAGTCTAAATCCAGCCTTGTATGACTGAAATATTTACATTTTTCTAAACAAAATAGCTCAAGCACAGTCAGACTGGATGGAGAACATCTGTGAATATTAAATTTCAGGTTTGTCGACAAATTCTTAGTTGGATTTAGGTCTGTAGGTCTTAGGACACTGATCGGGAATGCAATTAAATAAATAGCTTTTTTGGTACAGTAGGTATGCAGTGCAGCTCTGCTATTTCAGAAGAATGAATAAACCATACTTCATGGAGTTTTCAAAGCCTGATATATTGTTCTAAGATGTAATTCTGTTTAAAACTTTAACACAACTTTATCCCTGACCTTTGTAGTGTGTTTCTTTGTTTTTAAGATGGTGTTTGTTCACTGAAGTTCTCTATTATCCTTTGCCTTATTACGGTTAACTGAGTAAGGGGGAGAAAAACAAAAGCATTTCATTTGTTTTAGTTTTTATTCCTAAAATGTGCATAATCTACCTCCCAAATCATGAATGTGTATCATTAAAATCACTCTAAATAACATTTTAGCTCATGTTTGTCAAAATCTGAAAAAGGTTCATTGGTTGCTAATACTTTTACAAGGCTTAACTGGTCTCCTGGGGACCATTTGTTACCAAAACTAACTTTGCAGTTTGGATTATCAGGCCTAGAGCTGATGCACAGTAAGTTCACAGCCTTCCTCTTAACAAGCTTGCTAGTCAGCTGGGTAAGAAACAATTTTGCTCTTTTATAAACAAAACACCAGATGAACTGATGATGCTTTCATTATGGACTCAAGGCGATGGAAATAAATGCAGATTCCAACACATTTACCAAGTTCTTTCTGGCTAGCAAATTGATTTCTTTGCTATTAAATTGTCTATTTTGACTCAAATTGAGCAATCTGTAAGTGATCCCAGAAACAAAGTCGAAACATTTGCACTTGGGGCAAGCAAGGATTTCATTCAATTGAAGAAAGGAACTACATTTGTTTATTATCAAATTACTGCACTGAGAATATTCAGTGTATTTCTGCTCTGAGAAGTGTGTGTGTGTGTGTTGAGGTATGCATTTGTGGGGAAAAGTTGCTGAATAGGTGTTATCAGGATGCAATACCAAATGCGGCAGCCAGCCATAAATAATGCAGTGACCTGTCTTATATCCCTGCTTGACTGCTTAGCACCATTTACCGCCACTTATCTTGCTTCTGTGTTGGTCTGTGTGTGCGTGTGTATGTGTGTCTGAATCAGACAAGGATAAGTGATGTTCAGTGGTTTGTGTTTGCACATTGGTTGTGAATATGTGGTGTAAATACAAACCTCTCCCTGATGATCTCCACATGCTCCTGTGGTTTTGGAAGAAAAAAAGCTGTGTTGTGTGAAAATGAGGGTCAACGGGAGAGAAGTGTTTATGGAAGGGACGGAAGCTGGGACAAAGAAGAATTTGGGGTTTCATGTGGTTTCTTTAGTCTTATATTAAAGTCGAAGACGGCTACTGCGCAAGTCTAAAAGAACAGCTAAAGGGTGGTTACATTTAGCTGTTCGATCATTCTTGGCGTGATCTCAGTTTTTGTTTTTTTTGCCAGCTCAGCAACTCCTGTATCCTGACAGACGCACACACACCACTCTTTAAAGAAGGCAGATCTGAGCTCTTTGGTGTTGAATACAAATTAGACTTCCAATTGATTTTGTGTTGGGAGCTGTGCCTATATGCTTTCGTCTACCTTTACCCCTCCATACCAAAGCATGTCTTATTCTACACGCCTCTATTTGCATGCAATGTCTAACAAAGCATTGATTTCTGCAGAACTAAAATAAGTTAGTGTAATTTTGTTTAACAGACTGACAGAAAGCGGTACATTATATGAAATAATGTTTTTTTTTCCCGTATGTTTTTCACAAAAAGAAATTCTAAAAATGTGATAGACATTGGTGTCCCTCAAGTAAAATGCAGTAGAACTTGTTGCCCTCTTAAAAAAAAAACCTAAGGCTAAATACTGTCCACCTGTCTGTAATTCAGTCTAACTATAAATCCAGCTGTTCTGTAAAATCCTCAGAGCTTTGGTTGGGTAACATCAGGAAATAACATCATGAAGCTGTATTAGGTTAGACAACACTAGGCTTTGCATCATACATCTCATTAAGCAGTGCTGAATTACGTAACACCACCATAAAATAGGTTGCTGAAATTATTACTTGATATTTTATTTTGATGGGAATGCTGCACTAATAAATATAGTTTAGAGTGATTATTTTAGCCAGCGGTATCTGGACACCTCAGGCCTTTAAGCAACTGGTTATGAGGCTGAGGAACCTAACTAAATATGGCCTCTTCTTTTTCAATTCTGGTTTTTGGGGCACAAAGTCAATAAGTCTCAGGAGAGCTGTTAGGTCTACAACCTTGTGTTGGTCACTCACAGCAATACCCCATAAAGTTTATTGAGCATTTCTATGGAAATTAATCTTCCTTTTGTTTATTTACAAACAGTTCCTAGTCCTCCCGCTTCATGTTTATATATATTGTTGCCTTATACCTTGAGAGACTTGACATTTTACTGAATTTCAACGTGCATATATCTGAATGATTACTTTGGCAGATGAACAAGTACAATCCGATCTACTTTAAATGATATCTAATGCAAGATGATGTCAGCTGTGAACCCTTGAGCTCAGTTTGTGTCACTCGTTGCCGTTTTTGGATGCCATAATTGTTGAATGACTTTGTGTGGATATCTTGGGATTGGTAGAGCTCTGCAGAGAAACAGACACAATGTTTAATTCAAACAGATCCATGTGATTCAGACTCCAGGAGAGACTGTCTTTACTCGAGGCTGAAGGAGAGAGATGGGAGTTCAGAAGGAACCATAATGTTTTCAACATTATGGTTCCTTCACAACATAAGTAGAGAACGGCTCTGGGCTGTTCAGTTAGGCTTTTGTGCTTGTATTTTTACAGTGCTTTCGACTCTAATTCTCTGTCAAATAGACTGGTGGTTGCAGATCGAAGTTAGCTTTAGGAAAAAAATAAATAGTCAGGGTATATTTTAAAGACCTGCCCATAGCGACTACTTTTTATGATAGGATAAATAAAAGATTTATCGCTTGACACACTGACCTGAGATCACTCTGATCTCAGGTTCTTATCTCCCGGTTAAGCTCTCAATGAGTTTTGTTAGTTGTTTTTATTTTTTTTAATAAACATTACAAGTAAAATGGAAGTTAAGATTTTTTTTTTCCAATTAACTTTTGTCTATGCTGTCTTACTCAGGTATGAGTTATTATGTTAAATGAAAGAAAAATATTTGATGTTAGTTTTTGGTACATACATTAACAATTTAGACACACAAAGACATACATCATCATGTATCTACATATAAATAAAAAGCCACAATGACAGCTGACACGTTTTTTTTTATTAAATATACAGCAAATTTTTTTTATTGAAGCCTTGAATTACAAATATATAGTTTTGATATTTCTTTAAAGTTAATTATAATCAGTTTCAGTTGGTTAAATTCAAGGTTTCAGCACAATGATGAAAAGTGGTCACCATGTCCTCCAGTAGTCTAATGCTATAGCAGCATAGCTATAGCGATAGCTCAGGTCAACCTAAGTCATTCTAACTATAAGCTTTATCAAAAAGAAGAGTTTTAAGCCAAGCCTGAAAAGTAGACAGGGTGTTTGCCTCACAAACTAAAACTGGTAGTTGTCTCCACAAGGGAGGAGCCTAGTTACAAAAAGATCTGACTAGTAACTAGTGTTGTATTAAAGACCAAACTGAGACCGAGACAAGATATACCCTTAGATGCTCTGAACAAGTCCTTACATTGCATTGGCCTTGTCTCAATACTACTTGGTCTCAGTTGGTTTGGTCTTCAATATAACACTACTAGAAACCACTAGCAAACCTGTGGATTTACTATGGTCGATTATTTAAGTAACAAATGCATGAACAAGTTTCTCAGCATTGCTTCTTATCAAGATAGTTCTCATTTTTGCAACATTCCAGCAGTAAAAATATATTGTTATTCAATAAAATTAAAACCACTTTAATCTGGTTTATTGCCAATATTTTTAAATTAAGTTAGTATTATAAGACAAGCTTAATAACAGTCAACATGTAACTTAATTTGTGACAAAATAAACCAACCACACTTAACTGAACACAGCTTTGCAATCAAATATATTATAAACTAAATATAAGTTTGTGCCTTTATATCTTTTACCTGACATTTTCTGCAGATTTTTATTTGATAGACCCTGCTAAGAAGGGATTCTATTACTGGTGTTTGGTTGGTGCTGCTGTCAGATTCTGGAGTGGTTAAACACTAATCCAGGTGGTGCTGACATAAAATGCGTACGGCTAGGTTACACGGCCCTTGTAACTCCACTCCTGTATTTCTGTGTGTCACCAGGGAGATTGGAAACAGATAGGAGATGGACAGGATTAGTTGGATCTTAGGGTGACGGAGGGGGAATTAGGGAGAAGCAGGCTGCTGATCATTAATTGTAAGCAGACAGAGAGAGGCAGACAGCAGGTATAAAAGCCAAAATGTCAGTCATGTTGTTTGCTGAACACTGAAATCTGATCTTTTCTCTAAACTTCCCTGGCTTCAGGCTTAAATGGTATCAGATAATAAGTTTGCCCCTTTTTGTATTGCATTAATTCGATCAGACTTAATTAAATAACTATTTGTTATTAATTATAACTGCATCATTTAAACGTAAAGGAGGTGGTCTGTGTGTTTATACTGTGCCTTATGTGTTCATATCTCTAGTCTTCTCAGAGTTGGTTTACAGTAGCTAGTTTATTAATAGCTTTAAACCATGTTGTATTCTGCTGAGCAGTTTGGCTTGACTATGTCAGCTCTCACAGCCTGTAATAAATAAAACGTCATAGCACAGAAGGCCTGATGGTGGTTTGAACAACCTCCTCAGAAAGACTCCGCTCTCTTCTACATTTCTCCTGGAGGCATGTCTCGTGATGCGTATTTAGCCATGGCTGAGTAAATAATGAACTCTGTCAGGAGTCCAATTGTGAGTTTGTTCTCCCTTTCTCTGGAAAACAGGAAATTATTTTAGGGTGTTGCATACCAGCCAAGTATTTTCCCATCAATCAGCCAGCATTCGCAGATGCTGTTTTCATTTAAATAACCTGGTCCATCGTGGCCATCGTTTCCCCAAAATATTTACTGAAAATCCATCTGTTTATTTGCAGATACACTGATGATTTTTTTTATTTAGTTGTTACTGTTGAAATAATGCCACCTTTTTTTTTTGTCTTTTAACAATTGCAGTAAAAAGAGGCTTTTCTTTTCCTTCTTTGCTGTAACACTGGTCATACAACTATAGTTGTGTACTAATTTACACAGTTCTTGGGATAACAACACAGCTTTTAATGTGACTTTAATTTTGACATTTGATTAAAAAAATATGTCACTGTAAACTTAATCTGTATAGAATTTAGTCCACTATTTCCTCTTTTTTATTTTAATATTTCCTTAGGTTTTGATATTTTCATTTTTTCTAAACATTTCTTAGTTTTTCATTGGTTATCTGGCTGCTTTTAATGCCTATTTGTATGTCATTTATTAGATTATTTTAGCAAATATGCTGCTACCATATGTGACAAAACAATACAAAGTAGCCTGAATGTGAAGTTTTATGAAAATTGTAAAAGTTTCATGACTTTCACTTTTTTCTTTCTCTTCATTTAACCTACAATAAATAAAATCTCATGCAGCCAACTGCATTTAGAACTTACTTAATTAGTAAATTGAGAAAACCTGATCACTATAAATCTATCTGTTGAAGGCTGAAGGTCTCAGAGTTTTGTAAGGGAACATGAATGGCCAAATAACATCATTAAGAGACTAAGGAGCACAGCAGACAAGTCAGGGATAAAGTTGAGAAGAATTTTAAAGCAGAGCTACACTGAAGAAAATGTTAACCTAAATAACTAATACTTTCTTAAAATAAGTGCATTTTTGCTTGAACTGAGGACGTAAGTTAGACTCTTTACCAATGAAACAAGACAATTTACATTTAAAATAAGAAAAAAATAATTACATTGTCGTATAAAAATCTTCATTCCATTGGCAGATCATCTTATTATCCTACTGAAATTAAAGGTAAATACACTTAATTTATGTCATTTTTACTTATTTCTAGATCGTTTTTGCAGTGTAGGTCATTGGATAATGTATGTAAATATTTTAAAGCCCATCTGAACATGGCTGTCCCTCATAAAGCAGGAGAGCTTTAATCAGAAAAACAGCCATTCTAGATCAAAAGGAGATGACATATTCCACAGCTCAGGTGGGGAAATCTTTTGAAAGGATAGATACTACTTATGCATCCCATAAAGCTTCCTTTTATGGAGGAGAGGCTAAAAGAAATTCACTGAAGAAGTGAAATAAACCAAAATGCTGTTTGCATTTTTTTTAATCAATGTAGGAGACGTATCAAAAATATAGAAGAAGATGCTTCAGTAAAATTAGATCATAAATAAAGATCAACTTGATTAACCCATCTCCATGCTGAGATACAGTAGTGGTAGTATCATGCTGTGGAGAATTTTTTTTTCCATGGGAACATGGGTACTGTTCAAAGTTGTTAGCATAGTTGCCGGGAAAAGATTAGTTGTAATATGACAGATGAAAAAATGTTAAGAGGTATGTATTATATTTCATGGAACTAGAGGAAGGACTGAACATGAAATCAGAAAAAGAAAAGCAAGAAAAGTCTCCTAAAAAGCTTTAATCATCCTTTAAAAAAACAATTAAAAAAAAGTTAAATATTCACTCATGATCAATCCGCAGATTGTGAAAAGTAAGGTAAATAAATACCATAAATCCACCATCACAGAACAACATTTAAGTTCCTGGACAGTATAGGAGTCCAGCGTTGAGAGTTAATTCCATCAGTTTAAAAGAGTAGCCACTGTTATGGTAGAACAGTTGCATGTGTTATGCTGCTGGGTTAAACAGACGTGGAAGTGCTGTCCATCTGTGTCAGACTGCATCTGCACCAGTGAATAAGTGGCATTGTTTATGACATGAGACAGACATATGACTGCTGACAAGTGAATCCGCTCTGTGACAGTAACTGGGGCTTCTGGAAGGCTGAGTGTGTAAGATATTAAGTTTGTGAGTCATCTTTCTCCACAACTATGCCTTTGTTTATCAGGTTGTTAAGTTTCTCATATCCTGCCTGCATTTCTGATTATAATTGTGTGATTTTGTAATTTCCTGTGTTGATTTTCAACAAACCAACAGCATTGGCACTTAAATAAAGATCTCTAAATAACACAGAATAAATAAAAAAGTTACTTCATTTATTATTCCCAGTGTCACTCATGTCTCGACCATTATCTGTTTTTCTTTACCCAGCATCTGAGCAATGCGGTGGCTATTTAGATGCCAGCGATGCCGGCTACATTACCACCCCTGGCTACCCGCAGGAGTATCCCCCTCACCAGAACTGCCACTGGGTCATCACAGCCCCGGAGCCATCGCAGCGCATAGTCCTTAACTTCAACCCACACTTTGAAATGGAGAAGCTGGACTGCAGGTGAGCAACAACAACAAAACACAGAAATGATCTTAATGGCTGGCAGACAAAGGATCTATTGAGAGAAAAATGGTTTAAATGGTGGGAGGTTTTTAAAGCTACTGTGATTCTGAGTTTCTCTAACTTGTTCTTTCTGCCTGGAGCTTTTGGTCTCGCCTATTTCAGAGTGAGAGTTAGTGGTGAACTTCAGCCCACTCTCCTTCTGTTTCTCTGGCTTTCACTCTGCCATAATAATCACTTTGGGACCTCCCTCCATCCCCTGTCTCTAATTATCAAAGTCTAATTACGACACTTTCACTGTGCCAGAAAGCTTTTTCACACTTTGACTGTATTAAAACAGATTACAGGAAATGATTTTCATCACGTTTCTGGGCTGTTTGGCTTTGGTTGCACATCGAGGTATCAAACACGCAGCAATAAAGTCTAAAACTTAGAATATATTTATGAAAAATTTTATTGTTGGATTAGAGTTCTATAAAGTAATCACAGATGTGTTCTTTCAGACATTTATGTGTAAAATAACAACACATACTCAATAACTATATCATGTTCTCTATAAAAAGAATGAAAAACTCAGTTAGGTTTATCCAGCTAATTTTTACGCTACTTGAGAGCTGTGGGACATGAAGTTGTGTGAAACATTCACCATATGTGGCTGAGATGCAAGAGTGGCCCACCGTCAATGAGCTTCCTGCCATGAGAAATAGCCCTTAATGTAACGGAGAAAAAGTAGTTCCGGTATGGTATGGGGACTTAAGTAATCAAAGGGTAGAAAAACTATGTATTTGTTTTGTTAAATGGTAAAAGTCCTGTACTTATATAGCACTTTTTCAAGTCAGGAGATTTTGACCAAAGCAATAAACTACATTCAGTCATTCATGCACAAACTGATGGTGGAAAAAAACATTTTAGCCACAGCTGCTCTGGGGCTCACTGACAGAAGCATGGCTGCCGTACACTGGCGCCACCCTGGCCCTCTGACCACCATCAGTAGGCAATGCAGGGGGAGTGTTTTTCCGAAGGACACAACGACACAAATAGACGGAGCCGGTGCAGGGTAAACTCCTGCACCTGATGCCACTGTCGTCCCTCTAGTTAGACTAGTTCAACATTTTTTTTAAATCTCAGAACAATTTCAGAACATGATGTCAGTTAGGACTATTTCTTGGCTGCTATCGCTCTGTCCTGTAGATGTAAAATACAGTTCCTGCTAACAGAATCAAACTAAACAGCTTATCAACCGTTGGTGGACGGATCCACTACGGACAACAGTGGGAAAGTGAGAAGGTGTTCTGGAATTCCGGAGCAGCAGGAAAGAACGCGATCTTACCTTTCCTCTGTTGTCCGTAGTGCAAATTGCTTTCGCTGGCCAGACATATTTCAAGGTTAGCAAAAAGAGACGAGGGGCAGCAGTTTGCAGGTGCTAGTTCAGGAGGAGACCAGAGGAAAACATGTGGTAGTTTGGAGAAGCCTGCCAAGCAGACAGCGAGCCAGAGCTGGGTTGAGGGTCTGTGGTCGACCCGTGTCTCCTCTGGAGGTAGGACCACAAAGCAGTCCTTCTACGGATAAATTAAACCTTCCTTTTTAAAAAGCCAACAACAAACCATTAAGAGCATTCTCTACTTCATCCTTTGTCAATGTTGTTTTTTTCTATCTTAAATTCTGACTTTAAAAATGGTCTTGTCTACTATCTTATAACAAGTGTCACAAACCTGAGCAGGTGTTCTTATATATAAACAATATATAAAATATATAAAAAATCACAAATAATGGTCTAATTGTTTACTTTCATAAACAGCTTTTAGGTGTTTGGCCTGTTGATTAGCTGCTTAGTTTATTTCCTTTTACATGAACTGTCGTCTACATCTATGCAGCAGAGTGATAACACCCAAAAAATAGTCGTTAATACTATCAAGGTCTGATGTAGTTATGGGATGTTTTAAAATTGTTGAAATAGTCCAACAAAACACATGCATGTTTTTTTCTTTCATTATATAAGTATTTCACAAACCTTTTTTTCTCTGGCATGTTGGCACGGTGGCAAGTTCATGTCCAATTACCGAAACTATCCCTTTTAGTGTTGCATTAATGAAACAACAACAAAATCAAAATACTCCACTATACACTGCTTAATCTAAAATGATACTGGGCATAAATAAAAAATATTTTTAATTAATAAAACTTACCCTAAATCTACATTTTAAAGATACATTCTAATGACGTATAGGGTCATATGAGGAGTTTGCTTTCTAGTGTGGGAAATTCCTATGAATTTATGTTAGATTAGTTGTGTTTGTTAGAATTAGCATGCTAACATTAGCATTAGCAGGGTTAGTAAGTTCACCAGGCAGAACACTATAATTATTTTGACTCTGCTCTGCTCTGTTGGCTTTTGTCTTTATCTTTTGACAAATATTTGTTGTACTGTATAATGTCCATTTTTCATTACAGAAAATATTTGTTTAAATTTAATATTAATAATGGACATAAAGTATCACCATACTAATGTTGTTGTATATTTCTTCTTCTATTTCTCAAATTTGCACTTAAAATCCAAGTCATTCTTACCTCCTTAAAGTAAATCTGAGGTAACTCAGGATCTAAGTGGAATCACTATTCTGACTTTGAGTGATATGTTCCAAATTTAAGCCAATTCTTGTTGGGTTTATTAATAAACCCACAAAAGTCAGCAGAGTTTGTTCGCATACACAGATCAGGATGTACTAGGACCTCTGGGTAGTACATTCTGCACATAAGTTTTACTGCATTACTGCAAACGTCCAGTTCAGCAAGCAAAGAAGAAATTGCCTTGGACATTTTATGCACTGACACAAATTTGCTGAATCACTACATAATGGACTAAGGGTGGACAGATCAAGGACAGCTGTTGACATTTACGAGATATCTGCAGAACTAAAACAGAAAATAAGACCCTGAAACAATGACTTGTGAAGTCTTAAGTATCTAAATCCTGCAAGTTCTTATCTCTGTGGCAGCCACAAATGAGTGATTGCTAAACATACACAGTAGAAAAAAACCTTTGGTAAACTTTATGAGTAAAAAGCTGCAGATAAAATTTTTGTGTCCCAGACAGCAACAGAGACAAATACAGAAATACACATAGTAGAGCATACAGTTTCCAGCCTCAGTTTCAGTGGTTTCTCAACCCATTTATTTCAGCAGTATCAATTATAGATAGGTGAATTCTTCCTTCTCAGAAGCACCAAAATCATTCAGACATTTCTTTCCTGGGATTGAAGTATCAATATTTTACAGGCTGCCTGTTTGTTAACAGGCAGAGAAGTAGAAAATGCCCACTGTGCTTTGTTCTGCTTTGCTTTCCCACAGAGCTGTGAAAATGAAAAACATACTTCTCTCTTTGTCCCTGGGCTCTAGGTATTTCTCCAGTTATACTCACTGTCCACATTATTTGGGGGTTTTGTCCATTTTTCTTTCTGGTGTTTTCTCTCTATATTTTTCCTCACTGCCCTTTTTCTCACACCCTTAACTTTACTTGTGTCCCACTCCTCTTAGATCCATTTAAGGTTGAGCCAGTTTGCAGGAGAATAAAATGCTGTTGTAATAAGCAATAGCATGGTTGGATTTTTTAGGACCTCTTCTTGCCTGCAGAGTGAGATATATGTAGTGTTGCTGGTGCTCTTTTGGTGAGGCGATATTTAGGTTTACAAGCTCCTGGTCCTCAGTGGGTCTTGAGTATGTGGGCCTGAAACCGAGCCGTAGGGTTCAGAGGGCAAAGAGAAGGAAGGGCTGTTGGTGTTTGTTCATATAGACATCCATGGTCGTCCACTGATTGTGAGTAACCACAAAATATAAAACATTCACCCAGAAATCTGGGTGTTTTCCTCATTTATCATATGGGATGTCTCTTGGGTATAAAATCACAGTTTTATACCTATTTTTGCTATTTTGAGAGTAAAATCATAAACGTATTTATTTAGAACAAAAAAATCTAACTGTGCCCATATACAGGGGCTAATTTATTCTGAACAACCCCCCCCACAAGCTTGAAATGTAGTCGCACTAGTGTATGTTGTACACAATAATCAATAAGTGTACACACAAGCACCAACAAAGGTATAGTTTTTAATCTGATAAATGGTTCTAGAGGGGGGATCTTTTGTAGTTATGCATTTCGTTTTAATATAAATAAGTAGAGCATTATCTTTAAAATATATATTTTTCATGGATAAGCATAAAAGGTGAAATATATGCTTATTTTCACTCACAGGACCGTGAATATATATGTTACATTATGCATTTTGCTTAAAGCAGCAGGTTTACAGTTCTTTGCAAATATGCTGGATTAGAAGAGTGCTGGTTGTACTGATCATTTTCATAGACATGGAAAGACAAAGACAACATTTCATAACTTATTTAATATTCTTAGTTAGGTTGGCATCAGTGTTGCTACTCATTTCCTATTGTGATGTTTTAAAAATGTTGTGGCCCTGCATAATAACTGGTAAATATGCTTAAAGCTACAGTGTGTAATAATTACAGGCATATAAAGTCAGAAATTTAATATATTATACATAACTATGTTATTTATCATCACCTATGAGCTCAGCCTTTTAACCATAATATTTGCGTTGCCTTAGAATTCGTTATTTATAATTACATAGGAGCGGGTCTCGCAGCCATGGAGGCTGACATCTTTGCGCTACGGCAAGCGCAGAGGCAACAAACTAGCGATTGCGAGATCTCCCATTACGCTCGAAAATAACTACGGCAAGTTGAGAGAGATGAACTGAGACGGTACTGAACAGTAGATGGCAGTATTATGCCTGAGAAGCGTTTAGTCTGCCTGAAACCAAAGAAGAAGAAGAAGCAGGTATGCTGCGCCTCAGTAACAAGAAAGGTGAACAAGGCGGCAGGCTTGAGTGACTTTGCAAACTGTTTGGCTCTGTGTGGCCAAACATCAGACGAATGGAGGATCATACCTACTCTGTATCACAACGAAAAGCGGCGGACACCGAACCCCCGTCATCTAAGAAGCGGAAACACGACGAGAATAAACGCAAGCGTGACAAGAAACGGCAAAAAACACGGATCAACATTGGCACGGCATTTACACGATGGAAGTCACTGATGGAGGAAAAAGGTTTTCAAAGTGACGCTCAAGTTGCCAGTTTTCTCTTGGACAGGTAATTAATCCTACACACACAATTGTCTAATATCACTGCAGTTTTTGGAGTACAGGATGCTCAGACCTGTCTAAAACAATAACATGCTGCGTGATGATGCTGTTACTCTCCAGTATACTTATTCAGCAACGTCCCTGACGTTTCACAGGTAATCATTCAGTAATTTTCTTTAAAATAATTTTCTGGATATATACCTCGGTTACTTCTCTCCGGCTCCTTTGGAGATCTTCAAGCCTTTCCTCCTCTGCTCTAGTCTGGCCCTAGCTGCACGCCCACCCCGGCCTCTCTGCCCTCTTCCTCGCCCTCTTCCTCGCCTTGTAACCCCCGTGCCACAAACAAGACTTGGACTCTGTAAACGGGTAATATGTATTCTTCCAGCGAACACAATCTCGCTGTTAAACTAATGACTACAATTACTTCGTCTGTTTATATCACCATGCAAAGCAGCTCACCAAAACGTCACAACGATGTAGAAAAAATAACGGGTATATTTATTATCTCAAGTCTACATGAAATCTATACCCTACACAGACTAATGAAATACTATCTGTAAAATTATCTATGTAAACAAACCTCATCACTTGAGAAGGTAGGTGATGTGGACGTCGTGGAAGACATTTTGTCCCGTAACGCTCGCCGTACTGTTGGGGGGGGGGAGAAGCGGTGGGGGGGGAGACGTTCATGTTGCTGCGGTCTGCAGTCTGACCGCTAGATGTCGCTGAAAATTACACACTGTAGCTTTAATAATATGCTTCTCTGTTTCCTTAAGTGCAGTCGTGGCCTGAGTCTGAGTGCACAACTAGTAAAACTGCAATATAAATTATGCACATTATGTTTTTAATCTAAAGGGTTTGCATTTTTCCAAAGTTTTAACCTTTAACTATGTTGTTTATCATCAAAAGAAAGTATTGGCTTCTACAGCTAATAGTCTTTTTGTACCATGTTACTTCCTTTGCTTTTGACTCATTTACTGCATCTCAAGCTGTCCAAAAGATCACAGTCTGCTATGTTCTTTATTTTTTATTTATTTATTGTTTTACTGTGTCCTATTGCAGTGGGGCAATAGGAATAATTGTCTTGATGCCAAAAAAGAGGCCAACAGATTTTGCTTTCACAAGTGGAGCAGTACGGCTATCACCATAGTGTTGATTTATGCATGTAAATAGCTTTATTATAATTCACGTAGGGAGTGTTACAGATTATATGGACACTGCAATGTACAGTAAGTAGAACAGGAAAGGAAAAACTGGAAAGAGGAGAAAATGAAAGAAGGAAGAGAAAAAAGGGAGACAATGAAAGAACCTTTTTTTATTGCTATGTTAGTAAAATACAAAAAGAAACATGCTAGTTTTGTCCTAGGTCTTTTACAAATTGGTTTTGTCTGAGGTATCATTATAAATAAAGTAATGTAAAGGACTAAGGGTTGAAAATAGAAATAAAATCTGAAAAGTGTAAAGTTTGGAATATCATTGGTGACTAATACAATTAAAATCAATGAGTTATTTAATTACGCTTAAAAAGTTCCACATTTTCAAGCAGTATATTCAATTATAAAAGTGTTCAGAAATGTATAAAATATATGTAGCAAATAAATATATATAGCAAATAATCATTGAAAGGAAACCTGCTTCTTTTAATTTATACTTTCTTCATTGCTTTTAAGTCCCAAGTTTTGCTGTTTTAGTCTTCTGGAAACCCCACACTGCCGTTCCTGCACTGATGGATTAAAATGATCTTATACTGAGAGACCTGCTCACAAATTGCTTTGATTGAGATTGTTAATTTGAAATATGGACCGTCTGTACAGAATCTACCAAGTAAAAAAAGAGATGGTGCACCTGCCAGAGGAACAGCACTTAGTAAATATAACTTCTAGTATATGGTGCTATATGTATTGAAAAAAGTTTCAATTCCTGAGGTTTTTGCACACCGCTCAGCATCAGCGTATCTCCTAAAACAGATTTAAAAATCTTAGCCATGCATGTTAAAATCAGTGTTTGAACAATGAAGGGCTGCATTTCAGATGTAAATTAAAGGGGCAAGCTTGTGCTTCCTATCATGTTTGATTAAAATACCAGAGAATAATTTAAGAGAGGAAAGGAAAGGCTTTAGAAATTAGTGATCCTCCATAGTGAGCAGCGCACAGTGAGCAGTCTGGGGTTAAGGGTCTAGCTATCCAGAGACCGTTTTAGTTTTTAATGATTACTTTGTTTACATGAAATAACACAGTATGATTCTCAAATTGTAAAGTTGATAGTTTTTAATTACATTCCTACATAAACAATACGATTGTTATCCTGGATTTGAAATGTACTCCTTTGTTTTAAAAGCTGCATTTGTCAAGAATAGTTTCTTGCTGGACATAAACATTCAATAAATTGAGCGAACTTCTGGGACTTCTGATGAACTGTATACAGTCGTCATTATGATGCAGAATATAAAAATTTAGTGCTTTGACTTACTGGTTTGGTTGTTTATCTCATGTTTGTCAATGGCTTGCTGCCCTGCTGTGCCTCTAAAAACAAGATCTCAATTTGGAGCATTTGGAGAGGGCTAACACACAAACACAGACGCACACACGGCCGCTTAGGGAAAAGTGCAGTGTCAGGGTCTGCTGAGGGCAAGCACAAATTATCCTGACAGATACCTCCTGTCGCTCTGTCTCCTCTCCTCTTTCCTACTGGCTCTCTGCCCCATTCTCGCCACTAGATTCATGTCCCCCACTCCCACCCTCGTCACCATTGCTCAATGGATTCCATCTATCATCTTTCATCTGCTCTTGCAACTTTGCCCATCTCACCTTCTTCGATCTCTCTTGCCCCCCTCCCTTCTCTATCACCTCTGCTCTCTTTTTTTGGCCTATATTTGTTTGATCCACAATGTGTCCTTAAGTCAAATTTATCTCCTTTCTTTCTGTCCCTCACCAAGCCGTCTTCATCTTCTATAAGCTGGTATATCAGAAAATGTTAACTGCAAGTTAAATTCTGGATTGTCTTCATTCAGTGATTTACTTCTTAAATCTTAGATCCATCTCTTTTCTCCCCCTAAACTTTCGTTCTATATTTGTGTCACCTAAAACTCTGTTTTTGACCTCCATTAATCCATCTGCCTCTTCAAAGACAGGAAGTAGACTAACATTTAATATGGTGAGTTCCAACAATAAAATGCTCTCATACAACATGAGGCATGAACTATGAAGTGAGAGAATATTTTTGGTACTTAAGTCCAGTCATGAATTCAACAAGCAACATATGGAGCCTGTGTGGAGAGTAGAAGGAAAAAGCAATAGTGTGCAGTGCCATGCAAAACTGTTTTCCATATTAGTTCATTTTTCATCCAGAAACTTGTACTTTTATCTGAAATAATAAACACAGAATAGTTTAACATTTATAAAAGAGTAAAAAACACAGACAATGTGAGTGCGGTGATAGATTCATGCCACATGTGTTTCAGTATTGCAGCTTTTAGTCCATCCAGCTCTCCTTCTTTCACATAGTCTCTAACATGAGCAGCAAACAGGACTTCTTATGCCCCTTTTTTGCATTCAGCTATAAAGGCCAGACTTTCACAGCTAGGAGCTGTCTTATCGACAATTTTCTACAACTCAAAGAGATGCACTTATGGTGGACTATGGGGCTCCTCCAGAGTCACTCTTACAGGCATAACTATCCTCCTTCCCAGGCAAACATTTAAGGTAGGCGGCGATGTCTGGTTGGTTTGCAGTTGCGCCGTCCTTACTCATTTTCTACTGATAAATTAACTTGCGCTCAATGAATTTTCAAAGGTTTCTTTTTAAACCCAACTTAATTTTTTGAATAATCTTTTACATTTTCAGCTGTTTCTCTGTCTTTACGATGATGTTCAAGTCTTTCAGATAGCAGCAAATCTATGTTTGTTATATCTTACTATTGGAGGAAACTGGATTTTTTAAGGGTATAAGATGAAAGAGAACTAACTACAAATGTAAACAACACTTTGTTAGATTGTTATGTTAAAACATTAAACAAATTATGAACAATTTCCCTCCCATCCTCATACTTTGTGTTGCTCCCTTGAATACATTTTAGGTTATGCACATTTCCGTTTGTGAATGGATCATAAATAAAACAATCTAACAAAAAACATCAAGAAATATGAGTAGGTTTGTATGTCTACTGTAACAAAAATATATGACAGAAACTAAAGTGAGTAATATAATTTTACCAGTGACTGAGACCTTTTTTTTTGCTCTGCCCCAATCCGTCATTTAATTTCATGCCCGTTTCCTTGTCTTCTCTGCGTGTCTCGTGTAATGTGAGTCACATATCAAATGTGAACACTGCTGTCTGCAAATGTAGGAATATTTTATCGCACATTCAGATACATCTGGCCGGCAGGCAGAAGTCCTGCAGACCTGACCAAGAGAATAGTGAAAAGATGGAGTGATGTGATGCGACACTGGCCTCGGGGCAGAGCGGCAGAGAGGAAAAAGGTGGAGGGAAGAAAAAGGATGGCAGAGGGAGGAGGAGAGAGCAGCAGCATGTGGAGTGACAGTTCGATTACCAGCTGTGGGCATTTAGCAGCAGCCTGCATGTTTGGATTAACATCACGGTGACTCTACCAGCAGGAGAGTCAAGCATCTAGACAGAAGTTCAAACAAAGAGCCAAGAAAGGGGTTATCACTCTGTTTAGGAAAAAGGAAATAAATGATCACTCAAGGAAATGAACATTTTTAGCCTATTTATGTGCTTTTTAGTTAAAAGTATCTTCTTTGGTTAACAATTATACAGCAATGGCAACAAGTGATCTCGGAGAAATGTCTTTTAGGATTTCTCTTCATGCCGGGGTTCCTTTTTTTAAAGAAAGGTGTCTGTATACAAATAATTGAATGGAAATTTTTTTTTTTTTTTTCAGGAAAGGAAACATGTTAGCTAGAAGATAATTGCAGCAATTAAATGAGAAAAACAACATTTGCCCTGCAGTGAAATGTAAATATCTGGGCATATGAAATCTGCCTGCCTGAAAGAGAAAGAAGATATACTGTATTTAATGTTGAATGATAAAATCTCCCAATGAGTAAACCTTTCTGTAAGTCTGCAGAGATGCATCTCTCTTTAAGCCCTCAATTATTTCAAATCTACCCAATCAATGGTGCCGTGTATCACAACGACCCAAGTTTATACAAAATCGACAGATTTTCTAAAGGCTCTAAATATAATGGAGTTTTATGTGTTCTATTGTTCACTTCACATCTGCTTGCCAACTTAGCTGTGTATGTCCATTGCCGTCTCACCAAGGTAATTGCAGACGATTGTCTTTAACTGTTATGCTGTGGTTTGTTGATAGATAAACCACTAAAAGCTGGGAAGAACCCACATCAAAGTTGGCTTAAAAGCGTTTCCTTTAAGGTGATCTAGTTTTACTGTTTTCAGGGTGAAAACACTGATACGCTATAAAGAAGAATGTCTGCATATTTCAAACTTGACATAAAAAATGTAATCTGAAGGTTTATGTCCTTATGGTGCTTCTGTTTTTGAAACATTCAGCAAAAATATTCAAGTCCTTTAATAGATTCTCAAAACAAGATTTTGGTGATGACCTGATTTTTCAAAAATCTGTTTATCAATGTTGAATGTGTTTCTAAGAATTTCAGGAAATACTTAGCATACCTGAGGAAATACTTATAGCCCTTTTTCAATTGTCACTCTATTTGTTTTTTCTATAACTTGCGGGAAACTAGAAGAAACAACTGTCAAAATCTTCACCTTAGCTCTGCTTTAGTCAGACTGAATTTGTTTATTGTAAATTATGACTTATTTAACGTCGGACTGTCCCCATAAACAACCCCGTGTCACATCCAGATAGTGTAGATGGAAAGTTTAAAATAAAAACCAACAGCAGAAGCAAAGGACCAGGCAGAGCTATCGGCTCTGCATTTTAGTTGATTTTAAGTTGATCATCGTTGATATCAGTAAAAAACATCTAATTTAGCTTTTTAGTTGTACGTTTAACACCGGTTCCCAAGCCATTCTAACTTCTGTTATGTTGTATCAACAAGTAGCTTTTCCATTTTAAACTTATAAAAAATGCGACCCAAATGAAGCATTTAGAGCATAATATAGTAGTCAATGGATAGCAGAGGTCATCTTTTATCCTTCCATCTAGAAGACCCCCCTTACCCCAAAAAAGCAATGAAAAACAAAAACAAAAAAATATATATATATATAAATATGATCATTATTTTTCTATGTGTTGTCAAAGAAAATGAGCTAAAAGCTTTAATGAAATGTTAACCTCTCATGTGTTGAGTTTAGAATAGGTATTTATGCATAACCTCCTTCAGGTATGTTGGCTATAATGATAATACTACTGCTGTGATTTATGGATACTGCCTGGAGCCCTGAGGGTCTACCTGATCAATGTCTGCTACTGTAATAACTCTATGCGTGTCAGTGTGTGTGTGCTTCAGTGAAGGACTGATTCTGATCAATGTGTGTTAAAACCATAATGAGGAATCGATTAGTTGTCCTGCAGACTATGGCTGAACACTTGTACATACTTCCACATAAACACTTACACACATGTACACTCACTAGTTTTCACTGTCCAGCGCAAAGCAATAAGAAACCCATTACCTGATATCAGTGAAGCTCGCTCTCTATTACCTGCTTCCCTGACACGCTCCCGACTGGTGCTTTAAGTCAACACCGTTGCTTAAATATGTGGTCCAAACAATACGCATGTGTTTAGGTCACATTAAAAAGTGCTTCTAACTGCTTTATTATGATATATAGCCTAAAGAGAAAACAGAATTTAAAAATCCTGACTTTAAGAAACGACAAATTTCATGCCATGAGTATAGACTCTTCTTTAAATTAATTTGGCAGATTTGATTTATGTTTTGGATCTAATCTTACGAATACCGTAAATTCTCTAATATTGGCCTGTATTCCTATAGCGGCCGGGTCTCTAATAATGGCCGGTCTCGCTGTCAGATGAGGTAAATAATGGCCGGTCTCTAATACAGGCCGGGGCTATAAATGTTTTTTTCTGGGCATACCTCAACATTATACTTGTGGTAGTAAGTAACATACAAGTACCACAGCCCTGCGCAGCTAGACGACAGGCCCTGACTGCTGCCCGTCTGCGCGAGGAAGAGAACAGACACGCAGCAGAACAGGAGGAGCGCGAGTGATGAGGAGATTAAAGGGAGAGATGAAGAGGAGGAGAAAAACTGAGGAGGAGAATTAAACAGAATTGGAGGATTTTTTTTATTTTTTTTACTTCAAACCAAGCGAGACATGGTAACTGTACTTTTTCAATAAATGAACCTAGTGTTTTATAGGTTCAAAAAGACACAAAATCTCATTTTTATTCATTCCACTGGTAGTCTGTTTTGCTCAAATAGCAATAGAGGCCTGTCTCTAATTCTGGCCTGTATCCAATAAAGGCCTGGACCGCAATGCACTTGAGTGAAATAAAGGCCCGGGCCTATATTAGAGAATTTACGGTAGTTTGCAGGAACTGAACATGATCAGATATGATTTGTAAGAACTCATTAAATCCCTCATGGGTTGTTATTAGTGTCTGGAAACAATCCTTTCAGCTGCTCCTGTGCAGAAGCCTCCCCTAAATGTACCAGCAGAGTAGACCTCAAATTCAGTCCATAGTCTGTCCTTCACTTTGTTCTGCTCTTAGCAGTAGTTTGGAAAATTAAAACTGGATCTTTGTGCAAAAACAGGCTTGGATCTCATTAGCCAAGAAAGACGGTATGTTTTTTTTTTTCTTCTCATTTTTGTAAAATCAATCTGAAAATAATGGGCCTGAATCCGTGTATCATTCGTTCTTTCTATTTTCAATTGCCAATCAAAAAACAAAAAATAAAAAATTGACTGGTTATTTTGTTTTTTGTTTTTTATCGTTAAACCAAAAGATCAAGAATACGAAATGGAAAAACGGACAGCAACGCAGAATTTGTTTTTAATATTTAATCGGTACAGTTTACGTGACCCGGAAATAGCTCTTTGCGCAGCAGTTGGGGTAATGAAGTGGCTACCATGGCGACGCTAGAACCATCAGTGATGGGACTAACGGCGTTGAAACTAACGGCGTTACTAACGCCGTTACCTTGTTTTAGTAACGAGTAATCTAACTAATTACTTTGACTGTAACTATAACGCAGTTACCATTGCAGGCACCCCGTTACTGCGCGTTACTCAGGTCGCACAATGAACCTTTTTTCATTATAGGACTCGTGCGCAGCTGCGTGAAGCTGACACCCCACCCACATCAAAAAACTCTGCAAATAGACTGAATGGTTAGTGCAACGTTAGTGCAGATTTGTGCAGAAAAAAATATTGTTTGTTCTACTTTTGTTTAAGAGATATTAAAGATTATTTTTTTAGGTCATCCAGAGGTGCGCGCCTTGTCATGAGAGAGGGGAGGATGAGATTCCGTCTGTCAGTTGAATAGGTGGGTGTTTCTGCTGGTGGGTGTTAACGTACAGCACACACAGAGAGATGGAGAGTGAGGATGACTCCAGCAGCAAAACAGCGTTTTCCACATGGAAATACCGGTGTTACGTCGAGCTGCGTTTCCCCATCACATAACGGTTACCTCTGCATCTCCACACAGCGCAGGCGGCAAGAGTCACCGCGCAAGCGACAGGAAACGCGCATGCTCGCTAAAGGCGCGCAACAGTCGCTCTGTGCTCGCGCCACAGGAGAACTATAGAGAGCGTGAACGATCAAATGAACCTGACAACAGCCAGAAATGATAGCCTGTATGGAGAAAGGGAGAAATCTGGATGGATGGATGGATGGATGGATGGATGGATGGATGGATGGATGGATGGATGGATACTCTGCCTTCTCAACCTACTGTATTTTTTATTTTAAACATTATTTGATGGCCTTTGTGGCAGGGATGGAGATCCATATTTTATGTCACACACAGAGTATACATCTAGATAGATAGATAGATAGATAGATGATAGATGTTGCAGTATCTATAACAACCCAAACACACAGGATTTCAGAATTAGACATCCCCAGTTATTAATTTCATATACTCACCGGACCTGAATGTCCTGTTATAAAACTTCACATCGCGTTCCCCCTGATGTCATTTACGTTGAGTTGCAATAAATGCTAAACTGTCTGCAGGTTCTTGTCTTTGTCGTCCGCTCTATTCAGCTGGCTTTGGAAACACAGGCGAGAAGGTGGGGGCCGGGTGGTGAGGTTTACGGGGGCGAGAAACGCAAAAGTAACGCAATAGTTACTTTTACTAGTAACTAGTTACTTTTATTGTGGAGTAACTCAGTTAGTAACTCAGTTACTTTTTGGGAGAAGTAACTAGTAACTATAACTAATTACTTTTTCAAAGTAACGTGCCCAACACTGAGAACCATACACTATGTTGATCGAGAAGCTGTTTGTTGTTGCTAGTTAAAAGTACAGTGCACAGAAAAGTTTCAAGAAAAAAGTTATACCTGGAAAATCCTGCAAATTTTCTCCGTTGTCATGTCCTCCTCAAGAGTCACACGCTTGGATCCTCGAAATAAAACGTAACTGTCCATGGCTGATAGGTCCGACTGCCTTATCTGGTGCAGTTTGATCGAACGTGGTGGGAGTAAGCCAATTGTTTTTTTAGCTAACGCTCCACCAAACTTCCGGGTCATGTAAACTGTACCGATTAAATATTAAAATCAAATTCTGCGTTGCTGTCCGTTTTTCCGTTTCGTATTCTTGATCTGAGCTTAGAATTGAAATATGAAAAACCAATCCTTTTTTCGTTTTTGGTTTAACGATAAAAAACAAAAAACAAAATAACCAGTCAATTTTTTATTTTTTGTTTTTTGATTGGCAATTGAAAATAGAAAGAACGAATGATACACGGATTGGCCTGTTGCCTGAACAAAGCTTTCAAATCTCCTGAATTCTTTTCTGTTTGATTGGATCCCTGTTTAAAAAACAATCAGGCATAAGTGAAGTGTAGAAGAAGAGGAACGACTGCAAAATTACAGTTTGCTTTTGCTTACAGGCATTGATGCTTTGCAAGAAGCATCTGTTATCGGTCAAAGGGGTTGGAGGAAACTGGCAGATTTATGATTTCTTCCTTTGTTTGACAGAGAGCCAACAGTGCGTTTTGCTTCTCTAAGAAAGATCTAAAAATACTCCTTATGGCTAAATTTTACACTGACACATGACTAAAGCAGAAGTGATATGTATGAAACGATTTACCCAATATAAAATTCCAGCATCTGCAGTTTGTATTAAAACTATTATTAACAACTGTCATTTTTATCTGATTCTCACATTTTTAAATGCAGACATTTGGAATCGCACCAAGAAAAGATGTATATAAAACTTTTAAAAAATATCTTTATTTAGCAGTAATGAATATTACTGTGGAAGTTTAGGTAAAAAAAAAAAAGACATTAGAAAAAATGTTGTTTTTCTTAATGTAAAATTGCTTGAGATAAACTTATTTAAAATCAATTTAAATTTAGCTTTTTTTTCTTTAGTAATTTACTTGACATTTATGCAAACTGATGTCAGTTCCTGTTACCATTTAATTAGTCATCCATGTCAGTCTGTTCATTAGACTTCATGTTTTTGCCTATTTCTTTGGACAGTTTGCCAACGTGCAATTTGCTATGGTACACAGTCTTGTAAGAAAGGTAAAAAAAAACTCTCCAAGGCTTAATCTTAGAAATGGCTTTAAGTTTCTATAGCAACCATCTGGATGTTTAGGAGATGCCCAGGAGAAAAGCGTTCTTCTGGCCTATGACAAGCTAAATGTGTAAAGTTTGCTAAGTACAACAGGGATTTAAGACTTATTGTGGGCTTTAATCAAATGAGACTGAGATTGAGTTGTTTAATTTACAAACACTCAATGATTGTTTATAAATAGTATATTTTATTGAGTTTTTTTTACTCATTTTGAAATGGTGCTATTGGAAGGTGTGGTCATTATGTTATTGGTCCTTTGTTTTTTCCCCTCCATCATCACAATGTTTCTCACATAAAGACACGATGACAACTTTGGTCCATAAAAAAGTCTGAAAAGAAATATAAATAAGAAAGCTGTAGGGTAGGATATTTATCTGACAGCCTTATCAGAGCTTCCTCGCTCATTACATTCCTTATGTTACCGTGACACTTACTCAGGTCCACTGTTAAAGTCTATTTAGTATCAAGAATTTATTCCCCTTCCATTTACTCAACATAAAAATGACTTAAAAACATGTGTGGGAGAATCTGATTTGGAGGTCTTGTTGTTCTCTTTGGCGAGTCTAAGAACATCTTGGAACAGCTACAGTGGAATATATTTGGGGGGAAAAGAGAGACGAGATGATGGGATTAAACAGTTTGTTAGAAGCCGTGTAACTCCCACTCTTGTATGGATTGGAAACCTCAAACCCCTCTGACCAGAGCTGTGTTAAACCGCTAGATTTGTTTTCATCAACATAAACATGCTGCATGAATGTAAGGCTTAAGAGTTGGTGGGTTTGTTTAATTTTAAAAGCATGCAGCAGAAGGAATGGAGGACACCTGTCCATGCTAGTCTGAGGCGTGGAGAAGGCAGCTTAGATACACTTCGGTGTCCTCTCAGATCAATCTGATATTGTCTTCTTTGCTTTCTTGTTTTTAGACAAAGTTGATACTATAATCTCTAAACTGCTTAACATTCATTAAGTTTAAAGCAAGAACAGAAGGGCAAAGCAACACATAGAGGAGTATTAAGAGAATGAGTTGCCATTACACAAAAGAGGTGTGGAGAACTGTCTGGATAATGAATCATTGTTTTAAGAAACATATGAGACTCACCCACAAGTGCTTGCAGAAGACAAGCATGCATATAAAGTGACAGTTTGCAACATAAATCTGAAGAGGGGGAGTTTCTGCACAAAGCATGATGGGAGAGAAGGAGGTGAGTGACCCTCAGCATGTTAGGAGGAGGCTCACCTGTCAGATCAAACACAAACATAATTCTTCTTTGCATTTGATTTTTTTTTACATGCAGGGATCTGTTAAGTTTATGTTCACATAGAATGTCTGTTATGTATTTGTAAAATGACACATGGGGTAATTAAAAAATGTTATTTGGGTTTCCAATTAAGAAAAACAATGCATAGATTGAGTCATATTTAAAGGAGTCCAAACTTTTCAAAGAAAGTTCTCAAGCTTTTAGTCTTAAGGTTTTTTTTTTGGCAGGACATTAGACAGAAATGTAACGTACAAACCCAGAACAGTTTTTACCATGTTACTCTGTACTTTAATTGAAACATAATAAAAACACTTTACCGAGAACACAACCTTCACTGATTCTAATGGAAAAGAAAGAGAAAATAGAAGAAAATGTTTATCATCTGGTCATCAGAAAATATGACCATATGGGACAGTTTCACACTCTTAGCACCTAAACATTATGAACTTAGTGTTAGATTTTCTTGCTTCTCACCATGTAGTCTAAAATTTCCATCAGACTATAAACATTCACTTCTTCACATATGAAAACAAGAATGGCTTTTAGGGATGCCCCCGGAGGAACGGCTCATGTCTCTAAAAAAACATGGCATCATCACTTCGACATGACGTTGCATAAAGAAAAAAAAAAGATTTATGGCTAGATACTGTAGATGCTCGTTGTTGACTTGTTGAAAATCAGAAACAAGCCTCAAAACTCTCAGCCTCAATGGACCCAAAGAAAGGTTTGCAGGATCAAATATCTGCAAACCTTAATGGTTGAAACAATGTTGTAAAATAAAGCAGGCTGAAATTTACCCTGGATGAAAAGAATCTTATAGTTGTTGCATGTTAATTTTAATATGCACACATTTTTTTCTTTTAATATTAAATGAAAATGTTATATTTTGTACAGCTAAGGTTTTCATTTTAAAGTATATCCTCCAGTGCCATAAGTCCTGTTTGCTTTTAGGTTCCAGGTTTGCTAACTATATTTAAAAAAAGAAAAGCTGCAACAAATGCCAGCTAACAAATAGTGAAAAGATTAACACCCTTTTCATATGCATGTATTTTTAATATGTGTGCTGTGTGGGAGCAGCTTACCATGAGCTTAACTTTTATTATCCAGAGGTACATGATACCTTCGTGTTATAAGTCAGTTTAATGACCAGGGTTGCTGGTGGGTGTTATTTTTAACAGCAATAAAGTCAGAAATAACTGTTAAACTATACAGAAACTCAATGCTGCACAAGCTTCAGAGAAATATATAAAGATCTGCGCAGCATAAATTATTCAGCTCTGATGTGGTCAGACGTAATTGTTATGCTGTAAACGAGCATACAGGTAAAGTTCACCCTAAAGTGTTTTGCTCTGCAGTAGTTAAAGAAAATTCCTAATTGTGAAGAAGATTTTAGTTTAAATCAAATGTTAAAACCTTCCTTTATAACGCCCTCCAGGAATTTATTCCCAGGAAGCTATTTTAGAGACAGGCAGGTGTGCCTTTGGTATCCAGACGCAGAGGCAGCGCTCCTGCTGTGAGTCCACAGATAGACCTTAACATTTGTTGTCAGAAAACATGAAAGAAACAGGAATAGAAATAGATTTCTTGCCAGTGATGTCCTTTTATGGTAGAAAACAATTCCCAGCATCCTGTCTGCTTATATTTAGTGTGAGGTGTCTTTCAAGTTTTTTTTTTCCAGTCCACTTTTGTAATTCTCAGTATTTCTTTCCAACAATAGATTAAGCGGACATTGATCTACGACCGAATGGTAAAATAATGAGAATTTATATTTTGATTTTAATCTGCAATTATTTCCATCCATCCATCCATCCATCCATCCATCCATCCATCCATCCATCCATCCATCCATCCATCCATCCATCCATCCATCCATCCATCCATCCATCCATCCATCCATCCATCCATCAGGACATATTGAGGTTGTTAGATTTTCCATCTCTCACAGGGTTTCCGCGGGTCATTAAAAATGATTAAAAGTCATTAAATAATTATTTATTTTTAATTAAGGCCTAATTTGGCATTAAACTTCTTTAATGCTATGATTTTGGCATTTAAAATGTTTTATTTAAAAAAAAAAAAAATTTATGAAACAATATATATATTTGCAAATATATTGTGATATATTTGCGCGGAACTGCTTCCGGTTGATCGGGATGTTCGAAAAAGAAGCTCGCTGCAGAGAAAAGGCTAGAGAATGGGGAAAAGGCTAATTTCAACAAAAGTGGCTGGAAATTGAGGAATTGCAGCCTGCCGAAGAAAAATATTAAGGAATTTACCGTGTATATATGAGAGTCATGGGTATTTGTTGATGGCATTAAAATAATTTCTAAGAGCATTAAAAATCATTAAATTAGAGTTAATAATTCCTGTATAAACCCTGTCTCACATCTCATTCAACAGTTCAAACAACAGATGACAGCATGTAAAAATGTTTTTTTTCCTGCATTAAAAAAAGGACAAGAAGCAGCACAAGTGTGGGATTTTAGTTTTTTAAGAAGATGGAAGGCAGGTTGTTAAAGTGCAAAAACATTATTTGCTTCCAGCAGAGCAGCAGACTAAGCTGGCTGTGTATCGAGTTCACCAGAGAGCCCTCCTTTGGGAAGAACATTTTTCTGTATTGGCTTATTTTTTTCCATTTGTTCTGAGATAAACATTAATACAACTTATGACCAGGATGTGTGGGGTCTACATCAATGTTAGCTACTTTTGCAAAACAAGAGATCAGATTCATAACGAGACTTGTTTGTCTTTTTCAGATATGACTATGTAGAGATCCATGATGGGAACTCGGAAGCAGGCGACCTGCTGGGAAAGCACTGCAGCAACATTGCCCCGGCTCCAATCATATCGTCTGGTCCATCTCTTCACATCAAGTTTGTGTCAGACTACGCCCAGCAGGGGGCGGGCTTTTCACTGCGCTACGAAATCTACAAAACTGGTAAATCACTGCGTTCTATCTTTTTTGGGAGAAACAATCCTAACTTCTAAAAAAACATGTTCTGATTGTTTATAAGAATATTTCATAGCATTTTAATTTTTTTTAAATCTTGGATTAAATAAAAAGCAAGAGTTTTATTTCGTGCAAAAAGGAAAAGTGGGCACGACTTGCCCCAAAAGCAATTCAAAGATTGGACCTTTAGTTAAAAAGAGTGGGTAGAAATAAAAAAACATTAATTGTAAATTAAAAGAACAATAAGTAATAATGACACATAGCGTTTGAAATCCGTAAAACATGCTACACACGTAGCATTCCTTCCCTCTCAAGTGAGACCAGTACATGATACAATTTCTGCTTCACTTCTCACCCCAGCTTCCATTTTTGCTAGCTGTTGTGTCACTACCCGATCCGTCCTGGATCCCTAACATCAGCTCATTTGCGCATTCGCTGCCAGATATACATCCAGGTCGCTTTTGATTTTACTTGTAAAAAAATCCTAAATTACTGACATCTTGTGTAAAAAAGTACCTATTGTCTCACTGTGCAATAACACATTCCAGCTACTGTGTAGCTTGTGTAATAATGTCAGTACCGGTACATCTCTGCAGTACAAGTGCAATAACCCAAGTCAATTGCTATGTAGTCTTTCCTCTGCTCTCTGCTGTGCAGATATTTTTATATCTAAAGGAAACATTTTCCAGGACATTACAACTTTTTTATGCTTTTTTGTACTATATACACACTTTTATATTGTCCGTTGTATTTTTTATCTTTAATGCCTTTTAATGCACTCTGTATAAGCTACTGGAACCAGAATTTCTCTGAAGGAGTAATCCCAAGGAATAAATAAAGCTGAGTCTAAATACAAGTCTAAGTCTAAGTTTTTCTGTCCTTAAAAATAGTAAGTGTACTAAACTATAATGTATTAAAGGTTAATAATGTATTTCCAGAGTAAATAAATGCCTTGAAATCCTTTCTGTTTTATCACTTGTCTGTGCCCAATCTATACTGGAAATGGGCTCCTACGCTACTTCCAGGAGCTAACTTTTTCGGCTTTGAATTTAAACATAAATCTAGTCTTTTTTTAGTTTTATGTTTTCCATTTGTGTTAACATTATGTTATATAGAGTCTAATCCGAAGAAAGAAACAACTAAAATGCAGATATACTTGTTTTATCTATATTTTGCCGGACTCCTCTGAGCATGTCTGATGATGATATTAGACGAGCAGTTTAATGGAGAAAATGTAAAAAACATCAAACTGTCTCTGGAAAGTCTTAAAATATTTTTGAGCAATGTTAGTGTTTTAGTATTTTTTAGTGATTTAAGGATGGAAATAATCTATTTTAGTTCCATAATTACATTATTTATGGCGACCTGGATGAATATCTTCCTGCACATGGCCAAATGAGCTGATGGAACAGATCGGGTAGCAACATGCTGCTCTTTTGCTAACATAAAACACCAAAGGCTGCCACCTGTTATGGCGACCCTGGAAACTCTAATATGATTGGCTCAGGAACCACTAGGTAAACTCAAGTAGTTCTGTACTGCATTTCTAAGTTAAAAAGGTCAGAATTTGACCAACGTTGCTGGGGAGGACTGATCCTGGATAAGAAATGATAATTATTGGGGTTAATTATTTTGGTTTTACGGTGAACGTCTTACTCATTGGTACTTTAATCAATAGAGTGCACTTTTAAAGAGGCTTTTATTACAAGTAACAAGACGACTAAACACGCTTCATTTGGTGATCAGGCTTCTTTTATCTCCCCGGTGTAAATGAAGTCGGAGAGAACATGTCAGGAGACACAGCAGAGGACCCCTGAGGGTCCTCCAGCCTGTCCAGGCAGGTCGTTTCTTCACTTCATGACACTCTGTGTGTGTATATAAATGTGCGTGTCTGACATGGCTCCCCTTCACGCCGCCATGGGTCAGCCGAAGCGAGACCAATTGAGATGAAGGGCAAGTGAGACACAGAGGCGCACATTGGCGACCTCATAGCCATCTTGTCCCGTTCCCTCTGAAAGCATTCCACTCATGCCGGCCTAATTGAGTCCTGAGCTCCTGTTCCCCTGAGACACACAAACACACACACAGAGGGCTGAGGTTACTAACACAACACGTGTGGTTGTTGGTGTTTCTCACTTGTTGGCATCAGCCTTTTGGGATTCCCAGAGTGTGCGTTTCTATGTGTGTGTATGTGCATGCCGTTGTTGCTTTGTATGACCACCTGATGAACTTCAAAAACAAGCCTGGTGTCAATATCCAAACACTGGTACCTGAGGGAAAAAACTAAGACAAGTTTGTTTCTGTGCTGTTCTATCAAAATTGCTCTTCTAGGCATATTTAATTCCAGTTTTTATAGTTTTGATTATAAGGCTTTATTGCAGTAGACAACATTCTTATGCTGGACAGAATATGGCTCATTTTATATGAGTTTGACAACATTTAGAACCAATCTATTTTGCCGAACTGCTGCTTGATTGAAAGTATGGTATCCATTTGAATTGTTCCCTTATTTTTAGCTTACCCCAACACTTGGAGATAACATGATGTTCACAGGGTCACCGTAAATTTATTTCTAACTGTAGACTTCAGCTAGCTTTGTGTTTGTGTCCGACCCTCTCTGGCACCGACGATGGAGCCATTTGGAACATTCAAGCTGTTGCCGGGCTGCTAACAGGATCTTGTTTTCCTGGAAGGTGCAGCCGAACGTCTGGTTGTGTGGGTGAATTTTGTTGGAGATGTATGCCAGTCGCAAATATTGTCCAGCCTTAGGGTGAAGCATCTAAATATAAAATATGTTGCTGTGTTTTGGTCCACTGTGCATTTTTGTTGAAGAAATAATTTGCTTTCAAGAAACAGACTTTGTCAATAGCTCTTGTCTCTCAGAAGTTGTTTTTGGACTTTAGTTATTTGCTACAAAATGTCATGTACAAATACAGCTAAATGGTGTGAGGAAAGCTTGCAAGGTTTGACCTACATTGTTTTTATTGAGTCCTCTGAGCTCTGATACCCTAAATCCAGCATGCAAGGAAAACATTAATTAGGTAATCTAGCAAGAACCACATAGTAAAACTGGAGGAGCAGCAAAGATCGACAGCTCAGGAGGGAAGACCTTTTTTTTATACTGTTAATGATGTTGTCTTTCTGGAAGAGCAGCAAAAAAGGCTTTTTGGCTTAAAAAAAATAAATCCTTCTTTCTGTTTGTTGTTAGCCATTTAAAGAAACATACAGTAGCAGACATGAAAAACAAGGAGCTCCAGTCAGATGAGTCCATGATTGGTGACCAAACACCATTGCCACCTTGAACTGTGGTGGTTGCCGCCTTCTGCTTTGGGGATGATTTTCTTCAGCAGGATCAGGCAGGCTGGTTAGAATTGATAGGAAAATGGATGGTGCTTAATAGAAAGTGATTCTAGAAAACCTATAGAGGCTTCTTTGCTGGAAGCCGGTAAGAGATTTTGAAAGACTGTTGTGGCTGGGGCAGAGATTCACCCTCCAGCAAGTCTATAACCTTAAGCATACAGTCAGGGTTACACTTTTAGCATTACGATCAGAGCACATTGGTGTGTTTCTATGGCACACTCAAAGTCTAGACTTGAATTTAATTTAATTTAACTAATTCTTTGTACTGTAAATGTGCAAAGAGAGTAGAGAAATATCTGCCCTGTAATTACAATGAGGCTTCTACAACATATTGAATCTGGGGCTTTAAATGCAAGCAAATGCTTAACAGTTTCAAGTTTTGGTTGTTACTGTAGCTTTATTTATTACTTTAGATTTTTCTTTATGTAGTGGAACACTGATTAGACATGTTCTTGTCTGTAAACTGTTTACCAGATAAAAAGCATTTTCTGAACTGAAAATACAATCAGTGTGAAAACTATTAAAGCTATCTGTGTGATTTTCTGCTAGATTTGAAATAGAGCAATAAGTCTTCATTGTAACAGAGGCCCTCTCTTTCAGTGTCGTGTGTTGCCATGTTGTTATCTTAGATAATGGCTTTGTTTTTTCTGTTTTTTTTGCCTTTTTCCAACCCCCATCTGTTACTGGGAGCACTGGGAAGGTTTGCCAGTGTGGATGAGGGTTTGCAAACCTTTTGTTTTTACCTAACAGATCGATGGATACAAGAACATGGATAATAATGTTCAGAAGAATCACAAACACACACATAAACAAGTTCTAAAACAATCAGGCACTCCTCTCTTGTTGTTGTTTACAGTCCTGTTACTATGGAAATAGTAGTAAATTTTCCAGCCAATACTGAGAGAAGCATGAGCATGTGACAACCAATCAAACTTTAGCACCCGGGCAGTGTTCCCCCAGCTGCCATTGTGACCCAGAACTCCCCACACGCACATGCACCCACACACTCACACACACACTTGAATGCACTGATGCAGGCTGGATGGATACTGACAAATACGGGACAGCTTGCATGTCTGCACGCAAATGTTAATTCACACATGCAGACATGCAGTCTTTCTCACACCACAAAGTGGGAATTTATTTAAGGGATATTTTCTGGTTTTACCTACAATATGTTGCTACAGAATAAACCTTCAAGTCACTCAGAAAGCATTATCTGTAACTGGAAAATGAAACAAAAACACTGATATTAATATTGCAGCCTATGGGCAGCAGTTTTAAACCTAACGTGATTTGAATCAACTAAACTCAACTGTGTAAGGATAAATCCACCTACATCAAATCACAGAAATTCTCACCTACATGCAGAAACTCACACAGTGGGCAGTGTGGAGTGGAAGTTATCGTGACAACCCCTTCCAATAACTAGTTTTGTTTACATTCTATCCAGTGCCTTTAGGCGCTTTAGGCGCTGCCTCTGTCCCTCTACTCATCAGCTCAGTTTATTAGTAAGTCTGACCAATCATATCACTGCCTCCTCCCTCTTCCAGCTCCCATTGAGGAAAGTGCTTCCAGATCTGACCTAGCAACAAGCCAAAGGTGCTTTGGAAAAACAATGATGAAATGATAAAGGAGACCAAAACAAGCATCTTTGATGGAATAGCTTCATCTGCATGACAGCATGCTTTGGCCTTTTCAAACTCAAATATTTCTATCATAGTATATTAAGTGGTGTTTTGGTCAGAGGGTGTCATCTATTTATGTTGGAAAAATGTAAAAATGTATTTCTTATTCTCATTGCAAACCTTTCTCCTTATATTGAAACCTGATATTAGTGTTTTAGCTTTTTTTAGCTTTTTTAATGCAATATTAGTTTAATATAACAGTCTCACTGAGGTCAAAATGTAAGGGGCTAAGTAGCCTTTAGAGACAAACCTTGTCTGGATAAAACCAGCTTCATTGGCTGCATAGCAAACAAATGCTTAGCAATTAGCAGAGGTGGGTAGAGTACCCAAAACTTTTACTTATGTAAAAGTAGCACTACTTCAACATATTTTTACTCAAGTAAAAGTAAAACATAAAATGCCTTTGATTTATTTTGAAGTTACTTAAGTAAATGTATCTGAGTAAATCTAACTACGTAGTTACTACCCACCCCTAGCAATTAGTATAATATTGTTAGGATCCGAAACTTTACCTAAGACAAGGTAATTGGGATAAATCCAGGATTCTTTTGACAACCTGCATACTCAGCTCTGCTGCTAGACCCATGAAATTATATTTCATTTGAATGCGTCATTTAAAGAAAAAAAATATATATTTTCTCTAACAAGCAAGAATAAAATCCTTTTTTCTGAGCCTATAGGATTATACCTACAGTATAGGATATAGGATAGCTATATAGTTTTGACCTTGTAAAGATTATAAAATTAAGAAGTCCAACCTTTACAATTGATGGCTATTCTGAGAATTGCTTTTAAAAAGTTGTTTATTGCATGGTCACTTGAGCTTAGCAAAGAAAACCGAGTAAATCCTTTAATGTCCCAGAGTTTTATAGCATTAATTGCCCTAAGGTGTAAATATAACATAATATATGTCTAGAACTGTACAGTATGTATGTTTTTTTTTTGCTTTTGATTGTTGCCAGCAGTATCCTGGGCTGCTGATTAAAGCAACCTGGCAACATCAAATCCTTCATTACAAAATCTGTACTTTATTCACACAATTTTGTTTATCTGAGGGCTTTTTCAGAATATGTTCCCATAGAGGATTTTAGAGCCTTAAATGTTTGTTTATCTGAAGCTAGGAAGTATGGCAGTTAAGAGAAATAGATTAAAAAGGGGGAGACAGTCTTTGAAAAGAGTGTAGGAAATTATAAACTTTATCTAAATGTCATTATGAGAATTTCAAAACATTTTTAGCAATTGCATCAGTAAGATATTGCTGGATTCAAACCTTCAGTAAACTGAAGTGACATAATTTTGCTGCTAATTGTCTTGGAGCTTGGTTTTATTTGTTCGTGGGAGTTTAGCTGCAAGTGCAGTAACTGCAAGTTTTTGAAAATAGAAAATAAGCGTAACCCCAATATAAATGCTGAAAGGTTGTTTCTGGGAAGTTTCAGCTGCACATGCCTCAGACCAAAATAACAACTGGGTGGTATCCCAACATGCATAATGCTGTTGGTTTTCACATTGGTATTGGTAAACTGTGTGTGGTCGCCTATAATGTGCGTCCTTTAGTGGGTGTATTACAGTAAATCACCTCAGCATGTGAACTGAGTGTGTTAGATGAGGGGCTGTAAGTTTGAGGTTTACAAATAAAAGAATCTAAAACTTCTGTCAGTTTACATATACTGGAGACATTAAAAGTCTCTGCACTATAGTTCCAGTGTTAGATCTTTATTCTGCAAAAGCCTGAAACTATAATAAATTATAGTGAAACACTTTTCACAAAAACTTAAATGTCTGTCCAATACAATTGAATAAAAAACAAACAAATTATTTCAAACAAATTATTTTTATATGTACCTTGGGGCAAAGATCTTAATTCGTGAAGGTCTGATAAATGTAGACCTAAGATAATAAGACACCCATTATATTCAAAGAGAGGAGGAGAAAGCTTGAATCAGCTAGAACAGAACATTATGTCTGAGGCACGGTGGAGGTAGTATTAGGATATGTGGAATTTTTGCTACATTTTAGCTTGTCATAAAATAGATGCCATTATAATGAAATAACAATTTTTGTAAATACTGAAAAATCCTCTCAGAATGTTGAGACTTTACACACAAACAGGTCTTCATTTGCTCTAAGCACACCACCAAACTAGTTACAAACAGTGGCGGCCGGCCCATAGGGGGCGCTGGGGCACCGCCCTCCCTGATAAGAAGAGAGAAACGTAAAATATATTTTTAGAAATTAACTCATAAATGTCAGTTTTACTCTCTAGACTGTGTACCTATAAGCAAAACAAATTATATAAACTACATTTCCCTATCTACTGTCATTCATTTGTGGATTTCCACAGACAGACTCCTACCGTCTCTGTTCTGGGGGCGCTGATCAGACTGACCCACATTTGCAGAGAATCTGTCAATCATGTACTATTGCTAGGTGAATTTAATGGCCAATCAGCATCTAGGAACTTATGGTATTGGGGCTCTGAAAATACTGCGCTTTAACAGGCTTCTGCACCCAAGCGCAGGTGCAGACAATTAGAGGGAAGATGGCGAATGTAACGAACGAGATGCAGCTTCCACCAAATTCGGTGAGATCCTTATTTATCTACCCGTTTGCCAGAAGAACATCCCTGTTGTAGGATATGAACATTTCCTGTCATGGTTATTGTGACTGTGACGAATCCACCTCGTCGCTTAAAACAACCTCTCTAACTTTGCGCGCCACACACACATTCCTGTTATACTGTGTTTGTGAGGACCAATACACTCGCGCTGAGCCCAGTAGCTCCATGAACTTAAAACACACAAGCTGTTCCTGGTTACCTGCTGGCATATTGAGGGTGCACACTTAATATTTCAGTGGGGTTAGCCGTGTGTGTGTGTGTGTGTGTGTGTGTGTGTGGGTGTGTGTGTGTGTGTGTGTGTGTGTGTGTGGGGGTGTGTGGGGGGTGTGTGTGTGTACGTGTTTATGCTACGGGGACTTGTCATCTTCAGTCTGGCTGCGTCTTTGCTGGGTTCAAACCCAGTTTGGTGTAATTGAATAAGTCAATGAATCTGTGTAAAAGAATTAAGTTGTAAAAATTATTTGTTTTTGTACATCAATTGTTTGTGGAGGTAATATATGGACAAAACTGATTAATGAGAAGAAATCAGAAATAAGAGAGCCTGATGTGAGGGGCTTAAACTATTTAATGAGGGCTGTGGGAAGAAAAGCGGCAATTTTTGTTTTCTGTTTCTTTGTTACATTGCTGGTAACTGGAGGGAGGCTGAGGCCCAGAGTATCTTGTATGTTTAGTTTCTTTTGCACCCTGTTTTGAGTTTTTGAGCTCAATAAATCACCAACACCGGTAACCCGACTGAGACTGGATTCTTGGAGGCCAAAGAACCCCGTCACAGTGACCCAAATCATCACTGTTACTGTTATTATATAGTAAATTAAATCATTACTGTTAAATTGTATGTATTGTCCAATTGTTTATTTGAATTCTTATTCCGGATTAGTTGGAGACATACACTAGGCTATATCAGCCCCACCAAAAATATTTTTCACCAGCCGCCACTGGTTACAAAGTGGATAAAGGACGATTAAATACTATTCTGGACTAGCTTTCATAAAGCTTTGATCCCATTCCAATCAATGATTATTGTTCAGAGCTGGAGAGGTAAGTGTGAGCAACGCATATTGCAAATATAATGCACAATAGTTCTTTTAGGGAACCTTTGAAGTCATTCAGATTCTTTATAAATGATGGTTTGTGCTAAAGAAGACTGAATACTATAATTAACTCAAAAGATATTTTAACAAAGATTTAATTAAGACACTTATGCATCCAATTATTGCAGCTTTTTATCTCTTGCATTGTTCACTCAAACTTCACAGCTGATTATAAATGATTTACTTTATGTCTCACTAAAGGTTGTAAAAAATGTAACAAATGGATTTTTTTCATACTTTACATAAAATATCTTGGAGTTTAAAACCAGATTTGTTGGATTTTTTTATATTCACTATATCTTGTGTCTTATTATTGTACAAACTGAACGGTAATAAACCAAAGTGGTTGCATGCCAACGATTTAAAGACATGCCGACAATCCCCATCCTGAATCCCCAAGATCAACAACATATAAGCATCAGATCTGCCCAGCAACACACAAAGAAACACAAACCGCCATGCTTCTTTCACTTAATCTGTTCAAACACATACAACATAAGTAAAGCAGCACAACTGGAAACACGATGAAGTAGGGATAGGTGTTTCTTTCAATGCAAAGAAAGGACAGATCCGAACAAGACAGGATAAAGGAGGGCATAAGTAAGTGTTTTTTTTTTTTGCAGACTCTATGAACATGAAGTAATGAGAGGGGAATAAAATCGCTACTGGCAACAAAACTGGTCAAGCGTGCACTCGCCACACACACACTTACTGACAGTCACGAAGCCCTTCAGCTATTCAGCAACTGCCTCTGCATGGGGGCCAGACGCAACAGAAACCTCATGTGTTTATGTCTGAACGTGTGTTTGTCTGCCACTGAGGTCACTACGCCGCCAAGAAGATCATGATAACAAAAAGTCTGAATACTATAACTAACTACTAGCTAAATGCTATTTTATTCAGTTTTACAGTGGAAGAATGATCTGAAATCATCAGCTGTTGTGACTGATGCTCATGCAAGAGTGACAGTCATTGCCATCCAAATGACAAATCAGAACCAATTAATCTCAAGTAAAAATATCAGTGGAGATGATAAAAAAAACCCACATGTTTGAGAAATGATAAATATCTTTAGTCACCCCTACAATTGCTTGGATGTTCAAAATTGAATGAATTAAAAACATAGCATCTGTCAGTCTGTACTGTACTTGTTGCATGAAAATCTAGTTTCCATGGAGATCTCCAAGCGGCCTTATCAAATTAAAGGCTTTAACTTTGGAGCTTTACTTCCACAGACACGCTGTGACTCCAACTGCCATGTCGCTCACAATGAAAAAGCAAGGCACTCATTTGCATTTGAAAGAAAAAGAGTTCAGGCTCTTTGAGTTCAAAACACAAGCCCTTAATCGGCTAGTAGACATGTTAGAACAAAAAAAAAAAAAATGCTTCCCCCACTGCTTTGATAAACACAATCTTGTGATGTATTCGTACTTCTCCTTTTTTTTATGGAATCATGTAAGTACAATAGCAGACACCCAAACAGACTGGGGAGAAATGGGTTACAATAAGAGGCTTAGACTGAGGGCGTGTGTGAGAGAGAGAGTCAGGTTTGGTCACACATGGCTGGCTAAGCTGAAATAATGGTCCAATTGGTGCGACTGTGTTCATTCTATAACATGTACTGTATGAATCTGAGTGTTAATAAGGGGGATATTACAGTTGTGTGAGTGTGTGGGTCTCTATGTGTGATGATACGTAGAGGGATCCTCTGTACTCCACATCCATCCATTGAGCCTTTGTTGTGTCTGGTAGTTTTTTGTAGAAAATTAAGAACTGTTATGGATAGTGGAATTAGTCCATGCTTTGCCACAATTTGCTGGCAACTTGAGCCACATGTTACTTTTTAGATTGTAAAAGCTACTTTTTTAGCAGCTATGTGTTGCTATACTGGAACAAATTATTAATTTCATGCACTGAATTAAAAAAGTGAGATTAAAGTTTAGCATCACGACCCGTAGCTTCTCAGAAAGCGGCCTATTAGTGCCATTATGAAATATAATGTTCTCATCAGTTCTTAAAGATGCATTTTAAAGATTATGGAGAGTAAGACATATATTCCAAAAGGATAGTGACTGTAAATGACTACTCTGGAAGGAGTCATAACTAGGTATTTTATATGTACAATTCTTATAGAATTGTTTTTAAATTGATATTAAATCCTATTTATGAAAAATTTTATTAATAAATGAAATAAATAAATAGAGTACCTTTGGGCCCCAAATATATATTATATAGCTATATACTATATACACAGTAGACTGTGGGTTATTTTAACGCAGAAGGTCTGCAGATGCTATGTTGGTGTAGCTTGTAGGTCATGAATGAGGGAGGGAGAGAGGCGGTGCTAAGTGTCACGGGGGGTTCTGGGCCATGTTGATAAGGCTGGTAGCGGATGGGAAGAAACTGTTTTTGTGGCGTGAGTAAGCATAAGTACATTAGCAATCCTCCATGTTTTATTTACCTTTGCTTCCTGTCTCTTACACAGTAGGAAAATGGTTAAAAAAGACATGCTGACTGCTTGCAGGTGAGTCCCTGTTTGTTAGAATCGCCCCCTTTAGTGGAATAGAGATTGAAGTGGTAAAAGAAAGGCAAATGTTTGCATCCTTCTACAAATGGCATTAATTTTGTAAGGGGCTCTTGTGGGCTTTTCATGTTTGACCAAAGAGCTTGCAAGAAAAAATACAATCTACTTTCACAGTGTGGATTTTTTCAACGAGTTTTAGCTGAAGCTAAACACCAATACACATGTTTAACATAAAAAAAAAAAATCAGATTTTCAGGTTGACCCATTTCAACTCGTTAAGATGAATTAATTGGTTTCTGACTGTAAGACAAACGTAAAAGCATCTTTTAAGCTTTGGGAAAGTAACATTAAAATTAAGGAAAAGTAAACTGAAGGCTGCAGGGTTAAAAATGAATAAAGCCAAACTTAATAGTTCTCTAACTTTCATGATTCTTTGATGGTATCAACTGTATACAAGAAGTTAGCGTGTTCTATACTAACACCCAAGGCTTGTTTGGATGGAATCCAATACGTTCTGGAAAGTAATTGTTCCTACTGTACTAGGATCTAAAAAAAAACTGTGGAAAGTTCTGTTTTGACTTATTTGATCTTTTAAGTTGACCATTTGTTTTTGGTTTGTTTTCTTTCTAGGCTCAGACTGTTCTCGTAATTTCACCAGTCGCACAGGGCTGATTGAGTCCCCAGGCTTCCCCGACAAATACCCACACAACCTGGAGTGCTCCTTCATCATCATTGTACCCCCCAGCATGGATGTCACTCTGACCTTCCTCACCTTCGACCTGGAGAACGACCCCCTGCCAGGCAGTGATGGCGACTGCAAGTATGACTGGTTGGAAGTGTGGGACGGACTACCTGGAGGTACAGTTTAATCTTTAATTTATCTTCCTATGTTTGTGATACACCAACAAATTAGGAAGTTGTGATGAAGCGATGAAGAATTATCTATAGTTTTCTTTTTTAATAAATGCTATTCATTTAGCTCCCTTGATGTTCGACATTGTAGAATAACCTCTTGCTGCAAATTACAGCTACAAGTTTATCATGGAATTATAAGCTTTAATTAAACTCAGTCCTCAAGAACTACCACTAGATAATTTTTTTACTCTAGTTCATCAGAATCCTTTTAATTAGTGCCAATCAGGCTTAATGACATGCTGACGAGGAAGTTTAAAGTTGAATAAATCTAAAAAGTGGCAAGTCTGAAAGTTTCCTACAAGCTTTCTTTCAAAGAATGTATTTATAGCTTTTTCAATGTTCGTATTAACTCAGAACAGCCTGCTTATCCCCTCTGACAGCAAACACTCCCCACAGAATCATGGTATCACTACTATGCTTTTCAAGAAGAACATTTGCCATAAAACCTCAGAGGCTTTTTGAGAAAAATTTAATATTTATTGAGATTAGATCACAGTGTCGTGGAATAATATATCCAATTGTCTTCTGAAGTACACTATATTGCCAAAAGTATTTGCTCACCTGCCTTGACTCACATATGAGCTTAAGTGACATCCCGTTCCTAATCCATAGGGTTCAATATGACGTCGGTCCACCCTTTGCAGCTAGAACAGCTTCAACTCTTCTGGGAAGGCTGTCCACAAGGTTTAGGAGTGTGTTTATGGGAATTTTTGACCATTCTTCCAGAAGCGCATTTGTGAGGTCGCACACTGATGTTGGACGAGAAGGCCTGGCTCTCAGTCTCCGCTCTAATTCATCCCAAAGGTGTTCTATCGGGTTGAGGTCAGGACTCTGTGCAGGCCAGTCAAGTTCATCCACACCAGACTCTGTCATCCATGTCTTTATGGACCTTGCTTTGTGCACTGGTGCACAGTCATGTTGGAAGAGGAAGGGGCCAGCTCCAAACTGTTCCCACAAAGTTGGGAGCATGGAATTGTCCAAAATGTCTTGGTATGCTGAAGCATTCAGAGTTCCTTTCACTGGAACTAAGGGGCCAAGCCCAGCTCCTGAAAAACAACCCCACACCATAATCCCCCCTCCAACAAACTTTACACTTGGCACAATGCAGTCAGACAAGTACCGTTCTCCTGGCAACCGCCAACCCCAGACCCGTCCATCAGATTGCCAGATGGAGAAGCGCGATTCGTCACTCCAGAGAACGCGTCTCCACTGCTCTAGAGTCCAGTGGCGGCGTGCTTTACACCACCGCATCCGACGCTTTGCATTGCACTTGGTGATGTATGGCTTGGATGCAGCTGCTCGACCATGGAAACCCATTCCATGAAGCTCTCTGCGCACTGTTCTTGAGCTAATCTGAAGGCCACATGAAGTTTGGAGGTCTGTAGTGATTGACTCTGCAGAAAGTTGGCGACCTCTTCGCACTATGCGCGTCAGCATCCGCTGACCCCGCTCCGTCAGTTTACGTGGCCTACCACTTCGTGGCTGAGTTGCTGTCGTTCCCAAACACTTCCATTTTCTTATAATACAGCTGACAGTTGACTGTGGAATATTTAGGAGCGAGGAAATTTCACGACTGGATTTGTTGCACAGGTGGCATCCTATCACAGTTCCACGCTGGAATTCACTGAGCTCCTGAGAGCGACCCATTCTTTCACAAATGTTTGTAAAAACAGTCTGCATGCCTAGGTGCTTGAATTTATACACCTGTGGCCATGGAAGTGATTGGAACACCTGATTCCAATAATTTGGATGGGTGAGCAAATACTTTTGGCAATATAGTGTATGTTTGTTGCTCTGGGTTGTATTAAGACATGTCAGAATAAATTAGGATAGGCAATCTATCCTCCTACTTTTACTTCACAATTAGGTTCTTCTTTAGGTTGGTCCATGCAGTAAACATGAATATATAGAATCTAGAAATTATATAGAAATTGGTATTGATCTAAAAAGTTGTGAAAAGTTCAAGGACTTTAAATATTTTTAAAGACACTGAGTATTTGTGATATTTTTGGTAAATTTGTTGAACGTTGTTTATAGAAATTTTCAGCACTACCTCACATACCTTTTGAGTTGGTACAGAGAAAACAGGCCCTGCCTACATCCTTATTGACTGCAGTAGAGCAGATACTATTTTAGCAGCTATGTGTCAGTAGATAAAAGCTAGGCTTACAGGCAGGATGCTGGCACCTGTTTTGGAGTAAATTCTAAAGGGGAATAAAGATTAGGAGATGTTGAGCAAAGGGAAAAAGGAGACTGGGGGTGAGAAGGAAAGTGGAATATGGTGAAGATATTTCTGGTCTAGCTGCTTGTAAACTTGGGATATTCTACAAGGAATAATCCATATCCTGCCAAGACCTTGGGTCTACTTTTGAACAATGAAAGAAGAAGAGGGAGCTGGAAGTGTTCATGAAAAGGCAATAAAAGCATCTCTGCAGCTGGAAATACAGGAACAAAGAAGGAGATGTTGGGCTGAGGTTTAAGGTTGAGAGGTTTGTGGTCTGTCTTTGAGAAAGGATAAACAGGATTTCTGAAACTGGGAAAGAAAAGTGGGGAAAGGAATTTGTCCAGATTTTGTATCCAGGCTTGTTTAGGCTACATTAATACTTAGAGTTTTGTTGTTTCTACAACTGGATGGTATTAGTTAAAAATATATCCACTTGCCAAATCTTAAACACTTGATCTTGAACAGTTGATTGTCAAAGAAACATTAAGCATTATTTAAAGAGAACCGACAGTTTCTTTTTTAATGTGCTCGCAATGAGAATAGCTTTAGAAATAAATTCAGCCTGCAGGGCAAGGGCAAGACAGAGCAGAAAAGACGGCTGCTTACAAGAATGGAGCTTAAAGACACAGCTGCTTTACGGCATTTTTAGTTGGAGAATAAAATGCTTTAACAGAGAAAGTCTACAAAACGGAGAACAAAATGAAATAGGATGACATTTCATAGGTGGAGGCCCTTTGATTCATTCTCAAAAGACACATGCTGGTAAATGGTGTGATATTACCTCAGAGGTTTCAAGACAAGCAAAGCAATCTGTTGTTTTAAAACATTCAGTTAGATGCCTAATTTTAAATACACCATAGTTGCATTCTGTTGGTCAGTTCCTTAAAATAAGAAAACTGCACTTTTCTTTTGCTTAACATCTTGGTGTAACAGAAATTAAAACCATAAGTGATACAGAAGGGGGCAAAAACACTTTTGCATGTAGTTACTTTTCTGCACAATATGCACTTGAAATCTGCAGTGTTGTGATTTTATGTTTATTCTATTCCCAGCCAGCTAGGAATTTATATTTCTGATACTTTCAGATGGTTATTGCCCTCCCCTGTAGGGGGGGGGTAAAATATCTTATTTAATCAGATATGATTTCAGCTGTTATATACTGTTTATGACACACAGCCCTACTAACTGTGTGTTAGAACAATAGATGAAAGAGTGATTCGAGCTCTAATTATGGTCAAACAGTTAATTCTGCACATACATGGAATACATTCACCACAACTTCTGTTCAAAATATAAGAGTTTATTAACAAGAATCATTCAGATCCAAGTCAAAAATAATTCAATTTAACACTCTCAACTAAGACTAGTAAAACTAAACTAAACTACTATGTACAATGAGGAAGGGGAACATGGTTCAAAAACATATTACAGTTTAAGATGGATTTTATGTTAAATGACGTAAAATGATGATGGTCAAACATTGATGGCCCCAACTTTTTTTCCAGGACAGGGAGGGATCGCTGCTCATATATCCATAAATGAAGTGAAATAAAGCTGTGGGCGTGATTTTGATAAAGGGAAAGCCTCACTGCATGGGTAAAAGCTCAAGAAGCTGATTTTGCATGATAAAGGCCATTTAAACCTGTGTACAAATTGGAGAAGTTTTTAAAACACAGTCTAAAATTAGTTTAGGCATTTAATGGAGCAGGGATGAGCAGCGTTATAAGTAAATTTTTACTTTAAACAACAAATTAAATAAGGTGAAAACTGAGATAAGCCTCAACCGTTCATAAATTTACCCCAGTGTTCATACAAGCTTTGGTATCCTCAGATTTTATCTCCTCAGATCAACTGACTAGTCAGCTGTTTGCTTTCATACTCATACATCAACCTAGGGAATGGGATGGAAATGAGATGAGCCCTGTCTGTAAAGCAGGCTGTAAATACATGAAGCCTTGTTTAAAAAATAAAAAAAGTTTAATTGCGCTGTATTTTACTCTTATTTCGTTCTACTTGTCTTTTTCCTTGTTTTCCCATCTCTTTGCCACCAACAAGAAAAGAGTTATTGCTATTATTTGGTCAAGAGCCGTATTTCAAACATCCAACCATTCCAAAAGGGAAGGAAAAAATCAATACCGCAGTTCGATCGCCGGCTATTTTCTCTCCTCCTCCTCTTTATATGTATCTCTCTAGAGCTAGGAGTTTGCAGGATAAATGTTTTACTATTTCTACACACACTGCTGTTCTAACATAGAAGCACACACACACACACCCACGCACACACATGCTTCTAGTTGTAAATCACAATCATCTGTTTATGTTGAGGCATTCACATTTTGTGCTACAGTAGGCCTCTGGAGTGGAAAAACAGCACAGGAATCACTTACATCCTTAGATTAATACAAAAACTATGTTTACGCTTTTAGTGCTTGTTGTAAAACTGTGTTTAGTCCAGAGATGGAGATGATAGATGAAGAAAAGCGAGGTGATGACACAAGGAGGATGAGCAGACAGCGCTGCTGGAGGGAGTGATAGAGAGGAGTGATAAAACAGTGGAAGTATCAGCAGAGAGAGACAAATTCGAGGGTTAAAGGATGAAGGGATTTAAAGATAGATGTCTATCCCAGCAGCAGTGGGATCTTGTGTGACTGACATAGTTGAAGTATACTGTCGTAGGTCTGACATCTTGAGTGGATGGAAAAAAATATTCTATTTTTTCCACATTGTGCCACCTTACATTTACAAGCTAAGCAGTGTACCTTATTAATATTCTTTGTGACGTATACAGTGCCTTGCAAAAGCATGAAGTAAGCCTCCTTGAACTTTTGCACCTTTTGCCAATTATCAAGCTTCAAACATAAATATTTAAAATTGTAATTTTTTGTGAAGAATCAACATACAGTGGGACACAATCAAGGGAAAGAAATTTATTGTATATTTTACACTTTTTTAACAAATAAAAACTGAAAAATTGGGGGCGTGAAATTATTCAGCCGCCTTGAGTTAATACAGTGTAGCGCCACCTTTTGGGGCATCATTTTGAGCTGGAAGGAATCTTCTTTTTAGATAAAAAAAAAGTGAAAAAGCATTTCTAATCACCCCATCAATTCCCTACGCCAACCAGTAAGATCAGATAAAATAAATACCATCAGACTTTATTGTATTTTATTAAAACTTAAAAATTCATCAGAGCTGTGAGGGACTTCAAGATTTATTAGAGGCTCAAGATTACCCTGAAGACAAAGCATTGGGAAAATTGATAATGAAATCCTCCTGTTTTGAGAATGTTATTCTAAAAAAGGGACTGAATATATAGTATATGGAGCTTAATACTACACTGCAACATGCAGTGGTTCAGATAAAATCATATATATTAAAGGTAGATGTTCATAGATGACTCCCATGTAATTTAACTGAACTTAATCGGGGGAAAAAATAAATTTTAGTCTCTATGCGTGCAAAGCTAATAAAGAAATGGCCCCAGAATACCAGATAAAACTAAAGTAAAAATGCCTCTACATACCATTCTATCCAGGGGCAGAATAGAAATGTATGCCACTGTTTTAGATTTTCAATCAAAACCTGAAGGACTTCTATCATTTTCTTGTCACTTCAACAACATTTAGTCGAATCGATTCATGAGATCAGAATAAAATAAATTTTGGTACCTCAGGTATCCCTCTAAAAGCTCTGTACACACACCAATACATTTAGACATTAAAACACAATCATCTCTTTATATTTAGGTCTTTACATTGTTTGATCCAAAGTGTTACTGTGGAGTTATGTTTACAATATACTGTATGGTTAATACAGAATCTCTACCTTCAGTATGATGGAGATTGTAAAACCATGTTTAGTCCAGAGATGGATTTGATAGATGAAGAGAAAAGTGGTAAAGACAGGAATTGATGAGCGGACGTCACGCCTGAAGGGAGCTTTAGAGATGAGTGATAAAACAGTGGAGGTAACAAAGGATAAAGAGCAGTTTGTGGGTTGAGGGATTAAAGGATTTGAATATAGAATAGAATTTCACTTTATTGCCATTACATTGTCACAAGTACAAAGCAACAAAATTCACTCTCCCTTTGGGGAGCAGTGGGCTGCTATTGTGTGGGGGTTAAGGGTCTTGCTCAGGGACCCAGACTGGCAGTCCGTGGGAATGAGTGGATCTCGAACTCAGAACCTCTGGGACCCAAGCTCAATACTCCAACCACTAGGCCAGCAAAATCCCAAAATCTGGCAGTGATGGGATTTGAACCCACGCCTCTATCGAGACAGCACCATAGACCACTTGGCCACACTACCGGAGTCTATAGATGTTTAGCAGAGTGATATCTTGTGTGTCTAACACAGTTAGGAATTTGGTCAGTAATAGGTATACATTTAAAAAACAGTATCCAGTTTTCAGCGAAATTGCTTTTTTGATGTGGAAATTGGCTAATTTATTGATTTCTATTGACAGTGGGCCCTCTGATTGGCCGTTACTGTGGGACAAGGGTACCTCCTGAAATCCAATCATCGACTGGGATTCTATCACTCGCCTTCCATACTGACATGGCCGTGGCTAAAGATGGCTTCTCAGCTCGATACAACATGACGCACAAGGAAGTCAGTGAGAGTAAGTTTAAAGTTTCCAGTTGACTTTTGAAATAAAACATGAGTTTTGGGTCATAATCATTTCCTTACAACATCCCTCTCCTCCTTCTCTAGCTTTCCACTGCAGCAATGCATTAGGCATGGAGTCAGGAAAGATCACGGACGAGCAGATCATGGCTTCGTCAAGTTTCCAGGATGGAAATTGGCTGCCGAGGCAAGCCCGCCTCAATTTTAAAGAAAATGGGTGGACGCCTGCTGAAGACAACAACAGGGAGTACATACAGGTAAAATTTTCCTCTTAACTAAAGTCATTAAAAATGTGTTTTTTGTTCAGCTATCATTGACGTGACTTTGGCCCATTTTCTGGTACATGGAGTTTTGCAGGTATTTACTGCTATCCTCAGCTATTATCTCTACACTTTAAACTGATTGAGGTCCTGACTTTTGTTGGGTTGTTAAAACTGCTATTACCATTTCTTTTTGCAGTTTTGTTCATCATTCTAGCATTATATCCCTGTTGATCATCTTATTTCAGCCAACTCAGCAGCAGTCAATTACTGTAAATGTCTATTCAGAACCATTATTTAAATCTACACGTTTTGTCTGGGTTTGGACCCAGACAGTCAAAAAGTGGGCTAAGATTAGATTAAAAATATAAAATTCATAAGGTTCCAAAAAAAAAGCTCTCAAAACAATGCAAGATTGCCAAGAGCAGTCGCTTAAAATCAATGATAGCTTTATTTAATTTCAAATTTTAGTCAAATTATTTTTCATCTTAATGGTATTATTGTATGGTTTGGTTTTCTCAGTTAGTAAAGCATAGGAATAGTAAAAAGAAGACCTGAAGTTGAAAACTGGCTGGTGTCTCTTTGTTTCCCCCCCCCCCCCTGTTATATTTGGGTAAATCAGTTCCAATCAGTTTAGACTTCTAGATATCAAAAGATGTTTTTACCCAAATAACTACCAAATGTTGCCTAGAGGTCTTTAAACAATTTAGACTGTATCTGTAAAAGCATTACCAAGTAGAATCTCACTCTGCTTTTCAGAATACTTTGAAACTGATGGCTGACATGATATCTGTAACATGTTTTGGGAAAACTGAATACATTTGATCATTCAGCATCTTCTAAAACAACATTTATCAGCCATAACTTGGTTCCAATTTAGCCGTTGATCACCCCTTCTCCACTGCAACTGATACATGGTACAGGTTATTAGCGTGTCTTTTGATTTTCAACAAACCTGGAGCTTTTCATTGTTGCTTTTCTTTGTCTCGTCCAAAAAAGGCACATCATTTTGGCTTTACATTAGTGAGATGCAGCTTCGTCCTTCCTTTTATTTTTTATTTATTTATTTATTTATTTTTTTATTTTTTTTTACAGTGTCCTGTCTGGCAAGGTGGCAATAAGAATAATTGTCTTGATGCCAAAAGGAGCCCAACAGATTTTACTTTCACAAGTGTAGCGGTATCGCAATTGCCATACTGCTCCACTTGTTTCATGTATATAAATTGCTTTATTATAATTATGCAGGGAGTTTTACAGTTCATATGGACACTGCAATATAAGTAGAGCAGAAAAACAGAAGAAGAAGAAGGAAAAAGAAAAAGAAAAAAAAGCACAAAAGATGAAAGAAAGAGGAGATAGGAAGGAGACAATGACAAAACATTTTCAGTCTGCTTCATCACCTGCAATGAGATGAAAAAAAAGAACAGCACAACCAAAAAACATGGTACGAGATATACAATAAAGCAAACACCTTGAAACTATCGCTAAAGTAATATTATTAAGTCTGACATGTACTCTGTGTTACCTGAAGATATGAATGTGGGGTTTCTGTTTGGAAGTGAATCTCTAAGTACCTGAAGCCTAGCACCTGTAGTTGTTTGTGAGGGTGAACTTGTGCATGTAAAGTTTTAACCATAGAAAAAATGCTCAATAGTGGTTGTGGAGAGCCGGAGAGGCACACCCCCCTTCCTTTTAGACATAAGAAGCTTTTTCCTGGTACAAGCCGGCAATACTTTTCTGATTTAGCTGCTGTTGTATTGATGTGAAACAACCTTTATCAATCTAAATGAGGTTTGTAGAGGGCCATACAGCTTGTGTTTTGCTTTTGTTTCTACATTGTGCTGTCTGCCCTTGGGGTGAGTTTTCTGTGACAGTAACTTCTAGGAAGATTGGCAGCTTCCTGCTTATTTTTAATCTTTCATAACCCTTACATATATTTTTTTTTCTGTCGATGACCTTATAATCTTCCCTGATTGACTAGTGCCAGATAGTTTTTCTCTACTCCGTTGCTGTCTTTTCTCCCTGACTTTCTGGTAATACACAGTTGTAATCTTACGACCAACAAACTCATGATTTTTAACATGGTCAGACTTGCTTTAAATTGAATTAACCAAGTAAATTTGATCACCTTCAGAATTTTACTTTTCATCTTAATTCCTTTTGAAGAAGGATTGTTGTACATAGTCTTTCTTTCATGTTGGAAACATTTCCCATGGGTTTTTCTAAACTTAACCAACCAAAATTAGGTTTCTTGGATTAGATTTTAGCCCTAATTTGAACATTACGTCTTTAAAAGCTGATGTCATAAAAAGGGAAAATCTTCCTTTTAATAACCTGAACAAAGATGGTCCTCAATCTTTATCCGCTGTTGACATAATAACCCTCTCACTGATATATTTGTGTCAGTGTTAAAAGGAGAGATAGCTGTGAGTAGGAGGGAGCTATGGTGTTGTTTGGGTTTAGCAGCCAGGGTATGTGAGGCTTTGTTTCCGGCGTTCTGTCATAGTGCCAGCTTTATTTTGTCCCTGAGCTAAGCTTGAGTTATGAGGCTGTCTGGCTCAGAGGGAGAAAGTGAAGTTAAGGTTCAGCCAGGCCAGCAAAAAAACAGGACTTTTTATACCGCTGCAGACCGTTAACAATAGATTATGGTGATGGTTGGCACCTTTGGAGAATCTTCCAAAGCCAGCCTAAAGCTTCACGTTTGAGGTTTAGAGACGTATGAACTTAAAGGAAGATTGATTTAGTTTCAGGAGGGTTATCTTTTCTACTCTATAATCTTTACAAGCACCAACTGCTGTAATACAAAGACAATTCAAGATTCTGCTTTCCTTTAGTGACTTTGCTTCTATATAAGTTTGTTCCAGTGTTTCTGATACCTGCCTATTACGTCATTAGAGCTTGCAGAGTTGGGTTGAAATCGGAAACTTAGCAGTGACTATGAAATTATTTAATGAGATTTTAGAAACAGAGTTATTTATCAGAACTGGCTCTTTAGTTGGAACTCATTCTCTATAGATCAGTGACTCAACTATCCAAGAAAACATATTTAGGTTTAGGCTTTGATTTTTATGTATACTGTAGATCTTTTGGTTATATTATCGATAACATAACCTTTTTAATGGATTATGTTTATGTTACTTTTGCTTGTATTTGTGCCTGTCTTTTGCATTATTGATGTTTAGTTTTTTTTTCCAGATTTGTCCAAGTACTGACATGCTTTGGCCATTCAGATTTGAGCTGAAACGGGGCCATATATTTTGCTTAAGCAAAAAAAAAAAAAAGATAAAACATGATTAAGATCACCATGGTTAAATCATAGTTGTGACAAAGTATTTTTTAAGGGTTAAATATTTAGCTCCATACAAGAGTACTAATTGAATATCATTTGAGCCCAACGGTCAACAGTATAGCAAATGACAATTTCCATGTGTTTATTGGCTTGTCCAAATAAGATTTTATTCTATTTAATTCAGTTATGTCATAGAGATTAAAATCTCAAAGTTCAAGTAACTTCATACTGTCTTCTTGACCCTAAAATATGTTCTGATCCATCACATGTCCAAAGTCTCACTTCAATATAACACCTTTGAATGTGCGAGAGAAAAAAAATGCTTCCCATAGTGATATCCAGTCAACATATCTGCAGAAACCAGCTACCATCAATATGGACTAAAATATCTGGAGAATGGTTCAGACAGCATGTTGAATCTATGCCAGTGTGTGAAGTGTGATGTTAAACAGACTCTCATAAAGTGTGACATAATGAAGTGCTAAGTGGGTGTAGTTATTTTTTTATTTCAGGACTTACAGTAATCAGTCTAGTCACCAGTGTTAATTCAACCTTGTTATTAGTATTAATAATAAAAATATTTTTATAGTGCAATATATGTTTTGTATTAATGCATATAATTATGAGTATAATTTAAACCAGATTAAGATTGATGCATAAATTAACTGCTTGTATCTGATTCTGTCAGTATGTATGTTGTCATGAAAGAGCAGAAGACGTGCTGCCTTGTTGCTGTAATACTGAATAAAAAATGTTGTAACTCTAATGTTGTTCGTAAGCAGCTGTGATCAATGCCACTGCATGTCACCTAATTAGATTATGTCTCTTATTGTCTTTAATATCTTAAAATGAATGTGGGACTTTGCTTGGGGAAAATAATTAATCCTCGTAGTACTTCAACAATGATTAGAGGAAAAATTCTATTATTTTCTATTCTGTTGGTGCGATGCAGTTTGATTGTGGAGTTCTTGTGGCTCTGTTATTCTAACAACTCTGTGATTGATGAGGAACCTTCCCTGGGAAAGCGCACTTAGCATTTCTCTCTTTTTCATCTGTTCTTTACCTCTGTTTTCCTTATTCTCCCTCTACCTTTCTCCTTACCTCTCCGTCTCCTCTCCCCTCATCCTCTACCCTGAACTATTGATTAGTTGTCTTGGTAGATCTTGTTCATGCCCTACTGGTGCAGAAGCGTGTGTGTATGTGTGTGTGTTGCAAGTAATCTAAAACACCTGTCTTCTTGACAGATAACAAACGCTGCATTTTCCCTCCCCTGGTGTTTTGTACCTTACCCGTGTGGGACATAACAGCACACATTCGCACAGCAGCCTCAGATTAATCTCCAACTTTCAGCAGCTCTTTTGGAGGAGAATAAATGTTTTGACCAACAAAAGGGACTTTTTTCATCTCTATCTGTCTGTCTTGAATTCAGATAACCAAAGTCTGAAGTTCATGTATAAGAAAACTTTTTTTTAAACATTGACTGATTATTTCTCTGGGGTTGTTTTTATTGTGGTTTCTGTTATTGATGATAAATTTTTGGTTTTTAGCCATGCATTTAATTATGGTTAAATCAAATAGAGATAAAGCTATTGGACAGTAGTCATTCCATGCATTACTTATAGTTCTATTATTGTATAATCATTCCATCATTACAAAACATCTTGGTGGTAGTGTCACAGTTTGTCTAACTTGCTAATTGATAGGCTGCCTTTATTGATTAAACAATTAATCATTGTATAGATAAATCAGTATGTAGTTATAGCAAGAACAGGCTTTAAAAAAAGCTTAATTTGGATACCTAGTCAATTTAAATATAAGATGTTCAACTCAAGTACAGACTGCTTTTTTCCCCAAAAAAATATATTACCTTTTTTTTTTTTGTTTCTTTCCAGATATTCTTCCATAAAATATTTCATAGTGTTTGCTTATTTATAATGATGATAATAATAATTATCTTAATTGATTGGTGCAATTTTATGCAATGAAAGGAAATTTGCATTTAACCCTTCGTTTGGGGGCTTTCATTTAGCATTACCCAAAGAGCATTCTGGGTCTAAGGGTTTTCTCTGCGATTCACAGTGGCACTCTGTGGGATTTAAACCAGGGCATTAAGTTCAAATGTCTACTTTAGAAAGCTGAAATAATTCAAGACCATAAAGACAAATCGTTATCTGTTGTATCCCTGTACATTCATCACAACACAGCCAGTAGCATAACAGGCAGAAAGCCAAATATCCACAATTAGCATAGGAGGTGATTATGCTTATTGAAGGTGAGGAAATTAAAAAGAGCCCCGGGTCATAATAATCGATTTGTTGGGAGAGAGCAGCAGCAGTCCAAGAAACTCAGAGGAGCAGATAAGGAGGGGTAATAAAAAACTAAATAAAATAAAGCAGAATGCTGTAAAGTGCAGGAGTTTTTCTGTTAAACATTTTTCCCACCAACAAATCAACAAGACATTTTCAAAAGTAAAATTCTCCTTCTTTTATCAACAGGTGGACCTCCATACTCTAAAGGTCCTCACAGGCATTGCTACTCAAGGCGCCATCTCAAAGGAAACTAAAAATGTTTATTACGTCACCACCTTCAAGCTGGAGGTGAGCACTAATGGAGAAGACTGGATGGTCTACAGGCATGGGAAGAATCACAAGGTAAGCACAAACAGCTGGCTAGAACTTCAAAACGTATCCGTGCAGGTGATTGTGTACCTATATGATCTCTGCCATTATAGTGAGAAGATGCTAGACTTTTTTTTTAGATTGGTGAAACTGCTCCCTCAACATCCATCGTAATGATTAAGGTAGAGAGAGCTGCAGGAAGTGTTGGTAGCTGAATCTGTTGAGAGGGCAACAATTGGCCGAGCACACCAAAACATCTGGCCTTTTACACAAGACTTGCAATAGGTTCTTGAAAGAAATGTGAAGGCCTAGCCAATGTCCAAGTCTCCATGGAAACAATGAATCAAGGCTAAAACTGGAGGCTAAGGGACTTTTAGAAAAACTGAACTTAAATCGAGTTGTCTCTCATTTAAACCTGTTAAACAGCCGGTAGAGACATATCTCAAAAGACTTAGAGGTTTGATTAAAACAAGTTCTACAGCAAATTTTGAAATTTAAGAAATGTGAAAATTTTACACGTTTAGAATTTTTTAGTCAAATATTTTATAGTCATGAATTCCTGTCCTTTTCCACTACAATCCCTCATGAGGTGCAGTTAACTGCAGCTGCAATCCACCACAAGTTCACGTGTTTAACCACTGTCCCAATTAAGCCTAGTCATTTGCGTTTTAAATGTTTGCAAGTCCAAAAGAGAGAACGTATATCTCCAAACTGCCTTGACTGTAAATACATTTATACTTTCTTCATCTGGTTTTCACATCACATCTGTTTCACGTTACTTTATGGTCAGAGCACTGCTGAATGGAAACAAGGCTGAGCAGGTCCCTGAGATGTTCCTGCCAGAGGTGTAAAATCGTGATATATCTGCAGGAAGCATGCTGCAGTCTTGTGGTTTAATGTAGAAGAAAAAAGCAGTCAGTATTTTGATTTTAACTGGTTGAAAAAGTAATCTAATTAGAGAAGTGGTTTAGTGCCTGTGGTTGTTTTCTTTTTTCCATTGCAGCCATTCTTCCCCATCTCTGTGGTCACACTGTGGTCTATTGCCACGTCTAGCCTTGTGCTGTAAACCTCAATTTCTTAACGAACCCTAATGAATGCACATACTAGCAGATGCATGTTTTTGGCTTAGTTTGACCATCTGGGATCTCTTTGTCGACTAAATATCCCATTAGACATCTGAAGAAATAATAAATGGGTTAAACAGGGTAGGAAATGAAACATGTTGGAACGGATGAAGGAAAAGGAATCTTAAGAAATATTTTTCAATTCCGAGTTCTGCTAATAATTTCAGCAGCATGACAAGGTTTAGGAACTAAAAAGGTCAGAAGATTCCAGATTTGTTTTTATCATGACAAGCGTGAAATTGTTAGCAAAAGTTGTAGGGCTTTTTATTGTAATCACATATTCAATTTTAATGTTGTTTATTCAGCAGCTGCAGCTTAATGGCACGTTGATACCAGACTATGGTATCAAACAATAAAGAAAAAAAAATAAAATCCAATATGCAAAACCAACTAATGACCAGTGTTCCCAGATTAGTCGCTGGTGTCACTGCGTGTAATCCCCCTTAATTCCCCAATAACCCTGGAAAGCCACCTCGAGCTGAATATAAATATAAATGGGTGTGCGTGTGATGTGTCTAGAATAAATCAGCTGAAGATTTTGGTGGAAAACACTCAGTGATGGTGGGGATGTTTTTACCCTTTTAGCTCCATGGTGCATCAGGCTGCAAAGTAAACTGATAATCAGAGCGTTTGATCACTTCCTTCAATCTAGCTGTGATGATTATAATCTCATTGTGAAATAATGGATTTAAACAAAATATTTGAGATTAATTACCTTTTTGCATCTCTGTCATATACTAAACCTGTCTCCATTTTAGACTAGGATTGTTTTAAAGGGTATGTTTGTATCTATGTGTCATTCATTGTGTTTTTCTATTTTTCCTGTATATCAGTGTAATCATTCATTTTATATAACTTCATAGGACTATGCTCGGGAGAACATTTTATTTCATTCAAGAACATTCAAGCATTTCAAGTTGAAAACACTGCTTGTCCTCTTTGAAGACACCATGTGCTGTCTTAAAGGTATAGTGGAGGATTTTTGCGAATTTTTGAAAAGACCTGACCCTTACACTTTATAAAAAAATGGGATTTCAGAGAGCGTACACGGGCCAATGTCTCCTCGTTTAAAATTTGCTGTTTGCAACGCTCATACAAGCTTACTTTCCAAAAGAAAATTAGCTATTTTTCCTCTGTCAGACTCACCACTGGTAAGTGAAAATGGGCATTACGTAGACATATCACCAGAATGATTGACAATTAGGAGGACCACTTATTTTGATGATCCACCTGGAAAAATAACAACCTCCACTATACCTTTAACCTGGATAATTTGGAAAAAAAGATGAGAAATATTTATGTTTGTATACATGCATCTTGATTGGATATGTTTTCCATCCAATACAATTTAAACTAAAACAAACATTTGTATAGTTGCATGTGATATATTATTTGTTCCCCTAGTGGTCAGGTAATTTGAAACTAAATCAATCAAGCATTCAACCATTTGGCACGATTTGGTGATCTTAAAATATTTAAACTTGAGGTATGAATGTCATCGCATTGGGTTTGGTATTACTACTGCTATATTTCCCTAGCACTTCAGTAAATTTGTCATATATTTATATTTTGATGCTTATGCCACATATTTTATAACAGGTCTAAAAAATGTTTTGCTGGTAGAGATTAAATTGAGATGTATAGAAGGGATATGTCAGAGTATTATTTGCTTCAAGCTACAGTATGTGTTTTTATGTCTTTGAAATGCACCATACACATGAGTGATTCTGTGGTAAGGGCAACAATAAGATTTTACATTTTAATGCTTCAATGTTGGACCAAAAGTTTTTAGTTTTTTATGTGTGTGTGTGTGTGTATATATATATATATATATATATATATATATATATATATATATATATATATATATATATATATATATATATATATATATATATATATATATATATATACACTACCGTTCAAAAGTTTGGGGGCACATTGAAATGTCCTTATTTTTGAAGGAAAAGAAGTGGGAGGCCACGTTGCACAACTGAGCAAGAAGATAAGTACATTAGAGTCTCTAGTTTGAGAAACAGACGCCTCACAGGTCCCCAACTGGCATCTTCATTAAATAGTACCCACAGTAGCCTGTTTGTGCTGACCTCTGAAGGGAGTAGTACACACCGATGTAGGAAATCTTCAATTTCTTAGCAATTTCTCGCATGGAATAGCCTTCATTTCTAAGAACAAGAATAGACTGTCGACTTTCAGATGAAAGTTCTCTTTTTCTGGCCATTTTGAGCGTTTAATTGACGCCACAAATGTGATGCTCCAGAAACTCAATCTGCTCAAAGGAAGGCCAGTTTTGTAGCTTCTGTAACGAGCTAAACTGTTTTCAGATGTGTGAACATGATTGCACGAGGATTTTCTAATCATCAATTAGCCTTCTGAGCCAATGAGCAAACACATTGTACCATTAGAACACTGGTGTGATAGTTGCTGGAAATGGATCTCTATACACTGATGTATATTATATTGCACCAAAAACCAGACATTTGCAGCCAGAATAGTCATTACCACATTAGCAATGTATGGAGTGTATGTTTTTAAAGTTAAGACTAGTTTAAAGATATCTTCATTGAAAAGTACAGTGGTTTTCCTTTAAAAATAAGGACATTTTAATGTGACCCCAAACTTTTGAACGGTAGTGTATATATAATCTTTATTGATCTATTTAACCATAAATTATAAACTTTACATTTCCATCTCTACTTTACTGTTTGTCCTAAAATTAATTTGACTTTACATTTATTTCAAACCTGTTTCTAATTTTTCACCCTTTTTTTTATCCTTCAACACTGTAAAATGTATACCTTTCAACTTATATATGTCATATCTAATCAATATAACCATAATGAAAACCTGGCAGCCACATTTTTACTGCCTATACCTATTGCATTTGCGCTAGATTATATTGGTGCTGAGAAGTAATTAGTTCTTTAGTCAATGATGCCAAAAAAGAAATTCATGAAAGACGCAAGGATTAAAAAATATCCAATAGAATAATTTAGGACTCTTTAAAAAGACACGTGTTGCAGAAATGCTGCATTTAAATACAGTAGGTTCAGATATGCATCATAGATACTCATAAATGGGTGTGTTTACAACCTCACTTTTCTTGCATGTTAACATTCATCCCAGATAAGTGCCTCTTAAACCATCCTCTTCACTCCAGCCACTTACTTAAGCATCTGGGAGGAAGCTCACTGAGGGGTGGGGGAGGTGCTATCACACAGCATCCTAATGATGTGTTTGATATTTAAAGATTTTTATAATGTCATTAAATGCATTTTTAGTGGTCAAAAAGAATATGCAAACTCGAACAGACTTTTTAACTCAGAAAATAATGTACAAGCACAAAGAGTTTTTAATTGGAGATGCTGTACTACCAGGAAAGTGCAGTTATTCAAAATGGAAAAGAATTAAAAAACAAAAAAAGGATAACTGCACAGAATAAATATCTACTTAAGTTAGCTTTACTCAACCACAAAGTGGGTATTGTGTCTTTTTTTTTTTACAACAAAGTAGAAGAAAAAAGCTGCAAAACAAAAATGGTTTTACTGACAATGTTTTCATGAAAATAAAGGCTGAAAAGCCTGTTTTTTACAACCCTGTTGTAACTAGGGGTTTGGCAAAAAATCGATTTGGCTTTATATTGTGATTTGTGGGTGCCCGATATAATATTGATTTTCCAGTTCCTAATACTGATTTTTTTTTAAAACAAAACATTTTACCTGCCACTCTGGCAGATAGAGCTGTGAGCCCTTTTGCTGTGCAGCGCAGCGCCATATCTGTATGTGAGGCGCTCACATTGGAAGACGTGGACTGACACCAACCCCTAACTACATAGATCCCGAAATAACTATAGGGTGGAAAAATTTTGCAATATATAGTGATATTGCAATATCATGATAATATTGTATCGTGACCCAAGTATCATGACACATCGTATCGCAACAACCAATCCAATACTCACCCCTAGTTGTAAAAGTACTAGAAATAATAAGAGAGATTTTTTAAACATGAATAACTTGGCTCAGTTTCCAGGGAGTTTTAGGGTTGGCAAAAATTGTTACGAGAACAGAACAAACTATAGACTGTATATCTATCATTTGCACTTTAGGTCATATACTTTACAGCACAATGTAAGATTTGAATGTTTGCCACACACCATGAATTATGAAGCAGAGCATGCAAAAGATGGTTTATTTTTTAAGCTCAAAAAGATAGTGGATACCGTTTTGCTCGTTGTTTATTTATAATGCATGACAGATGTAACAGCATGTTCAATTCAAATAATTAGTTGAAACAAAATGTTGTTTTAACTCTGCCTAACTGAAGGGCTTTCCTACATGAGCAGCTTATTTCAAGTCATGGCACATCATTCAACTGGATCTCAGTTCAGTCCAAAGGGCCTCTCTAAAATCTTCATTTTCTAGTTTTCACTTCTAATCCTTTCTGGAATGCTTCAGCTCATTCATACGCAATCCTCTTTAGAAATTCCTGTTCATGAAACAGCAAAGCTGTCCCAGATCTTAATACTGGATCTGGTTCACATGATGTTGACGAAAAAACAAAACAAAAACAAAAAAAAGATGTCATAGATTGATATATTCAACTTGCATCTTACAGTTTGAGACATTACATGGACTTTCATTGTTTTCATTGTTGTTATTATGGTATAAAAAAATAAATGCTTCCAGACCTGTTGCACTTCTGGATCCAGCCTAAGACACAAAGAAAACTGTATTACAGAGAAACAAGGATGGATTGAGAAAGGCAACATGAGAAAAGGAGAGGTACTTTGAAGTGGAAAAACATGAATATTTGGAAAAGAGAAAGGAAATAAAGCACAAAATGATAGGTTGTCAAGCATTAACTGATAGAAAGAATGAGCTGTGAAGAAGGCAGAAGAGAGCTGGAAGCCAGAGGGAGAAACACGAGGTTCAGGGGGGAAGAGGTGAGTGAAGGGAACAGGCTGACAGCGGGAAGAAGTGTTCATAAGGGAATCACAGAGCAAAAGAGAGAGATGGATGGATGAATTGAGGCAAGAAGGAGAGCGGGAATAATGAGAAAAGCAGACAGGGGTGTTGACCACAAATCCCTCTGGATAGATCGGAGGTCTCAGCAACACAGCCTGGAAGCATGTCAGGAGGGGGAAAGAAAATAAAACGACAGAGTGGAGCGAGGAAGGTTGGAAGGTGAGGGAGAAGCAGAAAAAAGTGGAGAGTCGAATCAGTAACAAATGAAGAGAGAAAAGTTGAGGGCAGAACTGAGAAAGAGGACAAAGGGACATATTACAAAGATGCCAACTGTAATTTTGTCTTAGAAACATATGTGCTGGGAAGTCGTCCCCACAAGGTAACAAAAACATGGCCAACCCACACACACACCCACACCTGGATTTAGCTGTCACAAAGATGTAACCTCCCTTAAGTCCCTGAAGTGCGTATTTGTCCTGGTGTTAGGAAATGGGAGGAGATGTGGAAGGCGTTTTACTATTTTATAACGAGACACATACACACATACAGAGCACAGTCAGCACGGACATCTGCATAATTCAGCAGGTCTCCGTGGGTCGACTCTGGCTGAATGACTGTGGCCCTACAGGCTCCGACTCACACATAGCTACACACACTCGTCTCCTCTTCGATATAGGTTAGATGACTGTATTTGTTTCTTCCTTTAGTTTCCTCTAGTCTTAATACCATTATTCACTCTTAGCCTACAAACTAGAGTCAAATACTCTAAACATCCAGTGCCAAACAAAAGTATTAACACCTGCTGATCTTATTCACATTCTCCATTGTTTTTACTGTGGTGTTATGTGACAGAAACAAATGCAGTTTATAATTATAAAATCAAATAAAATGATACATGGATCTAAATAAAAAAAAAAGGGATCAAAAGGTGTGGTAATTTTGTATACAGACCTCTATAGAGTCTGTCTAAAGACTGACATTTAGGCTTATTCTGTTATAGAAAATAGCTCAAACTCAGTTGGATGGGATTGTGAGTGTTTAAGGTTTTCAAGCTTTCCTGACAATGACTAATTGAATTTAGGTCCATTGACTGTCCACTATTCCCTTCAAACAATGTCTTCCATGTGTTTGTTCTGCTTCCTGTATGGCTTGTTATAAAAAGGGATTTGCAACACTTTGTTTTAAAAATGCTTTGTCATTTCTGCTCTTACATAAATACCAGTGTGAGTTACGTACAACCAATGGTTATCCCTTTAACTTAATTCCCAAGCTCTGGTTGTCTGCAGCTCCTCCAGGTTTACTTGGCTGCTGTTCATTCTTAGCCTGGTAGTGTAGGTACATGGCAATGTGTAGGTAGGTTGTAGTAAATCTCTTACTGTTTTTAAATGATGATTAAACAGTGCGTATTGTTATTGTTAACACTCATTTTTGTATCATCTGAATCTGCTATAGACCCCCCTACCAAATTAGGCAGCCTATTTTTTTTGCAATGACCTTTATTTAGGGTTTTCAGGACACTTTGGCTTCGTTCACACATCAGGCCTTGATGCTCAATTCTGATTTTTTTTTAATGAAATCTGATTTTTTGGCGTTACTGTTCACATTGCCAAATATATGTGACTTGTATCTCCTGTGTATAGATCTCCTGTGTGAACTGCAGTCATACAAAGCAAGTGTCCTGCATGCGCAGTAGATGACGTCACAGGCAAGCGTACACATGGATGCTAGTGCCGCCGCGCATCTAGCGGTCTTTTCCAACCCTAAAAACTCATTCTTTTCAATATGTTTAAACATAAATACTACTCTCCGCATCATCATCTGCCATGGTTGTTGTTTTTCTTGCCCCTTCTGCTTAGCAAGACACAGAATAGTGACATTTGTCGGGTATTAATGACGTTCCGGTCGGATGAATCCGACCTGGCCGTTCACACACAGGTCGCATTTGAAAAGATCAGATTCGTATCGGATTCAGGACCACATAGCCAAGTGGCCTGGGTCGGATTGGAAAAATTCAGATCTGTGTTGTTCAGAGAGCCATGAAAAGATCAGATCCAGCTGGCATATGGGCAAAAAAAATCGGATTTGGGTAACTTAAGGCTGCAGTGTGAACGTAGCCTTTATCATAGTTAATTGTTCCATACCAGGAGTCATCAACCTTTTTAGAGCTGAGAACTACTTCATGGGTATTAAATCATTGGAAGGGCTACTGACCTATGAACAGGAGGGGTTGGCATTTGCCTAAACTTTGTACATGGCAAACACTTTTTGTCATATTACTTAAAAATGTGCAAAGCTCCAAAAAGTTGATTTTGCATGATATATGCCCTTTAAAGGTTTTGAAACCATATGCTGCTTTCTTGCCACTTCACATCAACTTAGCAAATGATCTTGGTCAGTCCCATGCAGTAATAAACATTAGACAGTGTAGTTGTCAGTTAAAAAGGTTACATTTCTTTTAATACATTTTAAAACTCTCAGTAGGTTCGTATCTTCTTATTTCCCCTTGTTGGGAACCACAGGTGCTTAGTAAATGCAGATAGACTTGAGCATGCAGTTAAGAACCTTAGCTGTGTCACAGGTGTAGTTCATTAGCTAATTGTTACAGATGCCTTTTAGGAAGCTACTCTTCAAAGTGAATATAGGAGTTTAGACCCCCAGGGAAGCTCCATATCCTATTACACCCCTCTCTGTGTCTCTGTGGATTTTTTGACTGCACTCCAGGAGCTAGTACAGGTTAAGTGAAGACTAACACTGGCTATAATTAAATGTTTAGTGCATCTCTCCTTTCTGATGTAAATATTAATTATGATTAAGCAGTGCTTTATTTCTCAATCATATCCTACCTATACGGGTCCCTTAGAAGATTTTGTAGATTTTCCATAGTTTGACTTTGTTTCTCTCTATTTCTGTTTTTTTGTTTGTTTTTGTTGTTCAAGGGCTTGTTTTGCATTATGTAAGGCCCTAAAACCATTTTAACGTTTTGCATCCTTGCTCAATCTTACAAAACTTCATATGAAGACTCAAGATCTCTTCTTGTATATCGTGGATTCTGTAAAATTAGCCAATAGTACAGTAGATTAGATACGTTTTAACTTAAAGTTGAGATCAAAAATGTACTTCTCCTTGGGCCAAGAGGGGCCAACCAAACAAATGTGGTAAGATCCGTTTATGATAAAAAGTAACTGTTGGGATGTTTGGATGAGTCCGGCTGAGGCTTCCAACGTTAAAACGTTACCAGCTGTTAAGCATGGTGATGCTGGCGCTATGATCCATATCGTTTTTACAGAATGTAAGACACAAAGTAGCTGGTATAGTTTAGAAGAAGAACTATCGTTTTTCATCTTAAAATGCTAATGTAAATCCCTTTATTGTCACACACTGAGGAAATTCCGTCTCTGCATTTTGACCCATCCCCTTGCGGAGCAGTGGGATGCCATTGTGTGACGTCCAGGGACCAATCAGGGGTTAAGGGTTTTGCTCAGAAACCCAGAGTGGAGGCAGATATTGTTTAGTCAGATTTGTTTTTATGCATGCTTAGAACTGTTTTGTTCTTTTTTGAAAGCTGCACTAAATGATTTTAGAGTGGTGCTCCCCCTATAGGACTGTCCTCTGCATGCTTCTTACCCCAAAGCCACATTGAACCATCACTCTCAAACCAGCTGGAAGACACCTGATTAATTATACAATCGATTTTGCCAAATAATCAGCCAAACATGTAGGCAGTTATTAAGATGCTGCTCTCTTAAGAACAGTTAACCAAATAATACTTAGGGTGTATGTACTGTATATATATGAGCAGTGTCTATTTATGTCATTATGAACGTTAGAGAAAAGGCTTATAACACAGAATTAGTTTTATTAGAACAGATGCTCTGCTTGTTGACCCTGAACACAGCAGATAATTTAGAAAAAAGGGCTTCAAGATTCTTGTCAAAGTGAAGGGTGTACACAGCACTTAGGGGCCCGTCACGCTTACTGACACACTACACTCCACTTGAAAGCTGAGTCTGTAAAGGACAGCAACAAGGATAGACTTTCATATGAACATGCAAGTGCACAATGACTCAATACAGTATGGAAGTGTGTAAGCGTGTGTGCATGTGCTGAGGAAATGTTTCTTTGTGCACCAAGGGAAATCAGAAAGCACCCAGCAGCCTTAAACTCCTCAGAGTGAGACCTCATAATTACACTTTTACACATCGACACACAAACCTACAAGCGCTCTCACACTTGTAATTACAGTCTGAACCACAATCCCATTAATTCTTGTATGGCCTTTAGGCGATTTTCCATCGTTTAGGTGGTCACGGTTTCCAGTGTGAACGCCTTTGTAGGGACATGAGGTCACAGGGGCCGGCTTTGCTGCATTCACCCACTGGGTCACAGGTTCAGTTCCCAGCTGGCCCAGTGGCTCGCTTCTGTTCCCTGCAGTCAGAGACTCTCTTCATCCATATCTCTCCTCCCCACTGAGGGGTCCTGTTGTTTAACTGATGGAGAACAAGAGGAAAATAATAAATCCTGAACACAGAGATGCACATAAGCGCCTAGCCCCAAAACACCTATGAATGTGTAACCAAGCAAGTAATTAAATGCCCTCTGGCTCAGTTAAATAAAGCTCACCTTTTTCTTCTGTAATAAACACATTAGGTTGTGTCATCAGTTTAATTGTACAGCATCTTTGCAAAAAAAATTTTTGAATCTTTCGATTCTTCGAATCACATTGCGACTACAAAAAAAGGTGCTTCGATCAGACTAGATCACAATTAAATATTCTAGCCCTCATGGAAATTGTGCATGAGAAGGAAATCTAAATCTGCACAGACTGTAAAACAATGAGGTTGCAGCATTATGATGCACAAATATTTTTGTCAGAAAGGACAGGAAAACTTAAAATTATTTAGTAACCAGACATGCCCAAAGATGGTCCTCAAGGGACTGCTGTCATGCAGGTTTCCCTGCTTTAGCACAGCTGATTCTGATGATTACAGTTCAGCAGCAGCCTGTTAATCAGCTATCAATGAAAATCAGCTGTGCTGATGCAGGGAATCCTCTAAAACCTGCAGGACGGTGGCCCTCGAGGACCAACTTTGGGCATGCCTGGTAGTTGAATGGAGCTAAATTAAGAGTAGTCATGAAAGAAAATCTGCAACAGGTCACAGAGGGCTGCGGTTTACCTTCTTGCAGGAAAATTAATCTAAGTAAAATATACAGCCAGAGCTACAATGTAAAGGCCCACATCTCATGTGTTAGTTTGGCAGAGTAAAAGACAAGGCTTAAACCTAACTGTATGCCACACTCCAAAAAATACATATAATTTTCTTTCCTCTTGGCACTGGTTTCTGTGGACGTCCATCACATAAGTCACACATTAACACACACACCTACTCAGCTTAATAGCTGAACAACAAATTAGCAAGGCATCAAGGAGTACGAGTATTTGAGTATTCTGTGCAAAATGTAAAAAATATGTTTTGATCAGGAAACCTGACTGTAATTTGTCTGCGATTAGAAAAAACTATGTATAATTGGAACATTTATTCACAGCACAGAAAATCCCAATGAAAGATATTGAAGTTTGTGTAAAATGACGAAATGCAAAATCTTTCAGGAGATGATGGGAATACTATTGCAAAGCAGTGCAACATTGCATAAAATGGTGCCTTTTTCCCCACTTAAATTTACAGTAGTAAATCATCTAGGCAGGGAGGAAGATAGAGTTGTCAATGAGACAGACAGAGCTGAGGGCAGTAAAGCAGAAGCCCAGCTGTGTTTTCCAGCAGAGATGGCTGCCAGAGAGAGAGCGAGGGGAAAGACTTGACACTTTGTCAGATAGACAGTGATACAAAATCGAGATGTCAAGAAACTAAAAAAGGGTGCTTCTGGTCATGTGTTCTTTCATTCAATTTCTTTTTTATCTGTATTTTTTTTGCACTTTTAGAGGAAAGCATGTTTGAGTGTGTTTTACTGTGTGCTGAAGCTCAGACGGCAACCCGTACGGAAAGAAAGCTGTGTGAGAGCAAGGCCATTGTGTCTGGATGTAGTGCACACGGCAGTGTGTGTTAGTGCCCTGAAGGGTGACAGAGTGTGTTTATCTTTGCACTGTGTGCGTGAGGAATTAGAGTTGTTTCCCCGCCTGTGTGTGGTTGAGTCAAGAGGACGTGAGAAGAGGCTTCCTCTCCACCTACTTATGTATCTGATTTATCACACACTGCGTGCCCTCAGAGGGTACGCAGGAGTGTTGAAGTAAACCTTTGAGCTCATTCCTCCCTTTGTCAACAGTCTCCATTCATTTTATGTATTTACTGTAAGTAGCGTGTTTAATAAAGTGAGCAGAAACACTGTAACTCATGTAAAATCCTGTTTTTCTAAAGCTGTAATTTTTGGCACAGCTGTGATCTCATGGCTCACTGATTTATTAATTTATTTTAAACAAATACATTTGGATATCGCTTTCATATTTAACTCGAAGACATGAGAATTCTATTGGTGTTATCCTGCCAAGCTTGAAAAGAAGGCAAACAACTGTGGTCTCCAAGATGGTGAACCTTCATTGAAGGTCACAGTTTAATTAGCCTTGAATACCAATGATTTGTGATATGAAAACACAGCAGTCATTAAAAGCATATATTTTGGAAACACAATAAATACTGTCATTTTATCATTTATGTTTCTGTTGAATTCGTTATCCAAAAAATCTGAACTTTGAAATGAAAAATACACTACCGTTCAAAAGTTTGGGGTCACATTGAAATGTCCTTATTTTTTAAGAAAAAGCACTGTACTTTGCTATGAAGATAACTTTAAACTAGTCTGAACTTTAAAGAAATACACTCTATACACTGCTAAGGTGGTAAATTACTATTCTAGCTGCAAATGTCTGGTTTTTGGTGCAATATAATATACATCAGTGTATAGAGATCCATTTCCAGCAACTATCACACCAGTGTTCTAATGGTACCATGTGTTTGCTCATTGGCTCAGAAGGCTAATTGATGATTAGAAAATCCTCATGCAATCATGTTCACACATCTGAAAACAGTTTAGCTTGTTACAGAAGCTACAAAACTGACTTTCCTTTGAGCAGATTGAGTTTCTGGAGCATCACATTTGTGGGGTCAATGAAACGCCCAAAATGGCCAGAAAAAGAGAACTTTCATCTGAAAGTCGACAGTCTATACTTGTTCTTAGAAATGAAGGCTATTCCATGCGAGAAATTGCTAAGAAATTGAAGATTTCCTACAACGGTGTGTACTACTCCCTGCAGAGGACAGCGCCGTGCTTTTCTTTCAAAAATAAGGACATTTCAATGTGACCCCAAACTTTTGAACGGTAGTGTATGTTTATAACTGCTAAGCCTTTTACAACATAACGGATACCAAACACACCAATACAGGTGCTGGTCATAAAATTAGAATATCATGAAAAAGTAGATTGATTTCAGTAATTCCATTTAAAAAGTGAAACTTGTATATTATATTCATACATTACATACAAACTCATATATTTCAGATGTTTATTTTGTTTAATTTTGATGATTACAAATGACAACAAATGAAAATCTCAAATTCATCATATCAGAAAATTAGAATATTGTGAAAAGGTTCAAAATTGATGGCCCCTGGTGCCACACTCTAATCAGCTAACTAACTCAAACCACCTGCAAAAGCCTTTAAATGGTCTTTCAGTCTAGTTCTATAGGCTACACAATCATGGGGAAGACTGCTGACTTGACAGTTGTCCAAAAGACGACCATCGACACCTTGCACAAGGAGGGCAAGACACAAAAGGTCATCGCTAAAGAGGCTGGCTGTTCACAGAGCTCAGTGTCCAAGCACATTAATAGAGAGGCGAAGGGAAGGAAAAGATGTGGTCGAAAAAAGTGTACAAGCAAGAGAGATAACCGCACCCTGGAGAGGATTGTGAAACAAAACCCATTCAAAAATGTGGGGGAGATTCACAAAGAGTGGACTGCAGCTGGAGTGAGTGCTTCAAGAACCACCACACACAGACGTATGAAAGACATGGGTTTCTGCTGTCGCATTCCTTGTGTCAAGCCACTCTTGAACCACAGACAGCGTCAGAAGCGTCTTGCCTGGGCTAAAGAGAAACAGGACTGGACTGCTGGTGAGTGGTCCAAAGTCATGTTCTCTGATGAAAGTAAATTTTGCATTTCCTTTGGAAATCAAAGTCCCAGAGTCTGGAGGAAAAGAAGAGAGGCACTTCATCCACGTTGCTTGAAGTCCAGTGTAAAGTTTCCACAGTCAGTGATGGTTTGGGGTGCCATGTCATCTGCTGGTGTTGGTCCATTGTGTTTTCTGAGGTCCAGGGTCAACTCAGCCACATACCAGGAAGTTTTAGAGCACTTCATGCTTCCTGCAGCTGACCAACTTTTTGGAGATGCAGATTTCATTTTCCAACAGGACTTGGCACCTGCACACAGTGCCAAAGCTACCAGTACCTGGTTGAAGGACCATGGTATCCCTGTTCTTAATTGGCCAGCAAACTCTCCTGACCTTAACCCCATAGAAAATCTATGGGGTATTGTGAAGAAGAAGATGCAATACACCAGACCCAACAATTCAGAAGAGCTAAAAGCCACTATTAGAGCAACCTGGGCTATCATAACACCTGAGCAATGCCACAGACTGATCGACTCCATGCCACGCCGCATTGCTGCAGTAATACAGGCCAAAGGAGGCCCAACTAAATACTGAGTGCTGTACATGCTCATACTTTTCATGTTCATACTTTTCAGTTGGCCAACATTTCTATAAATCCTTTGTTTTTATTGGTCTTCAGTAATATTCTAATTTTCTGATATGATGAATTTGAGATTTTCATTTGTTGTCATTTGTAATCATCAAAATTAAACAAAATAAACATCTGAAATATATGAGTTTGTATGTAATGTATGAATATAATATACAAGTTTCACTTTTTAAATGGAATTACTGAAATCAATCTACTTTTTCATGATATTCTAATTTTATGACCAGCACCTGTACGTTATTTCAGAAAAGATACCCTAATCAAAAATGCCACAATTTAAAGTTTGCGAGTCATTCTCTACACATTTACAAGAAACTTATCCTTCACATGAACAGAAAAACCTTAAATACATTCATCCCACTGTTGGATTTAGCTTTCAATTTGGTTTCATCCACCCATTCGTCCACCTATCCATCTTCTATTGCTTATTCCTTCAGGGTCATGGTGTAGCTGGTGCCTATCTCAAGCAGTCTATGGACGATAGGCTGGGTACACCCTGGATAGGTCGCCAGTCTGTTGCAGGGCAACACAGAGATGCATAAAGAAATACAACCACGCACACACAGACACACTCACCTAAGGACAATTTAGAGATGCCAATTAACCAAACAGTCATGTTTTGGACTGTGGGAGGAAGTCAGAGTACCCGGAGAGAACCTATGGATACACAGGGGGAACAGTCAAACTTATTTGGTTTCATTCAACCAATATTTTTCTTTTTCAACAGGAAATCAGAAAATCATTTAAAGGAATAAATCAATAGAACTATACCTAAACTGATTCAATATCATGTTAATTAAGTTCTCTGTTTTAAAGAAGCATCCAAAAACATGTAGTAGTAAAGTATTTAAAAAATATTCATACTCTTGTGACCCATACAGTAAGAGCTGAATGACAGCGAGGAGAGACACTTCCATTCCATTGATTTAATTTCACTAATCAATGCTGGACCTTAAACCTCAGTGGAAATGAAGAAGAAACAGGATAGAAATAATCTATTTAGTTCCCTTAAAAAAAGTCCCAGGGGGTCAAAGTTCTTTGTGGTTCTGACTGAAATACGACTCATGCCACCCCCTCATTCCCACCCCTTTCTTGATTAAAACGACTCCTAATTGAGAACTACTCATGAATAGGAAATTAGACTTATGTCACTTTTTTTTTTATAGCTGTACTCTAAATAAATGCTAATTTGTTGTAGGCAGTAGGTGCTAACTGCAATAATGAATAAAAACTACCAATCTCACTCTAAAAAAACAGAATGTCATATTCAGTTATGCAACAAGGATTTAATTCATTTATTTAAATTTTTCAAAACTGTATGTTTTGAAGTGCAAATATATCCTGACGCTGCAAGGCGACTACACCCATAAAAATGACTGAGTCAACAGGCCAAAGGAAGCTAAAATAGGAAACTCCATTTTGAATCATAAGAACAATGTGCTCATAAAAGCCATTAACCAGTCCACACAACCTGACCTTCTAGGAGATGTGTCCCTTCAATAACTACTCGGATAACCATCAGTTTTTGTACCTTTCCAACAAATAATTTTGCTTGATAAAACTTGCAATACTTGGATCATGGGTAACAATGTAATATTAGTATTAACCTATGTGCTATTTTTATTTTTCATCCACAGGTATTCCACGCCAACACTGATCCCACAGAAGTGGTTCTCAACAGGATCCCTCAGCCGGTCCTCACACGTTTCGTGCGAATCAGACCTCAGTCGTGGAAGAACGGTATATCTCTACGTTTCGAGCTCTACGGCTGTCAGATTACAGGTAATGCAACACTGTTCATCTGCTTGGCATTTCCATGAGATCTAAGGAAATGTGTCGTTTACTAATTACTGCTACAGGATTCCCTTCCCTTACATCCAATCCAAAGTCTGTTCAGGGGATTCTCCAGCGAAATCCTTACTGCAGCAGATACACTATATTGCCAAAAGTATTTGCTCACCTGCCTTGACTCACATATGAGCTTAAGTGACATCCCGTTCCTAATCCATAGGGTTCAATATGACATCGGTCCACCCTTTGCAGCTAGAACAGCTTCAACTCTTCTGGGAAGGCTGTCCACAAGGTTTAGGAGTGTGTTTATGGGAATTTTTGACCATTCTTCCAGAAGCGCATTTGTGAGGTTGCACACTGATGTTGGACGAGAAGGCCTGGCTCTCAGTCTCCGCTCTAATTCATCCCAAAGGTGTTCTATCGGGTTGAGGTCAGGACTCTGTGCAGGCCAGTCAAGTTCATCCACACCAGACTCTGTCATCCATGTCTTTATGGACCTTGCTTTGTGCACTGGTGCACAGTCATGTTGGAAGAGGAAGGGGCCAGCTCCAAACTGTTCCCACAAAGTTGGGAGCATGGAATTGTCCAAAATGTCTTGGTATGCTGAAGCATTCAGAGTTCCTTTCACTGGAACTAAGGGGCCAAGCCCAGCTCCTGAAAAACAACCCCACACCATAATCCCCCCTCCACCAAACTTTACACTTGGCACAATGCAGTCAGACAAGTACCGTTCTCCTGGCAACCGCCAAACCCAGACCCGTCCATCAGATTGCCAGATGGAGAAGCGCGATTCGTCACTCCAGAGAACGCGTCTCCACTGCTCTAGAGTCCAGTGGCGGCGTGCTTTACACCACCGCATCCGACGCTTTGCATTGCACTTGGTGATGTATGGCTTGGATGCAGCTGCTCGACCATGGAAACCCATTCCATGAAGCTCTCTGCGCACTGTTCTTGAGCTAATCTGAAGGCCACATTAAGTTTGGAGGTCTGTAGTGATTGACTCTGCAGAAAGTTGGCGACCTCTTCGCACTATGCGCGTCAGCATCCGCTGACCCCGCTCCGTCAGTTTACGTGGCCTACCACTTCGTGGCTGAGTTGCTGTCGTTCCCAAACACTTCCATTTTCTTATAATACAGCTGACAGTTGACTGTGGAATATTTAGGAGCGAGGAAATTTCACGACTGGATTTGTTGCACAGGTGGCATCCTATCACAGTTCCACGCTGGAATTCACTGAGCTCCTGAGAGCGACCCATTCTTTCACAAATGTTTGTAAAAACAGTCTGCATGCCTAGGTGCTTGAATTTATACACCTGTGGCCATGGAAGTGATTGGAACACCTGATTCCAATAATTTGGATGGGTGAGCAAATACTTTTGGCAATATAGTGTATATTTAGGACATGGAAAAATAGTCTGTGGTACGAGTAACACACACTGGATATGCCATTATTGAAATGAACTTAAATGTCACAGCAATGAACCAGCAATAATATTGTTTAATGCTCATAATTGTGCTTCGTCTGCACAATGATTCACTCAACTAAAATTATATACTGTAAGCTGCTCTAGCTTTAGATTTCTAAATTTAGATAGGTATGTAATATATGCATGTTTAAGTTATGATATGATGATATTTCTACCATTTCCTCACAAGTTGAGTTTTTGTTAGATACATTGACAGAGGAAGATCATTGCACTGTTTTTTGCATATTGACTTTATTAAGCTAGCACTGTTTAGTGTTCCTTTATCTTTAGAATTTTAAAAGCTAATAAAAGCATAAAAAGCATATATTTGTGGACCACTTGGGCGATCACAGGCCTAGATGGTCCTTGATGGTCAGGCAATGAATAATTATTGAAAAGATACAAAAAGAGAGAGAAAAAGTAAGCTCCTTTTTTCCATTTACAGGGCAGCCAACAATTTCCTATCCTTAATTCCAATATAAATGAAATATAATACTAAACATTAACAAAATCTCTATGCTTCACATGATGCAAGAGAAGAACAATAATAGAATTTGATCAAGCATAAAGACTTATTAAAAAAACTGAAGTATGTCTCCTTTTGAGATTTTTGTAACAACACATAAGACACAGTTTAGGTGGGAAAAGGTTGGGTCAAAGATAAAATAGCTTTCATAGAAAACATTTACTGGAAAACAACAGAGGGACAGTGAAAGAAATGTTCTATTTCTTCTCACGTGTATAATCTAATGAAAATTCAGTTCATACTTTAATCTTTTTTTTTCTTCCATAACACACCCACTCCTGTGCACTCACACTCTTGCCCTCGCTCTTTCATATCCATATCCTCCTTCTCCGACTCCCACTCATATATCTCTCTCACACACACATAGAGACACACTTGGTCCTAATAGAATAATACTAGAGTGTCATGTGTGGGTGATAACATCAGAGAGTAACAGGCTCTCAGCTTTCATCTGTAGCTCTGGCAAACAAACACGATTTCAACCAGCATAATCAGCTCGATACTATAAATAGATAAAACTTAATTATGCTGTCTGTGTTTGTGTGTGTGTCGAAAAACTGTGAAAGATAGGATTTTAAGTCATGACTGGACCCTTCCGTGTGCGTGTGTCTCTCCGCTCCGCTGTATCATTATTAGGTTAGGGCCTCTCCCTGGTGCCATTGTTGCGGCCATTTAGGGGGGACAGATATGCTTTTATCCAGGAGGGCTATTTCAGCACCCACACAAATCACAATCGCACCAAAACAATATGACAAGAATGGTAGACTATACATCTATGTACAGTATATATATATCTATATTCAGCTATCCTATCTGCGCTCTTTTGTATTTTTAGTATATTTTAATGCCTCAAATTGCAATATATATCACCTTAAGTTTTGCACTGTTTTGTTTCTTCAGATCACGTCAAAAATATATTTACCAACAGATTTAATTTGCCTATTTTCCATTCATTGAGCTTTCAGTGGTGGAGCTAAGGAGCTAAAACTTAAAAAAAAAGTTCTCATATCCCTTAACCTTTTTTGCCTATTTTTTACATCACAAACACAAAAACCAACATAAAGTTGTGCAAAACTTTATGGAAATGCTGTTACATATGCAGTTGTTATGTTTTTCGCCAACAGATATCTAAACAACACTTGTTGATTTAGACCCGTTTAATCCAAGCCCCCTGGATAAAATTTAAGCCAACCAATTGGATTATGTGTAGTTAATTAGTTAGTTATGTGTAGTTAGGTGAGTGAAAGAAAAAGAAGATCTAAAACTAGCAGGGTAGTGGATGACAGAGGTTGAAAAACTCTTGAATAGAGAACATTAGAGGACAATCATCATCCTCAGACAATTTACATTAGTTTTAAAAGCATTTTCATCTTTAAACATTTTTAAGAACCCTTAGTCAATCCATCCACTAAAACATTATAGCACATGGAAAGAACATGTTCAGCCAAACTGACAGTTTTTTTTTTGTCTTTTTTTTTTTTTTTTTTTTTTTTTTAGAAAAGCAGCCAGAGGCTTATATCATCTATGAAATAGCTGCAGAGTATCATAACCTAGGTTGGAGAATGTGTCAACAATAAATAGATTATATGTGCACCTTTGCAGTTTCACCTAAAGGAAACAAAGATCTCAATTGACACTTTTTTATTGTTCTTAAAAGTTAGCCAGTACTTGTTTTTTGTCACAGTTTTGCACTTTTTGATTGTATTTAAGTTTTTTTTTTTGAGTTTTCATGTTTCATTTCCATTGTGTGGTCTGTTTATATTTCAGTTCTATGCATTTCTTGTTCACCCTCTGTTGCCCTCGTGTGTCAGTCTCCTTCCCTTAGCTCCCTTCTAGTTTCTTCTGTCCACACCTGCTCCCAATCAGTTCATTACCCCGGCTTTATTCTGTTTGAGATATATACTCCTCCTCTTCAGTCACTCTTTGCTGGTTCCTTGTTGTTTTTTGATCCTTGTGAGTTTTGCCTGATGTATTCTGGTTTTTGTTTTCTGTACTTTGATATGTTTTTTGGATTTTTACCCTCAGTTGCCACCTTTTGCATTATTAAATCTGCAAGAAACCACTTTAGCTTCTGTCTCTGCATTTTGGTCCACTTCAAACCTCCCAACAACCTGACATTTGTATTCAGTGCAGAACACAGTATAGAAAATTAGACATTGGTTTTGTTACAATTTTAACCAATGTTTATTCACATTTGAAACAAAAAAGTAATTCAAAGTGTATTGATTTGCTAGATGGCTTAGTAGAAGTCCAAACTTAAATCCAAATAACAATCTTTCGCAAGATTAAAATATTTTTAATGCTTTCCATTCATATTTAATAGCCAAAGTATTTTGCAAAAACATCTTGATTTTCAAAATTGGTGTAGATATATATATAAATATGCAAAACGCAATTTCTGATGGGCCGAATTGAAAAATATGTGTAATTAATGGTTAAACCTCATAGTTTTGCCTTTCTTTGTGTTAAACTATTGCATACAATCCTTAAAATAACATTTTGAAATGTGTCGTCATAACGTGATAAAGCGAGAAAACATTTAAAAGTAAGAAATAGCTTTGCAGGACACTTAATGCAAAATATTACCAGGTTCACCTTGTTTAAATGAGTGACAGGGATTTATAGACAGGAGGAAAACATCTGCACAAAAAAATGTTGTGCTGCAAGAAAATGTATTTTCTACAGTTTTATATCTGCTAACAGACATTACATTTCTGCTCATAGACATGAAGACAAGCCCGCAGTCTAACACACTCTCGCTATGTGATAATGCCCTACACAGGCCTATAAAGGCAGAAATAAAGCAGTCAGTCAGTGACATGCCATTAACTTAAATCACACTTTTATTTCTCCTGCTCTGCTGTTCTCTCACCCATCTCTCTTCAATGTCTTTGTGTTTTTTTTCTTCCTCCTCATTCTGGCTTCCCTTCCGATGTCCTTCTTTCGCCTTTGCTGACAGCTTCCATTTCCGCCTCTCTCCAGCCGTTTCTCATTTGCTTCTCTCCGTCTCGTCTTCCTTAAATCTTCCTGGTGCCTGCCTCCTTCAGCGGCTCCTTCCTCACCTTAATCCCATTTTATTTCAGTACTGCAGCTCTTTATCAATCACTCCCTTTCAGTACCTGTTATTATTTCCCTCCCCAGGCCTGTGAGGCACTCGTATCCAGTCATGTAGAGCTCCATCCGCTGTAGTGGGAGCTGGTTATCAGGGAAAAAGCTTCATGTGTGGGTGAAACATCAGAGCATACGTTGGGTGAAAGTGGGCTTCAGTGCATGTGTGAGACCTTGACGGTTTTTGCTGGTGTGCACATATCGGTTTGTGTAAGCCTGTGAGTTTAAGAGCTCTTACGCTGGTGTTTTACATCTGCCTGTTTTTGCAGGGATGAGAGGAGATGATATTCTTGTCGACTCCCACTGCACTCCTGATTTAAAAAAGGCCAGCAGCTCAGGCACAGAAACAGCACATATAAAACTAGACAATCATAGAGCTATGGCTAATAAGTTTTGCCGAATGTTGCAGAGCTTGAGGGAGCTCACGGAGCCCGTCGCTGTTTGTTGTGGATGAATTATTTACAATAACGAGGCAGTGCTGCAAACGTCACTGCATTAAACATTCATTTCCTCAAAGACCTGAAGAATGTCACCATCAATCACTGTCACCTCTCTTTCTTTCTCTTCCCCTGCATCCTTTTCCTTTTTATTCACTCCCCATTCTGTCATTTCATCCTTCTTCTTGACCTTTTGTCCAACCTTTAGCTGTTCCTTCTCCTTTATCCTACCTTTCTTTTCCCCCTCTCTTAGTTTAATCTAATTTTTGTTTCAAACCAATACTCTCCTTGAACATCTTCAAACAAAGGGTGGCCACATTGTTTGATTCACTTTGTTTTCCATCATTATTCATCACAGTGCTGTTTTTGAGGCTTATTAGATTAAAACTCATTTGTCTCTGTAATAAACAGCTCGGCTTTGATCTTCAGCATGCTTTTATTTAGCCTTTTTTTTTTTGCTTTTGGGAGAGCGCTGCCCCAATTCCCCACACAGGATCCCTGTCTGACTGCTCGGTTAAAGTTATGTGTCAACTTTTCAACCGCAGGATGAGAAAATAATGAAACAGGATGAAGGAAAAACAGCAGGAAGAGGCTCTGGGGTGTAAGACATCAATTGATGTTGTAACAAATTGTTTCAGGAATAAACAAAGATCTTTTTCTCCAAAATTATGACCAACATTAACTCTTGATTATTATGTTTATTGCATTCATGATTAGGCAAAAAACTCTTTAAAATTGTTATTGTGGACCCATTTTTTCTACAAGGTCTGGATCTTTTGATGTTGCACCGCCTCCTAACAATCATCTCTTGTTTATTTTAATGGTTAAGGGAGACATGAGATAGAAGAAATCAACCCTGGCCCTTCCTTGCTGCATATTGGACGATAAGCCAGATGCCCTCCTTTTTTTTAATATTTTAGAAAACTCTGCCGCCTTAGTGCTGCAACTCTTACTTGCCTTTTACTCTGCACAACTGCTGCAGAGTTGATGCAGCTTCCATACCATTATCAGACTGAGTAGTAACATTATTAGCTAGTACATTTTACTGTGCTCTCTTATTTACAAGGATTCCCTCATTTTAACATGTTGGAAATTTTAACCTGAAAAGTGAAACTGACAGCATTACCTCCGTTTTCTTTGGTTAGGCCACTACTGTATCTATCTGACCACTTGGAGGATTTAAAGGAATAGTACACCCAAAACATGATTAGCCTTCATTTTCTACTCACCCCCATGCTGAACAACACTCTGGAGTACTTTTTTGATATCTTAAATGCATCTGGAGATCTGGGAGGCTTCTTGCTGTCTGCTGACATTCAAATAATGGAGGTCTATGGTGCCCGAGGCAGAAAGGTCCATAAAAGTCCACAAAAAACGTGTCAATATTCCTCCATACTGCTCGTCCAATGTATTCCAAGTGTCCTGAGTGGGTAGCATCCAGAATTTACTGGAAACAAAGTTATTTAGAATGTTTTTAGAGCATAAACGGTAGTGTATAGGATTTCCTGAATGCGCGTTCACGACGCTACGGAAACCACGGCAGACCAAACCAGATGAAAGTGCGCAATCAGCTCGGCAAATAACTCATGCTCTTCCTCAACACTGAAGTCCTCAGACATTTTTCTTTCGTTGTTTCTTTCTTTGCACAGGTAAACAGCACATTTCTTCTTCTACGCTTGCATTATTGGCAGAGCAGACGCTGAATGCGCACTTTCATCTGGTTTGGTCTGCCGGCTTCCGTAGCGTTGTGAACGCGCAGGTGCGCGCTTTCAGGAAATCCTATACACTACTGTTTATGCTCTAAAAACATTCTAAATGACTTCGTTTCGAGTAAATTCTGGATGCTACCCACTCAGGACACTTGGAATACATTGGACGAGCAGTATGGAGGAATATTGACACGTTTTTTGTGGACTTTTATGGACCTTTCTGTCTCGGGCACCATAGATCTCCATTATTTGAATGTCAGCAGACAGCAAGAAGCCTCCCAGATCTCCAGATGCATTTGAGATATCAAAAAAGTACTCCAGAGTGTTGTTCAGCATGGGGGTGAGTAGAAAATGAAGGCTAATCATGTTTTGGGTGTACTATTCCTTTAACTTGTAAATATATATATATATATATATATATATATATATATATATATATATATATATATATATATATATATATATATATGTATATATATATATATATAAGCAAAATTGCGCAACACTGTAAATGTTTTCTATGTTTCTCTTAAAACAACAAGATCTAGAGTAAAAGCACACCTAGAGGAAACAACCTCGCCCTGAACTCTGTCCGGAGTCCAGCTATTTTAAATAGAAACACATATACAGAAAAAAGACAAAAAAAAGTACACACATTTAAACTGTGCGTGCATAAATAAATACAACATCTTCATTTGAATGCTGTTTGGAAATTCATTGGGAATTCATTCTGTAATAAGATTGATTCTTAATAACTTCACATTTTAAGAAGCAGTGAAGCTATTGTGCTTAACTCCTCACCTGCATCCATGACATCATGTCGTCAGCTGTAGACTGACCTGAGCTCATGTTGAGCTGTTTTCATATTAGCTTGATTAAATATGTTTTTATTGAACTGTGGCCTTATTGTTTACAGAAGGCAAAATGTATTCTACTGCAACAATAAAAGAAAGTCCTTCTGTATGTGTTTAATTTACACAAAGTGCAATTCCTGTACCCACAGTGCTTTACATTTGATCTCTATGTAAGGGTACGTTCAGGACTGCAGCAATTCAAAACAATGCAAAGGACAAGCTTCTAGCAATGCAAGTGTCAATTATGGCTGTAATTATGGCAATTACAGCGAGACGATGCTGCACCTGCCATGTATGACTGTCACTGGATTTGAAAAATCTGAACTGTTTTATCAAGATGCAAAATAAGGGACTAAACGTGTGACGTAGGATAAAGGAGCACCGCGAAGAAAAAGCTGGTTTCAATCTAAATAGAAGATACAAGAAATGTTAAAGAATATGAATAACTAAGGAATGCTCTTTATAGGTTCATAAGTGGCTTTAAAAATGCCTAGGTGCAGTGCTGGCCACATGCGGCTATGAGTTGAGCTCTGGTTTCTTGCTCAGATCTCCCACTGCTCCGTGTCACTGTACCTCTGTTTTTAGAGGAATAACAGTTTTGGGTCCTGATCAAATGGAAGTACCAATGGATCCAGCTGCAGCTCCAGGAATCCCCAAACTGGGAGCATCGCTGGAGGATCTGGTGGATTCAGTTCTGGGACTTTAATTAATTAGCAAACCATGTTGTCCGTTTAAACTTTCCATTATGTAGTTATTTCTACCATAAGTCGGTTATTTACAGAAAAATAAACAGTATAAAGTTACTTGAAGTGTAAATCCAAGCTAGATGTGATTGGTTGAAATGTTTTAAGTTGTTTGAATGATAGCAGCATTACTTGCAGCTATATTTTCATTTACTCCTTTTCCTTGGCAGACTCTTGGATTATAGGCACTCGGCTACAAATGTAATTCAAATTTTGTTGGCTTTTCATATCTTAGTTAGCTGATTTCAACAATTATATGTGTAAAAATCTTTAAATACTCATTTGAAACCTATTGTATTATCTGTCTCTTTGGGTATCTCTTAGATGCTCCCTGTTCAGAGCTGCAAGGCATGCTGTCTGGCCTCCTCCCTGACTCCCAGATCTCAGCATCCTCCATGAGGGACATCCACGGCTCAATGGGGGCGGCCAGACTGGTCGCCAGCCGGTCGGGCTGGTTTCCTAACCCGACACAACCTATAGCTGGAGAGGAGTGGCTGCAGGTCTGTGACTTTAACTTTATGCTGCAAAACTAATGTACAAAAGATCTTCCTGAGTAGAGTTCCCATTATCGGGTGAATTTTTCAGCAAATGCACATTACCGAAGAATTAACTGTTATATGACCATATTTGACTGTAGATGCATCAGAGAGGCACTAAATCATAAGTCTCATTTTATTATAAAGATTTGAAAAATATAATTAAATAGTTTTTGATTATGTTTTAACAATAAACATGATTTCAATGAGATGTTATACACAAAATAACTGCATGATAATTAGATTTGCTTACGTCATAAGTTCACCTTTGTGTTCCTGTTAACTGTGTAATGCACCATTTATAAAACCTTAGACAGCCATCTTTATTTTGTTTTTGTAAATCGAGTCCATTTTATATTTTAAAACATATCCCAAGTGATGTCTAACAATAGGCTCTGATATTTTGCGAAAAAATTCCATGTTTTGTCATTCAAGTACATTTTAGCACCAAAACTTTAATTTTCTTTGAAAAGTTGAGTCTAAACTCTATTTGTCACTGTGTGATGAATCTTTAAAACTGGATAAAAGTAATAATATTAGAATCCATAGAGTGTTACCTTAAAATACATCTTTTTTCGGCTTGTGTTGTAATCATGACTGTTGCAGTTTTACTTAACCAAATTTTCTTTCTGCATATATTAAATAATAGGCATTTTTAGGACACTTTAAGCTGGTATCAATATTGAGAAAATGCAATTAGTTTATCATTTTTAGGCATCATATTTGTACAATAAAATAATTAATGTATAAAATACAAATAATTTACTAATATTAGGAAAATATTTCATGAAAGAAACAAATGTCTGATATTTAAAGCCTCCTTTAGTCATGAAATTATGTCTAAATGTTTCTATGGTTTGAAAAATGTCCTTTTAGTGAAGAATAAGGACTAAAGACCACCACCATCCCAAACTGAAAGGTCTAGACACGTTTTTTCTGTATTGCAGGTGGATCTAGGTGTACCCAAGACGGTCCGAGGCATAATAACTCAGGGTGCCAGAGGGTTGGAGGGCAGCACAAGTTCTGACAGCCGAGCTTTTGTGAGGAAGTACAAACTGGCACACAGCCTAAATGGAAAAGACTGGAGTTACATCATTGACAGCAAAACTGGGTTTGCTAAGGTAAATAAAAATTAACCTAAAATAAACATTGCAAGTTCATTTTCTTTCGTCTTTATTCAGTTTCCTAACATGTACTTTATACAAACTCTTCATAAATCTAGAGATTTTTCTCTCAAATTTTATCTACCTCAACTTTAAAATGTTTTTTTTTTGTTTGGTAGAAAGTTAATTTCATTCCAGCATCACCTCTAAAAACAACTGCATTTAATCTGCTCAATCCCATTGCTTATTTCTGCCTTCTTTCCTTTTCCCTTTACTCTTTCTTTCTCTCCTCCACTTGTTCACTCATCCCCTATTTGTCTCTCATGGGTGTTAATTAAAAATGTCTTTTCTGCATCACTACTCAACACTGCTGGCAGTCTAACGCACCATGAGACAGGGCTCTTCATGCTCCTTTCTGAGACTGTCTTAAAATGCTTTAATAGTTCTACTACTGCCGGGGTTTTCAACTGATGTTAAAAATCCTGTTCGCTCTCATCTGGCTGTCTTTTTAAATGAGCATCCTGGGAAAATCATCTAAGTTTTTTTTCCTTTTAGTTTAGAAATCTTAAAGGCAGAAAATACAACTTAATCCATGAAACCAATAGTAGTCTTGTCTAGTCTTGTCTAGCTCTAGGTTTGTAATAAACCCTATTTTTTCCTCTTTTCTTTTCCTTTGCTAGAGGCTGCTGCTGCCTCAAAGAATATTTGAAAATCAAAAGGAACACACTTGTTATTTTTTATGACACATGTCACACTGAGATGAGAAACAATGTTGATTAGCTCTGCTGTATGACTTCAGACAGGCTTACTGTTCCTTTGTCGGTGAGAGTTAAATAGAAAATAGTAATATGTTTGTATTTCCTTGAGTTTTCTAACATTCAGGCTCACACTGCAAAAAATTGAAATCTAATTAAGTCATTTTTGATTAAAATAAGGGATTTTTTTCTTGAATTGAGCAGGTGAGTGAGACACTTTGCCCATAGAACAAGAAAATTTATATTTAAAATAAGAAAAAAAACTATTGCATTGTCTTATTTTAAGTGCATAATATCTAATTATCTTACTTAAGGAGTAAATATACTCATTCCATTGTCAAATACACTTGATACAGATGTTTTTGCAGTGCAGTGTCAGTATTGCCCAAAACTGGAATTGCAACATCCGTGCATAATCTGAAATGACACTTTTAAAAATGATTTTGGACAAAGCTTTTTTAATCTTGAAGAATGACATCATCTCTAAATGTGTTTACTCAGATCTTTGAGGGGAACAGCCATTATGATACTCCAGAAGTGAGGAGGTTTGACGAGATTGTCGCCCAGCACATCAGAGTTTTTCCAGAGCGATGGTCACCTGCTGGCATCGGTATGAGGATGGAGGTTCTTGGCTGTGACCTGCCTGGTAAGAGAGCAAGCACTTTAGCATAAGGCATGAATTATTTACAGCCTAAGACTGTTTAGGTCAGGGCTCTGAAACACCTGTCCTTGGTGACAAATGTGTGTTAGATGCGTGTCCGGGGTTCAATGCTTCCCAGAGATGCTTCCAGCATGACAAAGTTCTACTGACTGCTGCTAATTACCAAACTATTTAGCTCAGAGTTTGCTGAGGCAGATCCTGTTCAAAAGTTTCAGGACAGGAGTTTGGAAGTCGTGGTTTATTGTCTGGTTGCAGTTCAGAGGTGGTGCCTGCCAGTGACCAGGTCTGTAGGAGAAATTTGGAAAATCTTCCAACTTCCAAACAGCAGAAATTTTTTACTTTTTTTTAATAGTATCCATAATTTATTCTACAAGATGTAGTGCAAGAAAAACATCTAAAAAAGAATTTTGGTTGATATTTAAGAACCTGTAGATTTTGAACATTTTTGTTTCTTGTTTCTGCAAAACAAGACAACATTAAACCTTTTTTTGAAAGAAATCTTTTGGTATTAAAAAAATAACTCGATAGTTTATACTAGAATCATAACAGGTTGTTCTTTAGTTTTAAAGCTAAAATATTTATAAAAATTTAAATTACTTTAACCCAAAGTCAACAATCCAGTAAGAGAGAATCTTTGGGGTGAAAGATTAAAGAAAAGGGTAATGGCAAAAAGCTGCACAGACTCAAATACTTGGTGCTTATTTCAAAAGGGAAATTCTTTATACGAGTAGAAACCTTTTAAAGATTTGATTCCCTTAATGCCAGTTAGTATTTTTTACCTCCATTGGGTATTAAGTGCAGAGGTTGTGCTACACTTTTTCACTGTTTCTGATTTTCACTGACAAACTCAACAAAATTCTGTCATAATTTATTTTTAACTGTCAGCTTATTTTTCTGAATGATTATAATTTAACAGTTTGAAGCATTTTGTTAAATTGATTTTCACATTCACACCCAGTGAATTTTCACCAAATGAGGTGATCAGAAGTCAGTGAGATGAAGGTTTCCTAACCCAGCATGGACTTAATTCAGCAGAAGGAAATCTGGTTGAAACAGCTAATCATTATATCATATGCCATGAAATGATCAGGGCATGAATTGCTATCCGTCAGATTTCTATATCATGAAAAAAAAAAACAGTAAAATCTGGAAAATAGTTGGTAAACGTGACTTCAGATTTAGAATATAAACCATTTTTAGGTTTGCTTTTTCAGTAAAAGATTAGATCTTTTTTTACATAATTTTATATCTTTCAGAGATGACTGCCTTATTTCTTGTTTAAAAATAACTGCCTTATTAAATGAAAAGAATTAAAATTTAAAATGTATGTATAAGTTTGGCCTTAACTATACCTGGAGTGTTAAATAGACAACATAAGGCGATGGAGTGAAACACCTGAGTCGTCTTGTAAACATTGTTGAGTATCTTATGTAAAATTGTAATTTTAATTGCATGAGTAGAACCAACTAAGGGTAAGCACAATTAACCTAAACTTAAAGTTGGTTAAGATTAAACAGATTATTATGTCTTTTGCGCAGTCGCATCAATATTAAAAATCTTCTGTCACAATCTAATAAGACAAATTTGGATAGTTAATTCTGTGCACTATGCTGTGTGGATCAGTTGTTTGTGTCTTTTTTCTATATATATATATATATATATATATATATATATATATATATATATATATATATATATATATATATATATATATATATTTAAGGTTACAGTTAATAATCTTGCTCCATAGGAGGTTTTTCAACATGTCTGGGCGGGGATTAAAATGTCTAGGTCGGAGACTTAAACACATAGTGGCCAGCTGTGTAATGCATTGTGCTCAAAGCCTATTCGGTTGGTAACATCTTTCAGGAGTGTAGCAATGGAGCTGAGCTATGGTTTCGGTTCATAATCAGTTCTTTTAAAACTAAAAATCTGTATTTTTCTGACTTGGCTTGAAATATTCTTCTACATTAGGATTAGTGTGAAAGGAGAGGTAATTTAGCACGGTGATGAATGTGCTCCATCAATCTACATGTTACTTTACTGAGCTGTGAAAGTACAATTTATTATAATGCACCATTGCTCCATGGACCACTTTAGCTGCGGCAAGCATTTCTTTCCCCTGCTGTGCAATCATTTTAGGAATAAAGAAAGCCATTGTACCAATGCTCCTACATTTATGGCCTAACTTGCACAATAACATTGAGCTACATCAATTCTTCAACTAATGAACCAGAGACAATGGGTAGAAAATTTGTAAAAAAAAAAATGTCCTTGTTAATGTCCTGTGCTGTGTTTTTTAAATAATCAGGGATCTAACTCATTCTGCGTTGCCTGTCTAAAAATGCTGCTGTTATTTCCCGCTTCCGGATTTTACTACTGTAGTCCCAATGTGGCATGTGACAGGTGAAGACATGAACAGGATACGACACGTACCTGCTCCCAGTAGACAGCAATGGGGCTCCAGCTGATGGACACAGTTGTGCTTTTCTGAGCTTGTGTGTGCATACGGGATGAGAAACAATGCCCAAAGGGAGCAATATATCCCAGATGTGTCAGGCCCAACCAGTAGGCTGCTTATGATGGGGACACTGGATAAAGAGAGGGACAATTTGTTTATTTTTTATCTTCTGAGTTAATGAGGCACTGACCACTTTGGCATGTCTGATAAAGGTTTGCAGAAAGCCTTATTGATAATTTGTTAAAAAGGATTTCAGAAAAACAGAATTAATTAGAGTACGTTCATTACTGGTACTACTGGAGCAAATTTGTGGTATTATCTCTTGTTCATGTTTGATGTGACACCTTTGCACAAACTCCTGGCCCCTGCCTGTATTTTCTTCTCTGTGCCTTCAGAGTACAATGACCAGGGGAAAGATTGTTTTTTTGTTTAATTTCTCCTTTGAGTTTAAAATACATTTTGGGACAATTAGTGATGAGACAGTTTCAGTTTGCTGGCAGAGATCAGCAGAGTTTCAGCCAGAAGTTGAACTCTAAAAAGGTCCCTAATGCATTTGGAAGATAGAAACAGGCCCACAGGCTCGTATTTGTATCTGACCAAGGGAAAAGGATCCACTGAAAATCCCAATACCGTTTTGAAAACTCTATATATAGATTTGCCATAATAGATCCAAACATTTTTCTTACATATCTATCAAAGAACCAGTTGGCAAATTGGTGATTCCCTGATCACTGATTAGTCAAAACATAAACCCTCCTCCTTATCCAGCATTGTCAGAAGCTGCAGAACAAAGTTTCTTATATTTATGCTATAAGGATCAATCACAAATTTATTATGCAGACATTATCAGCCCAAGTTCAACTAATAGATTTTTCCAGTTAATGTATTTTAACAGAAAATTCAGATAGAGTATTATTGATGGAAATAAAACAATTCAGCTTCACATTTGGCTGTTAAAATTTCAATCACACAGATTTGCTTTAGTCTCTAGAGAATAAACTCAATGAGAGAATAACAATGTTCAAAAATAATCACTCATTAAACAGTAATGCTGAATTATTTTTCTGACATAAACATTATATCTCTACACAAACACAAGCAGTAAAACAACTTTTTTATTTCGTGTGTGATTGCATCTGATGCAAATCACGAGCAATCAGCCCCCGTTGCTGCAAAGATCAACATCTTTACTGCTCCGTGGCTGCAGTGATTGTCTGCTGGTCTGGCTGTCTGTGCCTGCTTGCCAGATGTTCACCCTCTGGATGTAATCCGTGCATTAGACATGATAACAGTTCATTCCCACTTCACTGGAACACCATAGCAACTGCTTCTTCTACCAACCTATAAATAAAGCCACATGGTGAGATAAGTCTACATTCTAACTTGAAGTTTCGCCATCTGTTTTTGAGGATGAAAAAAAAGCGTTATATATGATGTCACAGTTATTTTCAAGTTATAACTAACAACAAAATAACCCATTTCCTCCCTGCTATTGTTTATTTTGTTCCAGAAGAAAAGCTGAAATATTCAGCTGCACATCATCCTCATTCCACTTAGCGCAGCTGCTTCCACCAAAGAACCGCCTTTTAGAAAAAATGCAGACATTTAGCTCTAGTGGGCTGAAGGAGCTTCTTCTATAAATTCACACAGACAGACGGGGCTCTAGATGGTGAGAGATATGGAGAGTTCAATGAGAGGAGCAACATAACATCTGATCTCCATGCTATTTGTTTCTCTGGCTCTAATTAATACAGCTCAGGTCAAAGGTTTGCATACTTTCATCAGGGATAGGAACACCATGTTCTTTAAGCTTTTTCTGATGCATTTATAGTTTGTTTTTTTACACAACTTAAAACTACAGCAATTTAAAAAATAAGGAGTTGAAATTTGAACGAAACAATCAAATTTTCTTGAGGTCAAAATCATTCACAATAGAGATTCACTCATATTCAATAGATTTTTTATTGAAACTTGATAAATTTTTTACTAGTTACACACAGACTCATATTTTTAAGCCCTTATTTCTTTCATTATGACAATATACTACATTAGACAGATGAAATCACAACATTTAAGTTATGTAAAAAATTATATTAAAAGGTACATGTATATGATTTTAATAAAAAAAAAAAAAATCATATAAAGTTTGTTAATCCCTGCTTAAAGATTGGTATCTGAGAAAAGGTATTCCAGGCCTCATCTGAACTTATAATCATGTGTAATCTTTTGAATATTGCTGGATTAAAGGTTTAATGGATTAAATGTAGCTGAGAAAGTCTTACCAAAATGACAACCACTCCTCCTGACCAATTTAAATTGGTCAGCTTACTCCTGAACCTGGCTTTAATTAGTCAAATTTGTAATGGGGTTGAGATTTTGGAAAGGCTTAAGCTTAATCTAAACCAGATTTAATGTCTGTTTAGCCAAACAGTATCCAAGTTTAAGGCGTGTGATTCAAGATGTCTAGAGAATTGCTCAGAATATTTAAGAACCTCTGAGGCTCAAGTTTGAAATGAACTGGAAAATAACAGAAAACAACTTTCACTGTCCAAAATGAAGCCAGTTTATCATAGACTGATGAAAAGTAAACCCATGATCTACACTATTAGACTCAGATAAAATGTGTTGTTATTTAAGTGTTTAAGCAAATTCAGTTTTAAGAGAAAGGTTTTTAGGGAAATGAAAGAGAACATTTGAGCTCTTTGGGAAAACTCACAATGTGTTCAGAGGAGTTTAAATGAGGGTAGGAGGACTAGGCCTACTGTTAAACATGGTGGTAGCAGCATCATGCTGAGGTGCCATTGGTGGTGGTATATTGCATTAAGTCTGTGTCATAATTTCCATACAATTGAAAACCATCATCTTCTGCGCAATTTTTAAGAGGGATGAATGTTTAAATATTAACTTAAAATTACGCCAAAAGCTTGATCATGCCTACAAAAAATTTAGTTTCTTTGCAACTTACTCATAAACTTGTAATCAAATATTAAAGGAAGTGTATGCATGTAAATACTCAAGATTAAAGCGTATATTGGCTTCAGAATATATGTGTTAAAAATAATCTACTAAATTGAAAGTTGCACAACCAGTTGTTGTTTTCCTTTAAAAGTTCTGTGGTCTTATGTTTTGTTCAAATCAAATATTTATTATAGAACTCTTCTCATACAATTAATGTAGGTCAAAGTGGTTTCTACAATTAAAATAATTTCCTCATTGCCATCCAACCTAGAATATACATAATAAAAACAACCAAAATTATATTGCATTGATGTATTTACATTTATTTTTTCTCCTCTGTTTCTGCTCTTTTACTTTAAAATTATGTTATTACTATTTCTCTTTCTAAAACTGAATAGAAATTATGCAAAATGCAAAGTGAGGGTTAATATTTAAGACTCTTATAATTTATGGAATGTGATAAAAACATAAGTTTGCTTCTAGCTTAAGTTTGGCACAAATAAAAAAAACAATTTCTTTCCACAAATTACTGATCTACTCCAAAAACAACCAGAGTAGTTACTCATGTTGTTTACTATTCAAATATACAGGCAAAGAAATTGCTTTTCCATTACCACCCTTGTATTGTTTTCATTTTCTACAATCAATTGCACTGACCTAACAATTTCCTCACATGAGCGAGACAATCCCAGCTCCCAAAAATCCAATACAAACAAAGAAAGAACACATTCATAGGTTCTTTGGGGACACACAATAAAATGTAGTTTAGCATCTCATTATTGTGCAAAAACCTTCGGTGCAAACACAGAAACAAAAGCCAAGAGATTACTGCTCATTTCCAATCATCCACGCTAGCTATGGAGGCAACATGTAATTTAGGTGCTGTAACCTCAACTATCGGATGTGAACCAAAAGCTTATGAGCTGCCAGTTCCTATCACGTTTTTAAAAGAGTGAGCTATCAGAACATCTGTGGCACTCGCATCTCTTTCACTCCACACCTAGCTGTTGGAAGCGATGCAAGCAGGCACAGATGTATACACAAATAAACATTCACACCTGTTTGGTACAAAGATTAGCTCTTAGTTGAGTCAATGCATGCTTCACTTCTCATCTCCATTGACACCTTTAGTGTTATCATTGGAGTTATTGATGAAAATGAATGAAAGACTGCAGAAAATGAAGAAAACGAGTCAAAGCACTTCATTCTGAATCTCAGAGAAGCTAATAGAAATGTTGTCTTTTTTTTCATCTGCTTCTGGTTTTCCTAGACTCATGGAAAATTAGGATTCTGCCAGCCCGATTCTGAGAAACTGCGTGTCTTTTTGCCTCTTGCAGCCAACAAAACCACAATGATGTGGCTAAAATGAGCTCTGCAGTTATTAGTTTGCATGACTCAGACCCTTATGGCTTGCTTCTGATGACTTCGAAGTGAAAAATCTTCCAATAAGGCGGTTTTTCAGTGATATGGAGTTTCTCTAAATACAGCCTCCCTCCACAATTCTGGGTACACCTGGTAAAGATTTGTAAAAAGTCTTAAAGTAAATCATTACATAAGCATAAACTTACACATCTGCTAAGCCACATCCTCATAAAATGTTACCTATAAATATTATTCAAACATATTTGTAAAGAATATCATTTGGGTTGAATAGTAATGTAACTTTTCAATGAGTAATCTGGGAGTATCGGGAAATTCCGGAGTCTCTTAAAATTGGATAACATTGTCCTATTACTATTATAGTTGGAAATACAAGGGAACATCCCTTTAAACTAAAACATATAGTTTATGCTTTGATAAGGTTAGTATTTTAGGAAATGGCTCAATTAGATACCTTAATCATTTAAAGATGCCAATATTTATTGTCAGGATGATTAAAAAAAAGACATCAAAGCAAATGAAGATGAAAAAAAAACAAAAAAAAAACTTCTGGAAACCACAGAGAATTTGCTCAACCATTTATCTGTTCTTTTCCATAACTCTTTCCCAGACCTTAACAGGTACTTCCTCTAAACTCACAGTTGTTTTTTTTTTTACTAAACACTTCTATTTTTTTTCCTGAGCCTTCTTTCTGGGTTTTATCAGATACTTTTCAGGGCTGAGCTGCTTCTTTCAGGGACTTATCAGGTACATCCTCAAACTTTTTAAAAACCTAGTGGCCCCTTTCGAAGACTTTAAAGGTAACTTGTTTTTGTGTTGCTGTCAAAAAAATTGATAAATCTAACTTTGGGAGAAGTATGAGAAATACTGGCACCCCTCAAAAAAGCAGATGATGCAGTATCTAAAGAAGAGCCTGAGGGATTCAGGAAAGAAGATACAAAATGGTACTGTTTAGTTTTGAGCAGATTTTTAGGAATGATATAGAAAAATATGTTACATCCCCAAAAACAAAATGTTTATACTTCATTGTTAAAGCAGTGTAAAGGTAAAATTGGTCCAGAGAAGCAGGTCTTTATGGCAGCCCTGAGGACGTGTTGACGATAGCAGGAGAACATTCTGGAGGTGCTGTGGTTCCAGGTTTCCAGCCAATCATATGACTCCTGCCAACTGTTTGTATGTGTGTGTGTGTGTTGGGAAGCATTAGGTCCAGCTTTACTGATTACTATCACATGTGAGCTGTGGCTCCGGTTCAGATAGTCTCATGTGATCGGTGGGATGTGTCCTCAGTTAACACCCACCGATGTTTCTCCTTTGCTCCTCACTTCATTCCCACTTAGGAAAACCACAACAAGCGCAGGTATTAAACCAAACAAATGGAGGCTTCAGCCGAAGCATAGACTTAAATGGTAAAGTGATTGACTTTACTTGTACAACACTGCAATATTTTTACCTGTTCAGTATATTTCTTTTCATTGTGCTGCCAAAGGGTCCAAATTTCAAATGTTTCAGGCTCTAGAAGCTCTCTGAGGTTGTTACTTTGTATTTTTTTAAACACATGTACTACCTTCATTGCAACATATTGTGGCGAGTGAAAATAAAAACTAATGCATTGGTAAAATATATGTTGCACATAAATAATGCTGCAAAGACCTAGCAGAGGATTAATAATATGCTTTCATCTACTGCTACTTTCCTTTGTGCAATTGATTCAAATAAATAAATTGGAAAACATAAAATTTTGTTAAGGACTCCCCTTACTAAAGGGAGTGAGGATTCAACTGGGGACTTGCTCTCATAGTTTTCTTTTATGTTTTGACACAGCAGTAGTTCTTCTACTTGGTTAAGGAGTTTCATGGCTGCGAGCTTAAAAAATTATAGTTTAGTTCCTTTACAGATAGATTTTATATATATATATATATATATATATATATATATATATATATACCACACTCAGAATTTCAAGACATGAGAAAGAAAGTTTAGAAAAGAACGTTTAAAAGATTTTGCGGAAAATTAATCAAAAATATTTTCTTTCACATTTTTTGTTTTTTAGAATAAAATAGAATAGAATATACCTTTATTGTCCCACAATTTTGAAATTCTGGATTTCTGGAAATTTTCTCAAAGATCAAGTATTGGTTACGACAACTGAACAAATGAAAATAGCTTATTCCCTGTTGGTAGATATAAGTCATCCTAGTCGTAAACTACATTTTCTTACTAGTACGATATATATATATATATAATTGTGCTGTATTAGTTTTTAAAGTGGGTTAAAACATTCTGTATTGCTGGTACTAACTGAAACAATGTTGGTACAAAAGACCCCACAGCAAAGAGCTCAGTCAAAGGCAAATCAAGGTACACAACAGACTTTTATTACAGTATGAAATAAAGTGATAGCTGTTCCTATATGAAATAACAGGTGCTGTTATAAATAGTTTCCTTATTATGTAAAAATAGTCTATGCTCATAAATATCAATAGATGTGGTCAAAACCACATAAAATGTCCTATATATATATATCAGTAAATGTGGTCAGACTGACAACCAGCACCTTTCCAAACAAGCCAAATAAAATAAAAAATGCTACAGATTATAACAGTAAAACATTTTAGTCTACAGTATTAATTTAACTGCTGCTGGGAGGGAAAAATATCTGTGTTACTGCTCTTTTGTGCATTTTGGATGCTGTGGTTTGTCTCTAAAGTAGGCTCCCAGTGCCGTTAGTATAATTTATGGAGTAGAAAACATTTTATGAATTTATCATCTGATCACAGCAGCTCTATAAAAGCAGGATTTTAAAGGTTTTAAGGTGCATTGAGGTATGTTGACAAAGGACTTGAACCAATATCTCAAAGATGGGTTTATTTTATGATGTGAATCGAGGTACACTAAACAGAGTTCCATCTTTCTGTACTGAATAACCACAAGTTAAATTCACTCTTACAAAGGGGATTTCTAGTACATTATTCCAATAAGGACATCCTGCCAGCACTAGATGCTACACTTCCTTTTAAGTAACTAAATCTTAACAAATTAAGGAAAATAGCAGCTACTTTGAGATGCAAGTTATGTGCAATGTTCTAGTAGTGACAAAAGACGTAAGTTTCATCTCCTCTGACAGAGTTGTTGTTTTTTTTCTCTAGGGACAGACAGCATTTATCAGAATGTATTGGTGTCGTATGGCTGAAATGAATTACAGCTAGAGTACATGATATATTTAATTTTTTTTATATTTTACAACAATGTTTGATTTACTTTGTGATGCTACAGTAGATCTGTAGCCTTTCTTCCCCTCCTGATATATACCACACATGGAAGCACTTAGAGTTGGGCTAAGGCTCATTGTGGCTGCCTCTGTTTGTACATGTCTGTGTGCAAAAAAAGGATCAAACTTTTCCAAAATAAATATTTCGCTTTGCATCGCAGTGCCTTTATGAAATTTCCCAGATATTTGCCTATTTATTTTCCATTTTACAATACAGCCCTCCATGATTTCTTTAATGTCTTGTAAATCTTTTTAAGGGGGAGCTCCTCACATACTTTTGTATTGATGGGACTTTCCCTGGTTTGGAGAGGAAATATAATAATGAATCATGACTTTTTGTCACGCCTTGTTTCCCTACTGTTAGACAAAGTTGATTTTTTTTTTGTATCATTGACTAAACTAATACCAACATTATGGTTCAGAGACAACAGGTACTATGATGTGGTAATGAAGTTTAACTCCAGCTTATTAAGAAAAAGCACTCGAGATGCCAGTTGGTCTCAGCTCTGCTTAATAGATAAATAATTTGCACAAAAATAAGAAGAAAAGCAAAGAAATAAAAACTGTGGCTTACATACAGGTAGACTGAAAATGTCTGAAAAAAAGTCTATGCTGATGACAGAATGTTTGTCAATTAACTTCAGTGCAAGGGTTTCTATATATTTTTTTTTTTTTCAGAATTTCAAATGTGTTTTTTAACTAATTAAAAAATGCATTTTATTCTCATGGAAAATAAAATTTTTCTGATTTCTTACAAAAAGTATTTATGCCTGTTTATTACTCAGAAAAGACCAGCCAGGTGTCTTTGTCAAAGATATATCTTAATTTAATTTAGAAAATTTTCCAAGCAGGTATTACAAATATTTATTTAAAAGCTTTTTTCCCCCTAACTTTGATAATCCTTGTTAATAACAAAAACAGTGCTTTTTACTGACCACCTCTCCTTAGGTAGCATTATGCAATATATATGTATATATGAATTTTTAATCCTCTTAAATGCAAAAACATTTTGAGGACATCGTAAGATTTCTGTTATTCTTGATAATTATATTCATATGTGTTAGAAAATATATTTTTTTCCTTTACTGGAGAACCTAACAACATACTTTACTCACTTTTTATCAACTTAAGCTCATTTCCTTTGTAGCTTAGATGATGTTCTTAGCCATTCATTGCCAGAAGCCTCGTTTTTATCAACTCTCATCTCCTGACACTTAAGGCTACAATTACAATCACAGACTTTGTGGGCTAATTAGCGATTCACTGCCGATAGTTTCCTGACATAAATAGTGTCCCTACATCTCGGCTGTCAAGCTTATGCCTTTTCCCCTTTAGCCACACTTAAAGCTTCATTATTGTTGCCTTTTGAACCAATATTACATGCTTATTACCAGTCCAGATAGAGAAACTGTGCTTGCTACTAGACACAGCATCTTGCGGTCCAATGCAGCTTTGGTTTCTCATTGGTTGCACTATAAGATATTTGGGTAATTAGCTCTGGAAAAACCTCTTGTAAAAACCAAACCACCAAACAACCAAAGCAGAAGTCATGATTATGTCTGACACTTCCAGTTACAAACAAATCAAACCTGCAGATCTACTTTCTTCGGGGCAGTTGTCTGATTTGCTATTCAGACCATGATTTTCATCCAGAAAAACAGTCATGTTTTCCACCATGACTTTTCATTTAATGTAATACTTTAACAATTAACAGCTCTGCTCCCTGTTGTGGGATTACTATAAATGTTCTCACTATTTTCCAAGTTTCCTGTTTCAAAAAGCTAATGCTCTGCTTATGTGTGCCATTAGAAGAGGCACGAGGTTTTATAAGCATATACAATATTCCATGTTTAGAAAAATATACTATTCTAAGAGAACTACTAGTAAGCATATCCTAAGAATATCAGTTGAAGGCTTTAGATCCAGGAAAGGGGAGCTTGTTGTTTGAAGTTATTTTCTCTGTTTACAGATATTTAAGACATTCAGACATTCATCACTGTTCACTATAAAAATGCTTAAAAAGCTCCTAAGCCCATGCTTTAATGCAGCAACATTAACTGACTATGACAGGTCTAGTATACATTTATTCACTAACAGAAATCCCCCAAAGAAAAATATTAATTTCTTCAACCTGTTTGTCTACAGCGGTTTTCCCAAATAAACTGGGCCCTAGTTTTTTAATAAATGGGCGACATACAGAGAGAGAAACTTTGAGCCTTCTTCCTTACAGAGTCTCTCTTAATCTTTCAGACTATTGAGTTCTGATCTAAACCTCTTCATCTTATCCACACATTTTGATATAGGATTTAGGTCTGGGGACTGAGGTGGCCATGAAATATGTTTCCTTTTACTGAGTTACCTGGGGTCCATTCATGTAAATAGGGCAATATGGTTTGGATATTTTTTTATATTGAAAGATGCATTGATTACCTTTTATTGTTAAAACAGCAGTTTTTTTGCTTCATCTACCTCTTTGTCAGGCAGGGGGAACAATAAATGTAGAGGACGCTGTAGATCTGTTAAAAATCCAGTTAGGCACAGTCAAAACATTCATGTGTGGCTTTTCTGGTGGATGTCAGCACTATATTAAAGGAGTGTTTAACCTCTAAAAACCCACCGGGTAGCCAGCGACCCGGTGGACCTTAAGTGGGGGTTATAACTCAGAATGCATAAAATTCCACCGGTACATTTTTTATCAGCAGTTGAAGCCATTGCGCGCAGCACCAAGCTGACACCAAAAGTTCCATATCCAACAGCTCTGGAACTGTTGTAGCTAGAGGTCTGAAATTTTCTGCATTTGTGGTTGACATGATGTAGAACAAATATAATACAATAAAACCTGCTTTTTCTCAAGAATGTCTTTATTACTGCTGTTCAAAAAAGACCTATCATTTCCGAGAATTAAAAAAAACAACTTTGAGTCATGCTTGAACTGATGCAGGTTGGTCTCTGTTCTAGTCACCCAATTTTAATGTATATATTAGGAAACTAGAGGGTGTTAGCTTTCAAAAAAATTATTGTACATGTAATTTGGGCTTACAGTTCCTAAGTTATTTGCTTTTCCATTTGGGTATGCAAAATAGGAGAGGATTACCCAAAATGAGGTGGATGTTAAGAGGTTAAAACCTATGGAAAAGGTGTGAAAAATCTTTGGTCAAAAATGCTAAACCCTTTGTGAGGGTTTTGTAATAAAATAATTTTATGCTGGTTTGAGTTAGATAAATGTTTGCACCAAATTGCATCCATAAGATGGAAAACATTTTAGAGTGACTGTCATGGAGAGGGTGCTATGAAGCTTTTCTTATTGGCAGGCCAATTTGTGAGACTTTCAAAAATGTAAGAAATTTTGCCAGTTTTCAAAGATTTTCACATTTCAAAGTCTTTAAAGCAGAAATTTTAAAAAGCCTGTTTTTTTAATCTTTGGTGTTGTGAAATTCAGCTTGCATATGCATTAGGTAAGGCATGTTGAAAGTCACTGAAATGCAAAAACATTCTTCATCGTGCCCACAAACACAGTCGCTTAGAAGGCCAGAAGTCGTTATTTAAACGACACGGGTAGATTTACACGCAGAGCTCTTTCCATGATTGAAAAGATTTTTTGTTTCCGTTTCATCCTGCTCAGTAAGCAGCTTTACAAAGTCCCAATATGCCTGTGACACTTTCTGTTTCTTAAGGTCTGCTGTGTGTTTAGTTTCTATTTCATTGTCAAACAGTAAATGATCAGGGCTGTAACTGATGATTCATCAATAACTGAACTTCTGCAATAATTTAGAGAACGAAAATGCATTATAGAAAAATAGAAATCTTAACATAAATGCATACAATTGCTCCCCCAATAATGATAGAAAGTGTGGTAAATTATTTAATAACTAGACTGACCTTTAGTTACCACAGATAGACTGCTGATGAATAGAAAGAGCACATTGGCTGACAGACGATGGAGCCAATGAGGAATAGAGGAAGTAAAAAGGGGGCGGGTGGGAGAGTCGGAGTGAAAACTGAATTTGACAGGTGAAAGAAAGATGGAGGTAGATAGATGAAGCCTCCGGAAGCTGTGTGTGGTCACTAATTAGGAAAATGGTTCTACAAGGTGAAATGGGTCATGTGTCCTTTCCCTTAGTCTTTCCGTTTCCTATAGAGGGGCTAATTAGAGCAAGTAGGATTGAAAGCGCTTCATGTCAGCAGATAAGGACCGTTCAGTATTTTTTTATAAATTTCCTGTCTGTATTGTATTTTTCTATATTCATATTATGCAATAACTTGATGCTCATGTCTTTTTCACCACTTTCATGTAACATTTTATTTGGAATTTAAGTGATAGACCAAAAAAAGTTGATGTCTCAATTCACTTTATCACTGTAATGTAGAAGGAAATGGTAAAAAAATAATTTGCTCTCAACAGTTCTAGAGATTTCAGGAAAATATTTAGATATCGGCTTATCTTGTTTTTATTTATAAACTAAAGCCAATATCTAAATATTTTCTTGAAATATCTAAATCTGTTGAGAGTAAATTAGTTTTTTATCATTTGTGATTTGAGGTTGTGTCATGCAAAAGTCAATCACTAACTTCACGCTTCATATTTCACTCTATGGATGGTAAACTCCACTCCTAAAAAGATAATGTCCTAAAGTTCTGTTTACCTGCTCCAACACTGATACATCCCCCCTCAGTGTGCCTTAAAATATAAAGCAAGCACATAATAAACCCTTTATTAGATTTATTTTAGAACCAGGGGAACATCTACAACATACAGGATGAAGGCCCTTGATTACTGAAATAACAGTCATGAAGTTAAAGGAAAACTGTGCATGTAAAACAAGGTGTGCAGTTGTTTTCCTTTTACTTGAATATCTGTAAATAAAGTTCATCACCTCATTACCCCTAAGCCTTCAGAAGTCTGTAGGTTAAGTGAGGGTTTTTTTTCTTAAAAAACATAAGTGAACAAATAGGATTATGAAAAGGACAGGAAATAGATCTGCAAAAAAACCCTTTAGTTCAAATCAGACTTAGGAGTTTAAACCATGTAAAGGGCTTTGGACATCTCACAGTGATTAGTTTATTACACTCTTTGATAGAAGACAAGTGTTTGGCACAGGTGACATACCAAAACATTGGCTCTCTACAACAGCATTAATCACAGAAACAGCCAAGAAGCCTACGGTAACTGGAAGAGCTGCAGAGGTTCTCCACTTAACTGCAGGAATAGTATGTGTTAAACAACTGTTGTCATTTAGCAATATAACATAATCACATTTTTATGGAAGAAAGACAAGAAGTAGACCATCAATACACTATCCTTGTTGTGATAAATGATGGTGAAGCATCCTGTTGTGGAGAGAAAGCCACAAAATAGTATCGTCTGTAAATCATGTCAAAACATATATGCTCTCTGGGACTTTTAAGTCCAAAGAAAGACCCAACTGAGTCATCAAAAAACTAGAGAGTAATTATTTGGAGATGCTCCCTGTTCATTTGTGCTTATTTGTAATAAAGAAGAGGGAAGTATTTCAGTCTGTAAGCTTTTGAAAATATAGATTAAAAAAAAACTTTGATCACTACTTACCCACTTAAAGAGCTTATCAAAAATGCAAAGCATGTTGCATATTTTTTATTTGAGAAGTGTTTACTGCGTATCCTTATTCTTCTATCCTCTGGCTATACAAGTCTCTGAAAGAAGAACAACAAAAGCTGAGGCTTGCAGTGCAAAGGAAAAAAGGATCACAGAAAAGAGGGAAAGAAGAAACAATTTTAGGAGGAGTGAAAGAGATTTGTAGGCATATGAGAGCAAAGAAGAGCGTGGAAATCAAAATATAACTCAAGGAGTGGTGGCAGAAAGATGGTGAGAGAAGAGGTTATGAAGAAGAAAATTGCAGCTGTGGTAAAACAGAAACAACACTTAGATAGGATTTCACTTCTATAGCTTGATGGCAGGGAGGGAAAAAACCTTCATTCTGTGAGTGTGCCTGTATGTCTGTGTGTTACATAAAATTTTTGTTTATGTGTAGAGGGAACCATTTTTTGAGGGTGTTGATAGCTTTGTGAAGCAGAGCTGAACAGTAGTTATATATACTGGGACTACAGACAGATTGGGTGTGCTCAGCAGAAAGTTATAGGAGTTGAAAGCAGGGATTAAAAAATAGGAGCAGCTTTGGAGACTAATTTGGTGAGAGGTTTCTGGTGTTTGTGCCACAGAAGCCAGAAAATCTCCTGTTCCATTACCTCAATACAAAGAAACTAACTTCGTCTATGACTCTGAGCTCGTGTGTGTGAACTTTAAGCAGCCAGAATTTTAGGAGCTGTAACTAACAGCAGAAAAGTGTTTAGGATAATTTTCAGGGTCACGCTGACATCACTACTCCTGTTCTGGCTGTGCACATTTTAAGCTTTTATTTTTTCTATTTTTCCCACACATGTATGATATCATTGAACCAGTTTTAGTAACAGAAAAATACTAACTGTATGAAAACACAAAACAATGATTTCAATTATTAATGGAAAAACAGAGCAGGGTTGGAATCCTGGTTGTTTCAGTAAGGGCCTCCTTCATAAAATCCAGAACCAGTTGTATCGACTCAGTGTGATGACAACTGAATAAGAGAGCAGACAAAAGCATATTAACAATCCAAACAATCCAGCCTTATGTGAAAAACCTAAATACAGAAAAAAAAGTTCTCTAATTAGTAGCTAATTACCACATTTGGCAGTGGTATATATCTGTATAGGTATTCCTGCCATATTTGTTTTCTGGAAGAAGCTGTCCTTTAAGGTGATGCTGACACTTCCTGTTGGTTTTAAGACTGGACTTTGACTGGACCACTTCAACTCTTTTATTCTATTTATAGCATATTCAGAAGTGGACTTGTTGACGGGCTTTGAATCATCATCCTGCTGCATTGAGCTTAAGGGTTAATTGTTTCTTCTCAGTTGTTGAGTTTCTGCAGATCTGTACTTGATGTATTGATTTTTGTATCTCTTAGTCTGGTTGTTGTCATTAGGTTCTATAAATGTGATTTTCTGTCTGGTAAATCAAACAAAACTGGTTGATCCACCAGTAAAACCTTATTTTCGGCCCTATACTTTTATATTGGGGAAGGCTTAGTTATGTTTTCTTAATACATAGGATTCTATCCATTTCCAACATGCTTATTCACCGTGAGGGGTGCTGGTGCCCATCTCCAGCTGTCAATGGGCGAGAGGCAGGTTACATCCTGGACAGGTCACCAGTCAATCGCAGGGCAACATATAGAATAAAAAAGGAAAAACAAACACTCACAACTAAGAAGAATTTAGAGAAGCCATTTAACCTAACAGTCATGTGGGAGGAAGCCAGAGTACCCGGAGAGAACCCACGCATGCACAGGGAGAACATGCAAACTCCATGCAAAAAGACCCCGGGTCAGGAATCGAACCCGTAACCGTGCTACCCACTGTTGCACTGAGCATATAAATAGGATTGACATGTGAAAATAACTTGACATATTTAATTATTAAATAGTTAGATCTGAAACATGTAACATTAAAAACTAACCTGCAGAAATAATCTAAACACTGGCAGTTAAAACCTCCACTTAAAACCTCAAGAGTTGAGGTAGTTTGTTTTTCTTTTATTCTGTTTTCATTCTTATGCCTATAAATCTGAGTTATTCTAACCATTTTAATTATACCATTTCCTCACAGAAATCACCACGCTGCCCAATACAGTGACCCCAACCACTCCCAGACTGGAACAGACAACTCCTGCAATGAAATCAGGTAAACACACGAATGTTTCTCAAAGCATCACTGCATTGACAGATAAGTAGATTTCTTACATATGATTATATTTCCAACTGTGTAACATCCAAGCACATAAAAACACACTTACTCTTTTAAGGTCAAAGTCATGATGTCACTGTGCACCACTGGGCCTCTGGGCTTTGAAGTCTGTTACATTCAGAGTCCCATAGGAAGCTCTGTTTGAGGGGGAAATAAGCTCTCACAACTGGAGGATCTTAACCTCCTCATGCACATCGACTCACACTGGGATATGATTTCACAGCTATAGGTCAACTGACTGTCAAGCAAGTAGTCTCCCTGGAGTTTATCTACAGCAGTAGTTGTTTATGTAGAATATCTTATCATCTGATTTCCCATCTATCAACCTCCCTTCTGATCCTTTATTCTTTTTTTGCCACTCGCCCTTTATTGCCTTCGTTAATTCTATTTTTACCTCTGCATTTCCTGATAGAATCACTTCCTCATATGTTGTATTGCATTTACATTTTTATTTTATTCTATTCTTCCTTTTATATTTGTGAACATTTTTCTTTTATATAAGAAAACCCGATCAATCTCTCAGCAAAATCAAAACAGAGATAGGAATAAAAAGTGTTATTTTAAACTTTTCACTGATAATCTGCAATACTGAAAAATAGGGAAACCATCAGTTTGGTCCCTAGTTTGGATGAAAAAACACCCATATTCTTTAGTTTTCCATCATGATTTACAACAAGATCCATTTATGAGAACCATTGCCTTTGTTTTCTTTTTTCATCAAAATACCAATTCAGATTTTTCTTTTCTCTCTTGTGTTTTTAATCTAATGCATGATCTGTCTTTCTCTCTCAACCCACAGCCACAACTCCATCCCTGTCGGCCGTGTGTGACTTTGAGCAGAGTTTGTGTGGCTGGTCAGCTGATCCCCACACAGGTGTGAGCTGGTCCCTGCACATGGCCGGAGGCTCAACTGGACACAACACTCATGGGACGCGGCAGGACCTTTCCCTGGGATCAGACAGTAAGAACAGCCTTAAGAATTTCAATATAAAAATCAAAGCGTCTCAATCGTTACCTTGACTTGGTATGTTTGGATTTGTGAAACTGATTTCTGGTTATTGTATGTTTGATATTTAACAGCAAATGAAGCTTATGTTTAATCACAGTTACTCATGAAAACACAAAGTTTCTCTAATTTATGTTTCTAAATACTTGTAAAACACAACAATTTAAATAAATTCAACAAACTTGCTAGTAGGAATTAAATTGATGAAAATTAGTATTAATTGACCTATCTGCTGACCTCCAGTTTAAAGAAACCTGAAAGGCTTAAGACTGAAAATAAGTCATTGGAATTTTATCTAGTTCAGACTTTTTTTTTTTTTTATAACATCATTTTGACCTTTTTAGCTGTTTTATAAATGTTCCAATCTCTTTTTCCATTTAATCTTAGTTGTTGAAAACAAAAGGTTTTTCAAACATAAGTAAAAGATTGTGTATTTGTACATTTGGTATTCAGGTAGCTAATGTAAGAGCTAAGACTAATAATAGACTATCCATTCAATATGCACCTAAACTAGCATATTTTACCCTCCGAGGCTGGTGTAATGGAGATCCAAGTGGGACATTTTATTACCCAACATACAAACCATAGATAAATTGGAGGAATGTGCTCCTTTTTCAGTGCAATGTTTTTTTTATGCCCCTCAAAGGGTTTTTCGCAGTGCTCACATAACAAAGTGCGATCTTTTACAGTTTTTTTTAAAGTAAGATACAAAATAAGTATTATAATTAGCAGCAGATCCTATTAGTTGTGTTTTTATTCCCCTTTTACTTCAAACCACAATGAACTCCGTTCTGCTCCGTCATCTTAAACATATAGAATACACTCTGAAGCCCTGTTGTTTACCCTAATTACTGTTTTTACCAGAAACCATGACTAGAATTCAGTTTTGGACAGGGTTCATGTTGCATGCTTTAAAAAAAAAATTATTACATAAAGGTGAGGTCAGTGGCAGACATGATCTTTAGACCTTAGACTAATGTAAACCTTCCATCTTTTAAAACCTCTGCAGGTTTAAAACACTGAATTCCTCAATTTTATATTCAAAACTTCAAGCTGTTTGCAAACATTCTTCATTTCAATAAATTTCTCCTTCTTCAAGACAGTTTCTAAACAAATTTTAACCTTTCTTAGAACAAAGCTTTCTTGGGCTAATTAACATCAAAGTGTTTTTCTGGTGGAGAATTTCCACACGTCTCAGTGCTGTGAGGAACTACTGGAAGCAACCATGATGCAAGGATTTCTCTCTGATATGCTGGAAGTGCACACTTAATTAAAGTTCAGGAATAATGCTGGATTTAAGGGTTTCATTTTCCATAACCTAGTTTACTGAGTTGTTTTTAAGTTCTTTTACCATTTTTCCTTATACAGTACAAAGCAGAACTGCTTCTCTGTTTTTGTTTTGTTTGTTTTGGTTAGCACTTTTTATTATGCCTTTTATATACTTGTTGGCCACTTTATTACCAATAACTGTTTTATTGTTGTTAACAATAATTTGTAACAGAAATGTACTGCTTTAGGATATCTAGAAAGAGTCAACCTGAATTGTCAAATTTCAAACTGAGCGTTAAAATGGAAATAAAGTAGATTTCTGTGTTTTAATATTTCATTGTTGTTGGTCCTAAACTGGCTGGTCTAGGTGTTGTTTTTCCCTTCCGATTTTACTGCTCAATCATCTCTAAGGTAGAAAGAGAAAGGTATGGAAAATAGAAAATTCCTTGAGCAATAGTTGTGTTGTAAATAATGTCCTGTTGATCTTAGAGGTTAAAGAAAATGGGCATAGTGATGTGAACTGTTACAACCAAAGTTAAATACCATCTCTGAATACACACACATCAAACCAGCAAAATTTTCCACAAGGTGACATTTCTATCAGCTAAAATAGATTAAAAAATAAAATAAAACAAAACTGACGCTACAGTTTAGAGGCTTACTAAAAATGGACAGTATTATTTTGGTAACATTTTGCCTGATCTGGTAAGCCTTAATTTAATCTTCAGTGTTTAGATGATGAGGTCAGAATTTGGTGCAACAACCACTAAGGCTGAAGGATCAACAGTTCAGGTTAGTGTTGTTGGTATCACCAAACGAGGAAGGGCATATTTTGGCATGTCTTGGAGCGTTTAGTTTCATTTTATACGTATATCCATCAAACCCCACCTGAATATTGAGGCTGACCATCTTCATCCCTTTATGGTCCCTGTTTATCATTTTTCCACAACAATGATGCACCAGGTCACAGATCTTAGATAAGTAGCATGTAGTTTCATCAACATTACCATAAACTTAGTTAACAACATGGTATATTTTTGTCCCTTATAGTTATCTGGTTTGTATCCTCTGCTCTGCCTTTCTTTTTTTCCCCTTTAACTGGCATACATTTTATTTCCCACTAATATCCTTATAAACTCTCTCCATTCTCAGTCTTCCTCATCTCATTTTTTCCTGTTCCCCTTACGGCACCATGCCTCGTTCAATCCATCCCTCTGTTATAAGCTCTTCACCTCCATTTCAACTCTTACTGCTTTGTATAATTTTAGCATTCTCCCTCTATTCTCCACCTCCAGCCCTCTTTCTCCATAAGTCAAATTGCCTTCTCTCCTTGCTGACCTCTCTTCCATTTTCCTGAGGTACTTGCCTTTTCTCCACATCTGTGCATCTTTAATAGGAGAGCAGGATGATAAGTAAGACTGTTTTATCAATCACACTCATCATAAAGCTTACACATCTATAAGGTGCACACATATTGCCCAAAGCAGTCGGATGAGTCAGTTGATAGCTTTGACAGAAGTGCTGCCTTTGCTCTCAAGCTTCCACTCAAGGCTTCACCCACCCATCCACACCATAACTTTACCCTCAGACTCTCTATGTTAAACATTCAAGGTCTCCAGGTTAATTTCCCCCCCACCCCCCACACACATGACCTTGCTACGTAGCAAGGTTTTACTCGTATCTGTTGAAACCATCAGGTTCATGGTTGGCTGAGCAGCTCCTTCATAAACAACCTAAACCGTGACACAAGGCAAAGCTTGATAGCCTCTCTCTCTGGGCTGTGCTCTGCTGTGTGTGCTTCTTACTATGTTTATGCGATGATGTGAAATTGACTTAGCAGCGCCCCTGTATCCGTGTTTGACAGCAACATGACATTAAGACTTGTTCTACAGCAACATTAGCGTGGCACCCCGTCTGCAAGCTGTCTGTGTATGCAAATCAGATCTGAAGCCCCTGCCATTAATAGTTCTTTTTAGGGATTTTAAAGTAGAAAAGACAACCAACACACAGCTCAAAGGTGGTGTTTTTTTTCCTTTTAAATGTGCTGAAATTCCTCACATTGGTTTATATTCGTTGTGAATTTATATTGAGAAAAAATATAACCTCAATGCTAAAGAAACAGACCAAAGATTTTTACTCTTTCCCTTTCTTTGTTAATCAACCACCTTCTGCGGTTTGCCTAGGCTACCAGATAAAGTCCACCATTAAAAAAAATGACTACATCCTAATGATATTGCCTGTTTTTGTCTTTCGTGTTCTTTTTTAAACAGTTAAAAATAAATGTTGACCATTACAGAAGCTATTTAATGACTCTCCTGTTTACTATAGAATGCTTCCCACACTATTATATGTGCCTTGGGTATAAGTGGTGTGGAGACACGATACCATTCGACAAATAAATGCATTTATATCGCTTAAATACTTTGGCCAAAAGGTGCATACATAAAAAAACTGCAAACAACAAAGAAACGAGCTACAAACTGGTGAAAATGTGCAGCAAATGGTGAAATGAGCTGCAAACACACTTTTGATCCAAAGTAAAATAGAAAAATGCTGCAAACAAGCAACTAGGAGTCGAACAGAGAAAAAAATATATTAAATCTGAGTATTACTTATATTACTATCCATAACTTAAATGAGAAGAAAATGAAAGATGACAAACGTCTTCTTTCTTCTTCCAGCTTTCTTGTTTATCAATCATATGTTAAAGCTTATCTTCCTATTTGTATTGAGGGTTTGGTCTGACATTATTTGTTCCTTACTTTTTTTGCATTTGTTTATTTTTACTTGCATGTTTTGGTGTTTGCATCAAACATCTTTTTGCAGCTAATTTCCTCGTTTAGTGCACATTTGCACCTGTCGTCCACCGTACCTGACTCCTACGTAGCTAGACTTAGTTGCCATTTAGATGCATATTTTTCTTTAACTCTGCAAAGTAAGAATAGATATCACCATTGCCGTAAATAAGTGTTTTAGGTTTAAGCATCAGTACAGTTAGAGTGGTTGGTGTTGCTAACTCTAATGGCAGTCTGTATTTTTTATATTGTGACCATTCTTTACTTTTAGTGCGAGTCTTACAGCAATCCTCTGAGCTCCAAGGCAGATAGGGCTTAAAAGTTCAAAAGAGTAAACTAATCCAACCTTCTGATCAACTGATCCTCTAGTTTTTCTATCATTGCTGAATTTTGTGTGTGCCTTTCTTTTTGAGCAACAAACACGTATCATAGTAATGTCCATTTCAAGAATAAAGTGTTTTTTCATTTATAATCCAAATATAGATTGAATTTAGTCAAAGATAGCCTCATAGTAACCATTTTAAATCCCAGAAAGCTTAACTAAAAGCTGGGATTTCAAGGAGTTTACATTTAAGTTCTTTTGATTATGACAAAACAGAGAATTTTTCAGCAAAGTGCCTTAAAGTTCAACCATAGTTTGTCTTTGATCTTGTCTTGTTAAACAGTAAGCTTGTGCAAAAACACATGAAACTCACACAGCAGCAATGCATTCTTATATTATACTGCTTAGTGCAAGTCATGCTTATGCGCAGCAATTGATGGACAAACCACAAACACACAAACAAAGATGCAAAAATAAAGAAAAAGATTTAAAGTGGGGCCACCACACATGTACAGAGATAGTGGCAAGACGTACAGGATGTTTTTCTTCTTCCCCCAGAGCCAATTTTACATCCCTCCCCATTTCTCCCATGGAGAGATTTTAATTAATTCCTACCCTTTGTATGTTAGCCAAGATCAAACGTGGAACGACAGAAAAACACTGCAACTTTCCCCTAAGTGTACTTAATGAGCAATGGTAATTTAGGTCCTCCTTTTTTCAATGCCTCCCAGAGAAGAGCTGGGTTACCTCAGATCTAATGCATTATTTATGTAGCACAGAGCGCTGCCAAAGCTGTTTCTGGAAATTATGATGGATGGATGGATGGATGGATGGATGGATGGATGGATGGATGGATGGATGGATGGATGGATGGATGGATGGATGGATGGATGGATGGATGGATGGATGGATGGATGGATGGATGGATGGATGGATGCCTTTTCTTTTGAACCTCTCATTTATTTTTTTTCTTTCAAAAGCAGTTAGTTTTCCTACTTTAAACCAAACTGATTAATAAAACTGCATTTTTTGGAAAAGACAAAAAAGATTACAGCAAACAGAATGACTATATTATAATACTATATTGTATGTAAAATTTGGAAATTTTGTTGATGCTTATGAGGTAACTTGTTACACGAAGTGGGATGTATCATATAAAAAAGTAGTATAAAAGTAGTGTAAAAAATATTTGTTTTATATTGTTTTACTAAAATACAAAGTTTTAGCACTATATTTATATCAGGACAGTAAAATGTTTAACTCAAAGCAATACACTCTTTATGCATTTCTTCGCTTTTAATTTCAGCAACTCTTCTGGATAAATTATAACATTCTACATAAAAGTTTTATTTACATTTTTTATTTTACATTTAAACAGCAGAGCCTATTGAAATTCTTACAAATCGAACCTTTTTCAACTGTTCAACTATTTCAACTATGTGGAAACATAAAAAAAACTGTATAATGTTGGATTAGATGCTGTCAATGCCTAATTTTACAAAAAAAATAACTTTCTCTTTACATTACAACATGAATTTAACAGAAATCTAACTTGTTTATTACAATATGTGTTTATTTTCAAAATGAATAAAATATTTTTATTAATCTTGCACCATATACAGCTAACTGTTATGCTTATGATTTTTTCATAAAATAAGTTATCGTCTGATCTAATCTTTTTTTGGTTACTCTTTTAAATATTTAATGTTTATTGCTGTTGAAGTTACTTTTCACTTTAAAATCTGTCTAAAATGTCTGAAAAAAGGTTTCTTTTTGTGGTCATTGCTTTGTGTCACAGTCTCCTTTGTTTCTATCTTACCAGATTTTTCAGGGAACTACCTCCACCTGGATGCAGGCACTCACACCCAGCGCAAGAAAGCCAGACTTCTGAGTCCAGAAGTGGGGCCAGAACGTGGTCCTCTCTGCCTTCTCTTCTATTACCAGCTTCAGGGGGAGGCACAAGGGAGCCTCCGAGTCTTGCTGAGGGACGGTGACCAGGAGGAGACCCTTTTATGGGCTCTAAAAGGCGAGCAGGGGCCCAACTGGAGGGAGGGAAGAACCATCCTTCCCCAAAGTCCCAGAGAGTATCAGGTAGGTAGATGCTGACCATCTTTCTGGATAAAGAACGTGATGTCCTTTTAATGATCGAGAATTATGCTTTTACAGTTTCTTCAGATCTTTATATGATTTAAAATACTGGCATAGTATGTTAAAAAGTAATTTTGTGAGGCAAAACAGAGTAGAAAACATTTCTGATCTCTCTGTTGGTCTATGACATGTAAACCCAAGAAAATATGTTACTATTATTGATTATATTACTTGTTAACGTACAGGAAAAAAGAGCTGCAATATAAACTAAGCTCTAAAAATAATAATTAAAAAACGTGAAACTTCATTTATTATGTTATTTTTGCAAAAGAAATAATCTAATCAAAAAATAGGGTGGCCAGATAAATACAATGTTTAGTTTGTTTTATGGAAAACACAATAGTATAAAATGCTGAATCTGAATTAAACATTATCAAAGCAGAAGACTGAATTACAAGATATTCTACCTGCCCATCTTTGGTTATGCAATATCACTTGGTAAATGTTTTATATAGTCCACAGTATAGCCATGCTTTGGTGCAGAAATTTGACATTTCTGCATAAGAATTGAAACATTTTAACCAAAAGCAGTAAATCCCACATTTTTCCTTAATACACATTTAAAAAAAAAAGTGTTAAAATTTCCCTGACAAATACAGTTTCCTGGTCTTAATTGAGGTCTGACCTTCCTACTCATTCTTGGTTTTAACATTGCAAAAAAATGTATAGTTAATCCAACAACAAATGAAACACTATAACATTACCCATTGTCAATTAAAGCAGTTGTTTTAAATGTTTATCAAATCTTAATTAAACTCGAACAAAACAATTAGAAAGTAAATGCAGAACTAAGTGAGAGTTATTTTCATGCTTTTAGTGACATAAGGGAGATCTGTCTTTCTGTCTTTCACTGGACAATCGTTATCCACAGCAGATCAAAGGAACATTTTCAGACCTTTTCAATTTGATTTGTACATCAGCATTTTCTATAGAATTTATTCAATTTTGTCTGTGTGTTTATGTTCCTGGTGTAGGTGGTTTTTGAAGGGTTTTTTGATCACCCAACTAGAGGCCACATCAGGATAGACAACATCTACATGAGCAACAACATTGAACTAGAGCAATGTGCAGGTAAGTCACATATCGGCTCCATAAGGCGCTACCTGTTTGATTTTGTGTTTACCTGCATTCTGAATAAAGAAGGAGAAATGTTAATAAAGGAATTCTAATGTAAATTTGCAGATGATATATATATATATATATATATATATATATATATATATATATATATATATATATATATATATATATATATATATATATATATATATATATATATATATATATATATATATATATATATATATATATATAGAAATAAATAAATAAGAAATGAATTTAGGCAGCAAACGACCTGTGGGCATGGATTTTAATCAATGTTTCATTATATCCGCCTCCATCTTTTCCTGTATCATTCTCTCCTGCTGTTTCTTCCTTCCTTTTGTTCCTTCTTACCCTCTTTGTCTCCATATTTATCCACCTCTAAAATCTGAAATGCTTCTCCCTAATGTGTCAGACATCATGCAGAAAAACTATGCTTGCTACATCCAGGAAAAACTCAGACTGTTGTGACTAAACAAACTTTCAAGACTGAAACAAGACTTAAAATTATGCAAAATGAAATTTACAAAATCTATTAATAACAACAATTTCTGTTGCTGATACTATTTACCTTCTTTTTCAATTCTATAATTATTAAACTGTCTTTTTTCATAACAGATGTAATGTTCTCTAACAGTTAATAAACAGCAGAATATTTAGGTTCCTGTTCCCATGGCCTTTCGACCATCCTTCCTTCCCAGGCCTCCATTTCCTCTCCGTTCACGCTGTCCTGTAACCTTTTTAACTTTTCTTCATCCATTTCCGCTCCTCTTCTTATGATGTTTGCTGACACTAAAACTTAGTTTATTAAACAATCAGGGTAGACAAATGTTAGAGTTCAGTGAGAGAAAAGAAAAGGAAGTTTCTGTTTCCCCCTCCTTGTATCTTTCTTTATACAGTTTTTGTTTAAAAAAAAAATGTTGACAGTGACATCCAGAGGAAGCTAATTCATATGAATTATATATTCAGAGGTTTAAAATTCAATTTGTAAATGAACAATAGATCAAATACAATAAAACATGTAAATTAGAGACACGATATTCTTCTAACATTTCTGGTAACATCCTTCTTTCCCCTTCTTTCTCTTTCCAGAGCCTCTCCCTGCTTTGGCTTCTGGCATCCCCAGTAAGTTCTGCCTCTTGTGCATTTGTACATCCTTTGCCAATCTGTCCGGTCTTCCCGCTTGATGCTAAGCTAAGCCTGTTGCATTATTCTGGCCCAGAGTAGCATTTCTAAACCATGGGGAATCTCACTATTCTCAACAGCTCAACTCAAGTCCTAAGAGCCCTTAGAGATTTCTGTTTTTTATTGCAAAGGTTTTATTTGAGTACTGATGTGTCGTGGCCTGCAGCTTGTCAGCACTTTTTGCAGTAGTTTTATGAAGGGTTCCTTACGAATGACTGATTCAGAATGGATCTAGGTAACATTAAACAATTTTACTTCCCTAATTATGTTATCAGGTGCTCTACCATACACTACTTATGCAAACAAATAAAAGAATGAACATATTCTTATTTTTTTGTGATTTGGAAAGATGTTAGTCACAGGACAAATAATGATACATCAGATATTTTAGTTTGAAGTCAGAGAACTCGTTATGTACTGCATCAATACACCCCTGAAGTTCAAATTCTGATTTAGAAAGTTGAGATTTTTTCACCAACCTCGAGTTTAAAATCCAAATAAAGGCAGTGACAGACTGTTTCTTTGAAGTCTCCAATAGCAGTACATCTAAATCTCTGTTAAAGTATCCCTCCAGGGTTTGAGTAAAAAAACCCAGAGATACAGTACTCAGTTTCTCCTGTATTGTAGTAGTTAAGCATAAAAATTACAAATGCCACTTAATTTCCTAAATCAGCTGGTTGAGTTGTGTTTACAAGAATTCAGTATGATAAGGGAACATATTATTAAAATCGATATAATTTATGCTCACATATGTCAAAAATCAAAAACAGAATTAGATACGGTTTCCAACTTTAACTAGAACATTGTTTTATCATTGCAAGATCTAAGTTTTGATTTATTGAGATCTTTTTTGTTTTCCTTTTTTTTATTTTTTTTTATTTGTATTAAGTAATGTTGGTTGTTGCCTAAAAATGTAGCAGTTTTTAAAGGAACCAATATCTCTCCTATTTTTTTTTAAATGCCGTATATACAGGAGTTATTTTATAAAGGTTTCCATCAAAATTAACCCAAAGAAAAAGGCGACTGCATGATTTTTTTAATACTCCAGATGCATAGGGGTAAGTGTGCCACAAAACTAAAACTTGACAGCCGATCAGAATGCTTCAAAAACAACCATGACTTCCTGTTCTGTCATGAATTATGGATCAGAATCATAGATCATCTCTAAACAAATACAAACAAAAACAGTCTGAAGCAATGTAAAAAATCAGCCCCTCCCTGATGAAATTCATTTTAAATCCAATTTTAAAATAAAATAACCAAGTACATTAAAAATGGTTGAACTTGTCTGACACAAGGAAGAAAATATTCGCCTCAGACGGTGATGCGCCGGTCAGTGATATTCATCTTTCCATTTACAGGCCCAGGCTCAAAACCCCAGCTTTTATAAATCCGTGCTTCATACTTCATTTAAAGGGATGTAGAACACAGTTTATGAGTGGCTAAAAGGCATAACCGCATAAAAATGTGCAATTTGTACTATAATAATATCTGAACTCTATTGATCTCACATTGTAGAAATGTACCTGAACCCATCCCCTTGGAGAGCTGCCATTGAAGGGTGCCTAGGGAGCAAACGGGGGTTAAAGGTCTTTGCTCAGGGACCCAGAGTGACAGTCGAACAGAGTGGGGCTCGAACTCAGAAACTAAGGATTCCAAGTTCTATGCCGTAACCACCAGGCCGCCACTCCCACTCCTGATATTAGATATCCTGATCGGTGTGGACAAGGTCCCAGTTATGCAGAATTAATTTCCTAATGGGAGCCAACAATGCAGCAAGCTGCCATCTTGAATCAGACGCTCAAAGTTATTTCAGCATTTAACGATAATCATGCAGAAATACGAAACGAGGACCAAGTTCTGGTTTTTTACCTGATGTGGAAAAGACATCCACAGGAACTTTGATGATATTAAGAGAATTAAGTAGATCGCTATCATTGTAGCACCATCATATACCTGGAATATTTAATAAATAATATTGTTGTTTTAAACTTTTATAAAACTGTACATACTTTTTTCCCTTATATTAGCCTTAAGTGTGATGCTGCCAGCTGTAAGAAAATCATTGACCTCAGCTGTGATGACTAAACTGTGACAGCTGAGGTATAACATCCCCCATATAGACTAGCTTTAATTTACTTTACTCATCAGAAATTCTATCCTATTCTCAAGACTGAGTTTTAATCGACTCCAAAGACATATTTAGGTTTCCTCAAAGTTTGAATCAAATCTAAACAGAACTGTTGTACGATAATTCTTGCGATTGAATTGACAGCTTAACATTTTTAAAGGAAGTTGTGGGTATTTTACTGTAACATTTATATAGGTTGATATGATCAGCATAAGGGAACAATGATGAGGGTTGATGGAATGGATCCACTGCATGAGTCCCTGCATGTTAGACTGATGCTCTTTGTGATGCACACTTGTTATGATGGAAATACACTATATTGCCAAAAGTATTTGCTCACCTGCCTTGACTCACATATGAGCTTAAGTGACATCCCGTTCCTAATCCATAGGGTTCAATATGACGTCGGTCCACCCTTTGCAGCTAGAACAGCTTCAACTCTTCTGGGAAGGCTGTCCACAAGGTTTAGGAGTGTGTTTATGGGAATTTTTGACCATTCTTCCAGAAGCGCATTTGTGAGGTCGCACACTGATGTTGGACGAGAAGGCCTGGCTCTCAGTCTCCGCTCTAATTCATCCCAAAGGTGTTCTATCGGGTTGAGGTCAGGACTCTGTGCAGGCCAGTCAAGTTCATCCACACCAGACTCTGTCATCCATGTCTTTATGGACCTTGCTTTGTGCACTGGTGCACAGTCATGTTGGAAGAGGAAGGGGCCAGCTCCAAACTGTTCCCACAAAGTTGGGAGCATGGAATTGTCCAAAATGTCTTGGTATGCTGAAGCATTCAGAGTTCCTTTCCTTGGAACTAAGGGGCCAAGCCCAGCTCCTGAAAAACAACCCCACACCATAATCCCCCCTTCACCAAACTTTACACTTGGCACAATGCAGTCAGACAAGTACCGTTCTCCTGGCAACCGCCAAACCCAGACCCGTCCATCAGATTGCCAGATGGAGAAGCGCGATTCGTCACTCCAGAGAACGCGTCTCCACTGCTCTAGAGTCCAGTGGCGGCGTGCTTTACACCACCGCATCCGACGCTTTGCATTGCACTTGGTGATGTATGGCTTGGATGCAGCTGCTCGACCATGGAAACCCATTCCATGAAGCTCTCTGCGCACTGTTCTTGAGCTAATCTGAAGGCCACATGAAGTTTGGAGGTCTGTAGTGATTGACTCTGCAGAAAGTTGGCGACCTCTTCGCACTATGCGCTTCAGCATCCGCTGACCCCGCTCCGTCAGTTTACGTGGCCTACCACTTCGTGGCTGAGTTGCTGTCGTTCCCAAACACTTCCATTTTCTTATAATACAGCTGACAGTTGACTGTGGAATATTTAGGAGCGAGGAAATTTCACGACTGGATTTGTTGCACAGGTGGCATCCTATCACAGTTCCACGCTGGAATTCACTGAGCTCCTGAGAGCGACCCATTCTTTCACAAATGTTTGTAAAAACAGTCTGCATGCCTAGGTGCTTGAATTTATACACCTGTGGCCATGGAAGTGATTGGAACACCTGATTCCAATAATTTGGATGGGTGAGCAAATACTTTTGGCAATATAGTGTACATGAAGTTGTGTTATAAATCTGAAATAATTATCAGTGTATCATAGGACGTATATTTTACGCTGCAAAGAGGTTTATTTTTTGGATAGCTGGAGAAATAGTTAATATGGATAAGTTTTTTGTTCCTGTTTTTGGTCATATAGGAAGTACATTTTTTATTTTTCTTCACACTATAAACTTAATTCTATAACTTCCCTCTTTTTTGCTTCCTGTTTTCTCTCATTGTTTATTCTTAACTTCCTGGTTTGTGACAAGTCCTAAAAAGTCCCTGATCTCACCTGCATAAAATGCAGAGCTGATCAGCATCCAACTTTCATTTTTCTTTCTCTCTTTTATGTTGTTCCTTCATCCTGAAATAGCCCAGCCTGAGAGGAGATAAAAGGCTTACACAGATTATGCTCCCGGATTTCTTGTTTTCAAAGTCTGAGTTTGGGACGTGATCTGCTGGCTCTGTGTGTTCTGTTGTGTAGTGAGCTGACCGTGATGTTAAAACTTATCTAAGCCCTCTCAGAAAAATGTCAAAACTGAGTATCAGTGGTTTAAGTTGTACATCGCTTCAGGATGATTGCAATTGAAAATGCACTCTCTTTTGATCACAGTCAGGGTATTTGAACTGTCTAAGTAGAACTGTTTCCTACATCCAGATACCAGACCAAAAATGGTAGAAAGCCAAGACACTACTCAAGTCAGATGAGTCATGCCACAACTATTTTATTTAATCCTTACTAGGTTTTTTTACACAGTTAATTCCTGGACAGTGATCATATGACTCCCTTTTTAATAGTGGCACAGGTCCTACATTATATATTTAATGGGATTAAATGCCAGAAAGAAGGATTACATGTCTTCTTTGAGACGCTTGTTAACAATCGGACCCATCCATTATTGGTAATCCATAAAAGGCCCCAGTTTCATCCCTTGATGCCAATTTCTGTGTTTGAGTTTATGGGTTTCCCTGGGAGGTAAGATGTAAATTGTTTTTGTCACTGTTGAGAATAACTCAGTTAAACATTTTGCCTGATTAGTTAAACAAGAACTCTGCAACTATTTTCTATGTGAAACACATCATTTAAAAATGCAATTTATCTGGATATCACATTTATACAAATAACACATTTTAAGTGTGGTTGCAGAAGCTGTGGTATAAAAATATCATGAAAACCTGTTCAAAATGGATTCAAAGGAAAGGTCCTGCTCAAATATGTACACAAATATTTGTAATATTATCTTGGTTGGCCACTTGTGCTTGCTAAGCAGATCCTGTTATTTTGGTCATGACCCAAATTTCATGACCATAAAGGCGAGGATAGAGAAGTATCCTGATCTGCCTTTATAGAACTATTGATACCATAATATTGTCTCTTTGCCCACTAGAGGGAAGACAGCAGCTTTATAATCAAATTCAATTTAAGCTCTTAAGTAACACATCTACACCTTCAAATAAAGTGTAAATAAAGTCCACTATTTCCTTGTGATTCTGTATCAAGCTCCATCTTTTTTTTTCTATTTCCCTTCCCTTTCTTCTCCCTGGCTAGTTGTTGCCTGCCTTGCTTCTCTTTCATTTTTTTCTCCTCCTGGTCTTCAGTTCTCTCTATTTCTCTCCAAATCAACTTCTCTCTCACAACAGGTTTCTCTCACAGCGAGTTGACAGAGTATTGAAGTTTCAGTCAAGCCCTTTAATGCAGGATTAAAGATATCATGGCAGGATTAGCTTTTTTCCCTCCACTTCTCTACCCTCCCTCCCTTCTATCGTCTCACTTTCTACCAACTCCTCTCTGTTTCATTCCATTCTCTCCTCCAATAATACCTTCCCTCTTTTTCCTTCCCCCAACCCTGCAATTTTGTTCTCTCTCTCTGCTCAAATTCAGTTGCTCTTGACCCCCTCAGAACAGGAAAAAAAAAACTCCATCAAGTGCTTAACATTCCCAACCTTTTGTTTAGGTCAGGCAGCTGGTTCACAGTCAATCCTTTGCATTCACTGGTTGAATTGGAGCGCATGGCATGGGCCTGTTCGTGTAATTGTGCAACGAATGTTCGGGAGGTTTGCATCACTCAAAATAAAATGTTTTTGACTGTGTAGATCATGGAGAATGTAGTTGAAATTTAAAACCAATAGTGTTTCTGCCTCAGTTTGTGTGACGCTTGGCGAAAAACCTGCAGTGATTTTTTTGTCCTTTCTGACAAACCCTGTCCGTCTCTCAATTCTTGCACATATTTATGTCGCTTGCAGGGATAGGCATGAGTAGTGTGTTTAACTACTCTCTAAGTAGTTTCTAAGAAGTTTTTCTTTTTTAAATAGGGAAGCCAGGTGAAGCAATTTAAAGTGAGTTTTAAAAAAATTAAACAAAGCAATATGTCATCATCTGGAAAATCAAAAAGTCTGAAGTTTCTTAATTTGTATATTTTTACATCTGTGCATTCTTTGCTCTGGATATTTGAAGAGGACAAAGACAAATGACAGAAAGATTCCAGTTAAACATTTTAGTTTATTTTATTTTTGTTTTGTTTCCTTTAATTTCATACTTCACTTGTAATAAAAAAAAAACACATACGCATACTGTAATTACTTTTATCTAAAATGAAAAATAATAAATAAATAAACAAACAAAAGGCAAATATTGTACCATTATACACACTGACTCAAATTTAAGTCTTCAATCTAGTTCAGGAAATACTAGAAGAAGCCAGATTTTATTTAAATCGATGTTTGACCAGCAGTGGATCTGATTAAAAACTCTTTAATATGAAGATAAATGATCATGTACTGGAGTGTGTTCTCTACCTGCATTCAAGAAAAAGCCCCTAAAAAGGGATTTTAAGACACTGAAATGTTGAAGACATGGTTTGTATTGAAGTAGACTTTTCTCTTTGTTGTAGTTATGAATTTTCTCTTTACAGATCTGCATATAAGTAAAATGAGCAGATCATTTTCCACAACTGCTGAGATTTTACAAAATAAAAATACTCTCTATTTTACCCATTTGTTAGTGAACGAAAGAAAAACAAGTAAATAATAAAATAAAAGCCTCAAAATCAGTATTTTGTTGAATTACACATTTATTTGCATCTTGGCATGTGCTACCAAATTGCTTTTGGACGTTAGTAGCCAGAGTGAATTATTCCTCTCTTGGATTTTAACATTTATTAGATTGTTAGATATAAATTTTAGAGAGAGCGATGCAAGGGTCTCATTACCTTTTCCACAGCTGTATATGATATGATGTTGGTATTGTATTGTAAAGGTTGCATCCTGCTGTAAGCATGCAGAGAAATCAAACGCTTGAGAGAGCCGCCATGTGCAGATAAACAGCCAGTCTTCAGCTTTTAAGTCTGCAGTGCAGTCTGCATGCCTGCCTCACTCGTCACTCACTGAGCCAACCAGTAATGTTTCCTCCTGCCCTCCAGGGGGTGCCATATCTGGGATGAGGCCCACTGTAGCCGCAGTGAAGGTTCATCTGGTCCCCGCCTACTGGTACTATGTGTTGGTTGGAGGCAGCGCGCTCTTGCTGTTGATAGGTGTGACTGTGACGATGGTTCTCTGCTGCCAGCGCTCCCATTGGATGAGCAGGAAGAGCAACAGTGGCCACCACCATCACCAGCATTCAGTGATGTACCACAACAACCAAGCAGCCTATCAGGAAGCTCCAGAGAGCTACTATCAGTGTCAGAACCCCAGCTGCAACATGTTGTGCAGCACCAACCAGAGCCTCCTTTATCCAGGAACGGATTCAAGCCAGGAGCCGAGGCTCATCATCACGCTGGAGAAAGATGAGAGCTACAGCACCCGCTGCTGAAATGACTGGGATACAGTGAAACGTAGCGCCAACTGGATGAAATGATCAAATGCAGAGCTGGATGTGTCTGATTCTTTCCTTAAAATAACAAGGAACTCAGCATCAACAGCAATGTTCAGCAGTGGGGGTGTTCACAGTCAAAGTGCTTCAGGCCCTCTTCTCGAAAATGGAGCGCTGTACACCGCTGGATTGGCCGCTTTACTTGAAAGTCGTAACCGTCAGGATGGAAAAGCTTTAGTTTTCAAGTTCAAATGTTCCAACATAATGACTTTTGATGTCCTTTGTAGTTGCCAAGTGTACAGTAAACCAGCCTGAAGATTGATCGCATCGTCGATTAAGCAAATCACACATGAATGACCTAACAAAATTGTTGGAAAGACTTTGCATGGATAGGCAATTAACAATGTCAGTGTTCCTGTTTTGTCAAAAAGGTTCACACACAAGTATGGAGGATGCATTTGGTTTTAGTATTTCTTAGGGTCTTAATGAAGCTGCAATTCGTTGTTTTCCTGTGCATCTAGGAATCTTAGGGACAGGACAACAAAGAGAGGAGAGTTTTGGTGTGAAACGGGTACTGAGCTTTGAGGTGATGAATCATGCATTAGAAATGCCAAGCGGCAAATGCACGGACAGTCTTTAAAACCTTTTAAGCCTCGTCTTATTTTGCTTTTTTTCTTCTGTCCATCCCACCTTGGATATGCCTTTAATAAAAGTGCTTTAAAACCTTTACCTCCTCCCCCCATAGGCTGAGGTAAGGTTCTAGTTTTAAATCTAAATGAGGATTATTTCCTTTTTTGCCTGGATCGTCTGCCTGTCGGTCATCGTTTCAGAGTAAAAGTCAAAGATCTTAATACGTTTGATGGGGTGAATGAAACAAATAATCTGAATGCAAAGGAATGCTTTCATTCTGTTTTCTGTGCAATGATATGCAACAAACCTAATAGGTATTTTGTAAAATTCAAATCCACTTTGGATGGTCTGCTTTAATTCTAGAAATGAGACCAAACATGCTGTGATGCAAAGAACTCTGACTCATGTAGGTTGGATGTCCATTAACGATTTATTTCTAAGAGCCAGCTGCTTAAAAAAAAAAAAACATCTTAGTAACAATGAAAAAAATCCTAATTTCTTAAAAGCTTTAATAGTGAATTTCTGGTAACTAAGAAATTAAAGTGGCTTTTTGTTCGTCATCGAGAGCTTTTTTCTTATTATCATTTAAAGACACCCACCAACCTTCCTGTCTTTTTCAGATGAACACTGTTTTGACAAATTCCATAGGATTTAGAGAAAGTTTCTATATACAGTACAATCTTTGCTACAGTTTTCATATGATAGAGCAGATCCCAAGCATGTGCACCCATAAAATTATTTTTGTGACATTTTCAAAGCTTTTAAATGTCCTGAACAATTTAACTGAAAAAACAACATATTTGCAATCTGGAAAAGGTACAAATGCGTGATAACTTTCTTGGGTCGGCATTTTTTATCCATTTTGATCATTCAGTCTTCAGTATTGCACATCTTGTATTGGCGAGATTTAAGCACTCAGCCGTGTCTAAGTTCTCCAGATCTATCATTCTAATTTAAATCTATTGATTGTGAGGAAAACTGGTGTCTAAACAAACTCATTGGTGTATAAGACAGTTTTCTATGTCAGAAAAGACCTCCATCCTTTTCCTTCTAGACATATGGAGAATAGAACAGACTTCTGTCACAGAACCAAATCAGGAGTTTTTGCAAATGCATCTTTTTCAATGTTCCTGAAAACCTTTGGGCAGCCGCCTTGACCACTTTTAGTCCCTTCTCTTCACACAGTTTGGAGAAATGCTCAGGATATATAATCTCACTCTCTTCCAATATTTTATTCAACTATTAAAGCTACAGTGTGTAATTTTTAGCGACATCTAACATCCAGACTGCAGACCGCAGCAACATGAACATCTCCCCCCCACCGCTTCTCCCCCCCAACAGTACGGCGAGCATTACGGGACAAAATGTCTTCCACGACGTCTGCATCACCTACCTTCTCAAGTGATGAGGTTTGTTTACATAGATAATTTTACAGATAGTATTTCATTAGTCTGTGTGTTCAGTACCATCTCAGTTCATCTCTCTCAACTTGCCGTAGTTACTTTCGAGCGTAATGGGCGATCTCGCAATCGCTAGTTTGTTGGCTCTGCGCTGCCGTAGCGCAAAGATGTCTGCCTCCATGGCTGCGAGACCCGCTCCTATGTAATTATAAATAACGAATTCTAAGGCAACGCAAATATTAAGGTTAAGAGGCTGAGCTCGTAGATGATGATAAATAACATAGTTATGTATAATATATTAGATTTCTGACTGTATATCCCTGTAATTATTACACACTGTAGCTTTAATTGAATTTAAAACCTTTTTTTTTTGTAATCTGATTGATACCTTTGAACACTAAACCCCATTGAATCCTCTCCAACTTTCAGCCAGCAGCGACTTTAGCTAAAGGGTGCAATTGTTAAAATGCCATAAAACCTGAACAGCTAAACTTTATATGCATTTAATCAGATGCACTGTAATATAAAATGATTTGAACTCAAGGAGACTGAATGCACCATCAAAAGTTGGTTCAAAAATCAGCAACCAGGTTTTTTGCACCAATTTATTTTCTTTACATTTGTTAATCTAGATTGCATTGTTGTATAAAATGTTCACCTTTCAATGCATATACCAGTATACCTTTTGGATTATTTCTTCGATGAACTTTACTCAAAAAGCTTTACCCTCCTAGATGATTAGTTGTTAAGCCGTATCTGCATTGTTTTGATTGAGCACTTTTCTTTCAGTTTTACAAGTTATGGATTATTTGTTATATTTTCTGTGATGTTTTGAAATACTTGCAAACATTTAAGAAACCCTTCATTTTTTGCACGAAGGGCTAAAAACGTTTTTTTATGACAACTTGACTTCAGTAGTTCCTGATTTCTATTTATTACATGTCACTTCTTAACAGCTGAAGCCATTTGGATTCAAGTGTTTGATTCAGATAGCAGTAAATCATGAAGCGAATTGATTTTTCTGATAATGTTTTAGCTGGCAAAATAGACAGTTTAATGTCTGTTTGAAATGTCTGCAGTTGCAATCAGTGTCCCACCATCTTGTATCTTCTGCTACAATCCTACACCACTTTCTTCATGTCCAAATCCCCCCCTCCTTTCTGTATCAAAACCTCTTTGTTCCTATTCTGATACCTTCTTATACTGCAAATCCTCCCAGTATAAAAAAGAAAAAAACACAAGAGATTAAATGAGAGGCAGTGATGGAGGGGAGCAAAATCTCTCAGAGGAGAAGGGCCCATTAAGCGAGTCCCCTTTTTTCCTCCTAAGAATGCTCCCAGAGATGGAAGCAGATGAAAGAAAGGGAATAAAGGATAGCTGTCCATACTTTCTAAAGATAGATTTTTCCTTTTTACTCCATGAGGGAGACTAACGGGATGGCAGGTTAGGGGATTGGATTGAAGATGGAGGCCAGTTCGTTTCAAAAACAAGAGTAGATGAAAGAAGTCTTTTGGGATAACTGACAGAATGACACAGAGCTGCAAAAGTATTCATACCCTTTGACTTTTTTGGCATTTTGTCACATGACATAAAGCGTGAGTGATTAGATTTATGATAGATCAACACACTTTAGCACATCCTTTACAAGTTCAATGGACATATACATGGATTTAATGTTTTATGCATATAATTATCTGTTTTGACTAAGTTGATTAGTGCTTTGTTGTTGGTTGGTCATATAAAATTTTTATCAAATACATTAATTTGTTTGATAATTGAATGAAAAAAATGAGTAAAGATTCAAAGGGGTTGCAAATAACTGTGAGACACTGTGATTCACAGACACCAATATGTCCTGTAAAAACAAATTATATAGATTTCCAGCAAGCTCCGTAAACCAGTCAGTTAAATTATTGTTTTATGCATTAGTTATTCTCTGTATCGACCTATTTCATCATATTGCACATCACCAAATGCAGATTTGTGCTTCAGTAAACAAGAATTTCGGTTATTTTGTGCTTGCATGTCCATTCTCTGCCGCCCCAGCTCCTCTTTCTTCAATTTCAATCAACTTGTGCATGATTTACACATTATGTGACTCATTCCAGCAGCCCAGTGCCATAACCTAATCAATGTGAGTCCGAATTCAAACCGAGGAATGATATATGACCATATTTATGCTGTGCTACCCATGCACTTTTCTATTTTCATTCATCCTCACTGAATCAAACTTTTTAAAAGATGTGGAAAACATTTCAGAGTAAGCTTTTAAATCAGCCTCACTTCCCTCCATCATGGACTACTTTGAAGCCCTTTAATATTCCTAATTAGTTAATGGAGCCGATTGCATTCACAAAACCCTGCAGTCAGCATTTCTATCTTCCAAGGCATCTATATATTTTTTCTCCTCATTCCAACTCCTTCTCTTTTCTTTCCTGGAGAAACATTATCAGAGCGAGGACTCTAACAGGTCTTCAGGCTCCAGCCTGAACAACCAATGGTGGCAAAGAGCCATCCTCGTCTCTGTCTGAATTAAAAAGGCCCCCTTTTTTTATTTTTCTCTTCACTAATTGAAGAGAGGGGAAAAATGGGACTAAAGGGAGTTTTAATCCCCCCTCAGATCCATGTGATAAATCTTCTCAGGATTCCAGCCTGAGGGCTTTAAGCAGCATCATTAAGATGGTATTCAGCGGTCATCTACAGACTGTCCAAGCTCCTTCTTCACTGGTCTTATTTTTTTTTTTATCACCCTATAAGGGATTTCATGTTTTGTTGTCCACTATAGTTGTATTTGATTAAACTTAAAAGAAGTTTAGACTTCATATCGACTGTTGTTGGGGGCGAGGGGGCTTTTAAATATTCAAAAGACAGAATAACTTTAGAACAAAAACAGATTTCAGAAACGTATTAAAAAGCTCTATGTTTATAAAGAGAAAAATAACTTTCTGAATATATTTCTCTTTATCAAAATTTTTGAGGGGCTGCTGGTGTCAGATAACTAGGTATTTCTAAGAGATTTTTTGTTTGTTGCACGGATAACCGATATCCGAATTCGAATGGTCTCTCTTTTTATCTTTTTATCTTAATCACTCTATGAGCTCTTAAATGCACCAGTCTCTGCCAGTGAAACAGGCCCTCAGCCTGATTCCACTTCCACCGTGCCAACAGTTGATAGAGTTTAAGTTCAAAGCATCATTTTTACTTATCAAAGCGTTTTCTTTTTACCTTTTATGACCATAAAAACTTTAAAATTGTGATGAATGCGAATACTTTCATGTTTGCAGGAATAATCAACATAGTACTTCTTTCATTTTTTGTTTGACATTTTATCATGTCAGCTAAACCGGACATATTTTAAATCCTTGTATTTATCTACTTGTTTCCAAATTGTGTTTTTCAGTTTCGTTTACTGAGTGAGTTTATTGTTCACAGCGAGGTACAAGCAATAGTGACGAATTCTTAAAACTTTAAAACAGATTATGTCATTTTAAAAATAAGATAAAAATACATCCATGATTTTGTTTTTTTGTTTTGAATCTGTTTAAAGAGAAAGTATAATCCTGCAAGATGATCTAACAGATTTATGTAATGTTTAGCTAAGTCAAGCTGTGTCCAGTTTAGGCTCACTCTTCATGTTGTTCATCCAACCTACAGTAATTTCAGCCACAGTTATATTACCAGTAATAAATCATTCTGCCTCTGTTTTTCCTGCTGCTATCATTACTGGTTACTGGCTGGATTTTGCAATTTTGCAGGGAGTCGTTTATTTCTGCTCAGCCATTTATATTAAGCTCTTGTCAGTGGTTCAAATATGGTTATGATTGCCATGTTAATTTTAGGCCTTTAATCTTTTATTTTTATCATTATTTTTGGTATGATAAATGATTATTAAATTAACTGTTGAAATTATTATGAAAACATATATTATACATATATGCCTGACTTATACTTACAAACGTTTGTCAGCATCATCTTGTACAGTAACATGTCTTTTTCTGGTTCAATATTAGAAGGCTTTTTTTGTCTAATTCATAAAGTAAATTTAAATTCTAGCCCACTTTTCACTAAGGTTGAGGTCAAAGTTTAGCATTGGCACTTGGACGTGTAATCTTAGACTGCTTTATGCATTTAAAAACAAGTTCTGCTTCTAATCCAGATGAAACCAAAATTGCTTCCCCTTATTCTGTCAACTTAATGATTGATGCTATTGAAGTAGAAGAATTTGGAAAATGGAAATAAAGATACCCTTCCTCTTTCTCTTCCATTCAGTTTTTTTGCAATGTACCAGCTTCAAAATATAGTGAAACAAGCCCATAGCATGATGTTGCCACCACCATGTTTGAAAAATATGACAGTCCTCCCTTTGACTCCACCAAACTGGTGGTACATGTCACAAAGTGAATGAAATTATAGAAAAGGAGAACATTCAAAATTATCGACAACAAAACCAACATCCAGAAGGTTAAAACATCTAACATAAATATGAGGAAAATGAAGCCTAAGGCATCAAAACTGTTTTCAGAGGAAAAAAATCTAGTAAGTTCTGACCTCAGCCATTTTGAAATTGCGTAAAGTATGTTTACAGGCCAAGCCTGTGCCAGGAAATCAGACCACCAAATTCACCAAAATATTCAAATAAGGGATCTTAAAATCCTTAAAACCACAGATAACTGCTAAATTCATACAAACTTTTTACTAGAACTGTAGATGTAAGAACTGTTTAACAATGGTAAAACAATTAATTACCGCTGCAGCACAAAAGGAAATGTATTTGCACATTATTTTGTTTTTCACGTGAGAAAAGTTTACAGTTTTCTTTGATTTGTGTTTGACTTCAATATGTTGCATTTTTCTTTTATTAAATATTAATGCATGACCCAGAAAAGCAATGCAAAGACTCATGTTAGAAAGAGGAATTTTCCCAATCTGACTGAATATCTACAGGTACATCAGGGTTAATCCAGGGGTTTGCTTTTTGTTTTGTGCAGCTTTATATATGAATTTTAAGGTTTTACGATTTTATATGATGTTTTACTCATATTTCATTCATGAAAAATATGACACCAGGTGTCATTTCATGTTTTAATCTCTCTTTTCAGTTTGATGAAAATTTGAAGGTTGCAGTTTATTGAATCTACAATATAAAGATGTCAAACTTGTCTCAAGGATGAATGACCTTATATAACTGAGGAAATGAGGCTCTGTTTTCTTTCTGCAATAAATTAAGTTTTCGCCACCTGAATATCTATTACAGTTACTGGTTATAAAGTGCTTTTGGTTCCTAATAAATCATTATCAGTGGCCCAGATATTGCTCCTTTTTTTTCTTCAAATCAAAGTGAAAATGAACTGAGCCTTTACAGTAAAGCCTCCTTCTGGGAAAAATTGTAACTTAGCTTGTTGAATTTCTCTGGTTTGGTATGAAAACAAAAATTGATTGTGGTGAATGTGGTAGTAATAAAGTCTTATTTTTTCTACAAAGAATGATTGTGTGTCTTTTTCCTTTCTGTCTTCACACACTCTATTTATCTATTTATGACTTAACTTTCATTTATAAGCAAATTAAAAAGATCTATGATGATAATCACTATATAGGGACTGGCCTGCTTGACATACGTATTCTTGCTGAGTCGCTGGAAAATACTGGGGGATATTTTTTTTTCCTTCGACAGCCTAACAGAGACTGGAATTGGTTTTTAGAGAGGATTTGTTGTTTGATCTCTTCACAAAACTTTAAACAAGATCACTTTCTGTTTGAGCCGAATTTACCAAGAGATTTCCATCTACAAATGTAGCTAGTGTTTGCTGACAGCATTTTAGATGGATTGATGTTATCGGGGCATGATCTAAACTTTGGAGTAAGAACGGATGGTGGAGATTAATGCTGCTTTTCTTTCTGTCTCTGTAATAGATCAGAAGGCTAAAGATTTCGGAAACGATCCTGCTTTCAATCACAAGCAGCACATCAATGGAGGTAAGGTCCTCTCCTCTCACAGCCAGGGGCTACACTGTCTGTCTCACCCAAACCCTTCAATAGAAACACATCTGTAAGCAGAAGCATGCCTGTAGCTTTTCTTTATACATGCAGTTCCACCAGAAATGAGCCTGTGGCGATAGTCAAGCAGAGTTTGCACTGAGAACAATGTTACAGAGCTTTCAAAAGGTTTCTCTGAATGTCTTTGTTTTTCATGTGTTGATGACCCACAAAGTTTGACACAGCTTACTCCTGTACACGTAGAACATGACTGTAACAATCACAGCTTAGAAAATCTCCGCTATTCCTTGATTTTTCTCGTTTGTTTGCTTACTGTCTGTCTGAAGCATTGCTCTGAGTGGGTTTTCTCATAAAGTGCTTAAAAAGAAACATTTGCATAAATGTTTTTACACATAGTTAACCAAGCATCTTACTGCATCATTAAAAAGCTGTTCTGACATTGATGGAAAGCCTAAACATACATTTAACAGAAGTAATATGAAAAAATTAAAATATGTAAAGCTGCAGTCTTGCAAAAGTATTCATACAGTGTAAACTGGTTTAGATGCTATTACAGTATATTAAACTTAAGTCAATTTTCTTTGAATGTTGTGAGACAGAGACAGACAGGACAGCACAGTTTTCCTGTTACCGGTAATTCAGTTTTCCATTATATTCAGTACCTTTTAGTCTGATATTCCATAATAAAAACAGATGCAACCAAATGTTACTATGTAAATATCAGTAAATGTGCAAATTAATTTCAGCTGTTCTATGAGGGCTCATGAAGTTCACTGGAGATCATTAAAGAATAAATGAAACTGGCAGACAAAATGTATGGAGAAGAGTTATAGCATAGCTGGAGCCGAATGACACCTGGATATTAACCCTAAACTAACAGGCTGAGCAACAACAACATTAACAAAGAAGCAGGCATGAAAACCATAGTAGCTCTGGAGGAGCTGTAGAGACTCACAACTCAAAAGTCTGTTCATAGGACAACTATTAGCCGTGACCTTCAAAAATGTGGCTATAATTGAAGAGAGGGGGAAAAAACATTCATGATTTTTTTAAAGAAAATATGAAGTCCCTTTTCTAGTTTTTCCTAATTCCAGATAGAGGATGGAGCTAATTTGTGGAAGATGGTTCTACAGTCAGAAAGAAATTGTAATGTGTAACTGTGCAGCCAATATACTACATGTATGTCTTAAAACGAGTGCAAACATGTTTTTATGCACAGAGTAGACGTTAAAGGAAGGTGCAAAGTGATTGATTGTTTTTTTTTTTTTTTTTTTTTTATGCAAATCAGAATCTAATGACAAAGCTGAGCAAATTCAAGGATGATGGATATGACAATGAAACATTTCCCACGTGCAAATTCATTTTCCAAATTGGAAACCCCACTGGTTCTGCAGTTTTTGCATCTTTTTTAGTACTTGTGAAAGTCAGCTACAAACTGACCGCTTAAAATATTTACGATGACCACAAAAATAAAATGACAGAGGAGAAAGAGAGATTCTGGGTGTGAAGAATTATATTTATTAACAACAAAATGTTGTTAATAAAGAAAAACATATTTACAGACAGGCTCAAAACGAAAATGGATAAATATTATGGCGTACTTAGAATATCAAAGGATTCCTTCTATCTCTGTTTCCAATGGTTGAACCACATCTCTCTTTCAGGTTCACTCTCAGATGGTCAGTAAGGAAACCAGTCTGCTCATTTTAATGGGCAGAACCAAATCGGTTTGCACATCTTCACATCTGTTCAGTAAAGTTTGTAAATCAACCATTTATTGCACATTCTTAAAACAAATAAAAGTGCAATTGAAAATCAGGTCCTAAGTCTCAATAAAGTACTTTGAAATTTAAGTTTTAAATGGAAAAAACAAATAGAAATACTGAGAGAGTTATAATAATTTGCAAGGCAAAGTACAGTAGTTACATTGGTTTTATTTTTTTATGCTTTTTTTAAGTGATTTCAGTGATATATAATAAGGGGAGTCTTTGCCTTCAGTTGAGTTTCTTTAAGTGCCAAAACTCTTTTTCCTAAACTTCTTCTTTTGTCTCCAGATTTTGTCTTCTCAGGTTGGCCATCCTCCTTCTCCACCCCATCCTCTGACATGGACCCCTCCTCTGTGACGCTGGTGTCAGAGAAGGACAAGGACAACGCCTGGCTGTACACGCTGGACCCCATCCTCCTCACCATCATTGTGATGAGCTCGTTGGGCGTCCTGCTCGGAGCTGTCTGTGCCGGCCTGCTCCTTTATTGCACGTGTTCGTATAGTGGACTTTCCTCACGCTCCTCTACGACGCTGGAAAACTACAACTTTGAGCTATACGACGGGATCAAGCACAAAGTGAAGATAAACCAGCAGAGGTGCTGCTCAGAGGCATGAGGAACGACAGAGATCCCCTAAAGATTTTCTTTTCTTATTTCGACACAGACATGAAAAAGAAGCACTATCTGAAATTTCCATCCCTGCCTGAAATCTTGCTGTTCCTTTGCTCTGATGTCAAAAGGGGTTAACTCTGAACTCTCCATGTGTTGAAAGGGGGGGGGACATTTGATCTCGCTCTGAGGTCTAAACCAGAGGAACGTCTGATCGCAGTTTCCCCGAAGCAACTGAGTCCCTTTTTCTCCTCTGCCTGCAGAAGAAGCCCTGCTCGTTTCTACAAGCCTGTGAATGAATGATTGAATGAAGGAATGAAAATAAAGAATATAAATGACTAAAGTACCATAAGATACAGCCCACCAGACTAGACTTCAGCACCCATGACAATCTGGACATGTAGACAACAAATGGCAGCACAGTCTGGGGTGTCCTGGTCAGGACATTCTGAACGGTACTTTGCAGAACTTTAGATTTTTTTCCTCTCATCTTACAAGAAGAAATGAGTTGCAAAAAAAATCTCCACGTTTCTGCTTCACATTTCTTGCAAAGACTTCTCCAGTTGTCTGTTTTAGTGTGGGCGCTTCTGACTCAGATCAACACATATCAATTAAATGCCTATGATTCTAAATAGCTTAAAAAGATAACATCTCAAAGAATCAAGATTTTTTTATGGTAAAGGAAAGGAGGAAATTTAAACACTTATTTTGTTTCTGGAAGTTTCTGGTATGAGTTCTGTGAGTTTTAAACGTCCATAAGCCTGCCATGTGGCGCCCGCTAGCTCCTTCGTCCGCCTTTGGTCTGCGCTTTGTGAAACCAGTGTCATAGAGAAGTAATGGTGACTGTTTTTGTTATGTTTTAGACTTGTGTCTACTTGGATGAAAAAAAGATAAAGAAAAAGCAAGCTTCAGTTTGTAGCAGCCCTGTAGAGCATATGATCACATTTTTCAGACCTTTCTTTTAGAGTTTTGTTGGACTTTTAGCTGTTGCTTTAGTCTTTTAACTATTTTACATTTCCCATTACAGATTATCAATCTAAGAATAGGGGAGAAGTTATACATGGGACAGAAAATCAGAGTTTTATCAACAAAAAAAAGCTAACATGATGTTATGGAGTTGTGCTTTAGATTCAAAATTCTAGAGTTTGTTTTTTGGTATCTATATTTCTATATTTTTTTGATTTTCAGACTGTATGATGCCCAAATGATGGACAGACACTGTGTAAACAAAATGTCAGTAATTATTTTATTGCAACCTATGGATTGCCAAAGAGCTGTGTATGTGCTCGGTGGGTCTGAACAAGTGTTAAATAAGGCTGGGTGGACTGAGAGTGATGAATTGAACTGCTGTTGAAACATCATTCTCAATCCTAAGAGGCCTGATTTTTGAGGGGGGGGGGGGTGTGATTGGGAATCATACTGTTGACTTCTTTAGACACACAATCGAGCCTTAAGCAAATTACAGTATACGCTGTATCGGAGGACAGCCATTAAGGAGGGCCAGTGCTGCTGGAGAGACTGATAATTCATATGAGACACATATATTTTCAAAGACACACATCTTAGTACCTCTTTTTCAAAACTTTGTGTTTCTCAGGCCCACATCTTAACTTTAAAGGGTGAGTTTGGTTTGTTTGAAGCTGTGCAAAGTAGGTAGGAGCTGCCAGCATCTTATCAGCAGTGGCAGCAATCAGAGTGATCTCTGTTTTAGGGAATCAAATAGAAATTCTCACAGTGGAGGGAAGATGGGTGATGTAACTTTTTTTTTTACAGTAACAATATTTAATTGCAATTTCCTTGTCATAAAAGTAAAAAAAAAAATCATTTCTGATGTTGAATCCGACACACATTTACTATTACTACTAATTTTATCTATTACAGAGAAACACTATTAAGCTCAAACACAGTATTTGAGGGGGCAATTTCAGCACCATTACTTACCTTTACACTGCTGGTAATTTAGTAACTTTTTTGGGTAAAAAATGATGCAGTTTGGTGTTTTGAACCAGCAACCAAAGGCTAGTTTCATGCCCACTTTGACAATCAACAATTGAAAGTATATTTCTAATCAACACAGTCTACTGTAAAAAAAAAAAAAAAATAGTTATGTCACTTTAAAAATATTTCCCCCCAACAGAGATGCTTCTAAAAACCAGGCCTTCTGCCGGTATGATCTGATGATGTCCTTTTATCTCCCAGATAAAGGAGCATTTACCTCTTTCTAGATTCAGTTTTTTCTGTCCTGTTTTTATCAATATTGGTTTAGACCAGATCAAAAGAAATTCGTGTGGCAGATGAGGAGCTTGATATATTTTGGAGCTATTACTGGCAATTTAAATAATTTTCAGTCAAGAAAGTCAACAAAGGCTAATTATTTAAATCACAGCATGCAGAAGTAGTATGGAAAATAAATAAATTAAGTTTAGGCATACATTATTTTCCTATGGATAATTTACGGTCCATGGATGGAAGGTAGTGTTTTTTAGCTCGACCACAGAAATTCACTCATGATTCTCCAAACTGAGACAGCTCTGATTGCTTCCTGGTGCACATAAGACGCCCACATCTTGTCGTCACTCCACACGACCCCACTTCAAACACACAAATCATGCATCCATCAGAAACAAAAGATAAAACCATAAACTACTTAATAATTTGAACCTCTTCCCAGGTTTTTGGTTCTTGTATTGGCGCATCTTTCAGTTTATTTCAGGTGTGGTATATGACAATATACGCTCAAAAAAAAAAACACTGAGTTGAGTCTACATATGTATCAAACAGAACAAAGGGAGTCATCCAAGGGATATGCTCTCTGTTTTTACTATAAATGTGTTTAATGTCCGGAAGGAAATTATATGTCATTTCTTATTATTTAAGAATATGAAGCGCAAAAAAAAAAATTTATTAGGTTGATGGAATGAAGGCATAACAAAAAACAAAACATTTTACCATACAGCAGGGTTTGTTTTTCAAATAAAAATAAGATGATGGTGATGGAGGAATAGGAACATGTTCAGGGCCGGTCACAGACCTCGCCTTGTTTTTCTCTCTCTTCACGCTCACGTTTAACTCTGCTAGAACATCATCAGATTTTAAGTCCTTCAGAGACTCTCTTTGCTCTCTGGAGCCACTAGGATGCGAGTCACACTGCTCTCAGACAAGTGGAAGGGGCGGAACAAATTTCATCTTTGCCTGGGGCCCATTTTTCCTTTGTCTCTGACTTCCTCTCTCGTCTTCTCACTGTCATAGGCATGCGGTAGCCTTGAAATGCACACAGTAAACATAGTTTTGGAAGGTGTTTAATGATTGCCAAAAAACAAGGCAGAGAAAGAAAAAGGGAAAGAGATTAAGAATTTACAGTCCATCGATATTTTTATTTTTATTTGGACCTTTTTCCAAGTGCCTTGGAGCTTTCTATCTTTTTTGATCTCTGACTCTTTCTCTTTCCCTGCTGATGTCTCACTCTGACTCTTCTCTTTTACCCGATGCAACCAAAACATCAATGAGTGAGCAGTGAGTACATGAGCAAGGTTAACCTGTTCTGTCTCCTGCTTGACTGTTCTTTATTTCCTTCTGAACATCCAGATAGTTTTACCTCTTCTCTCTTTGCAGGCTACACACAGGCACACACATTTATGCACAACTGACTGACGCAAACACAGTACATTATGACACACCGACGGCACTGGCCAGAAACTAAACTCTTTGTAGACTTTGTACAGAAAAGTTTCTTTTTTTAATGTTATTATTATTTAATAAAGGCTAAATAACAAGTAATCTGACTGCATGTCCTTATTTTGTGTGTTTACTATTAATTCACATGATGATTATATAGATATACTGCATTACAGACTATAGAAATATGCAAGTTGTGTGCCTTTGTAGATTAATAATTCTATGATTTTGCAACCAAGTATTGGTAAACAACTTACCAAAAGTTTATTCATCAATTTTACTGTATCTTGTCTGTTTATATTCAAAACACATCATTTCAAGGCAGTCAGACTTCAATTTCATATCTACTTACAGTGCAATCATATATAGATTCAGATGTGTCCCCATTTTATCCAGTATGTCTGCCGTAGCACATTACAGTACTCAGTTCATCACTTAATGCCAACTTATAGTTATTTTTCTTAGGAAACCAAGCATTAAATCAGCAAACTTGTCATTTATCTCAAGCAAGCAAGAGGAAACTATGGTGGCCTTGAAGTGCGAACCGCATCAACCAATCTTTAAGGTCAAGGTCAACTTTATTTCTATAGCACATTTACAACAACCACATTGCCGGGGGGCAGCAGCGGCAAAAGCTGTCTCCTCTGGTTTTCATGGCATAGACAGACAGAAGCTCAGACAGATATAGAGGTGACAAAAATTAAAATAATCAAAAGAATCTTGAAGTGCATTCGGTGACAGACAGGGAGCCAGTGCCGACAGGAAGCATAGGTGTAATATGCCGCTGTCACCAAATGTGCCGATGCATTCTGGACCATTTGCAGCCTGCTTATGGATGCCTGGTCCAAACCACACTATAAGGCATCAGAATATTGATGCCTTGCAGACATCACAGACATTTGAATCTAGCCACGGCCACATTGAGTACCTACCCTGGTAGGTATGGACACCATGGTGTCCATATATGTTGCCGTGTGTGACAGTAAAAAAGGTGACCCAAATATTTTATTTTTTTCAACAGTGTCCTGTCTGGCAATGTGGCAATAAGAATAATTGTCTTGATGCCAAAAACATCTCCTGCAAAGAACAACACAATCAATGGATATATTATAAGAGGTACAGTACAATAAAGTAACACCTTGATACTATCGCTGCATAATAAGTAGTATTATTTAATCTGACATGTATACTGTGGTAGCTGAAGATAAGAATATGGGCTTTCTGTGTGGAAGTGAATCTCTAAGTACCTGGAAACAAACACCTGTAGTTGTTATATTACCAAATATTTTTTCAACACTCACCAGCGATCAGAAGGGCTAAACCAGACGTTGACTGCAACTAGCCATCTATCCAGTGTACATTTCTAATCAGGTGAGTTTCAAAACAAGTTGGGAGAGCTTGCCTGGTTGTTGCCAACTGGATTTAATGTGTTTTATATGTTAGGGTCTTTTTTTTTTTTTTAAATTAAGTGATTAGATTACACTGATTAGACACCTTGAGAAGAAGTGCATTTGATAACGAGTACTGTAGATTTTGCTACAGACTTTAAAGTTGTATTTAGCTGTTTACATAAAGTAAGCATGTTCGGTATTTTGACAGTAAAGCACAGAGAGCTGGTCTGTAGACTGTGATGTTCGAAGTCGTCATGGATAATGTGGAACGGTTCTCCTTAATTAACATGACGGAGCTGCTCCATCAGGTGGATGAAAGCATTTATGAATGGAGCGGAGCAAACGGGATGTGGAATATGGGGGTAAGCTTTATCAAAAAGGAAGGTTTTAATCCTAACCTCAAAAGTAGAAAAGGTGTCTGCCTCACGGACTAAAATTGGTAGTTGGTTCCACAGGAACCTGATAACTAAAAGAAAGAATTTAGAAATTCTAGGAACCTCTAGTAAAGCTCCATATATAGAGCGAAGTGCTCTGTTAAGAACATAAGGAACAATCAGATCTCTGATAGTTGGAGCTTGGCTATTTTGGAATTTTTATTTAAGGGACAAATTATTTTTAATTTGAGCTCTGCTCTATTTTGGTTTAGCTATAAACTTACAGTAGTGGACTTCCTGATAGTAAAGATATTTTTATTTTTTGCAAAAGTCTGGAGATGAAAGAAGGAATCTTTAGAAAAATGTTTAATGTGGGATTTCAATTATAACAATGACAACACAATAACACTGGATGCAATCCATGCTAAGTTTGTTTGTGTGTAAAAGTGACTTACTAATCAGGTTCTTTTTCAACCACTCTGGTAAAAGACATACATTCTGTTTAATCTACATTCAAAAGCAGAAAATCTTAGTAAACCCATTTTTTATCATCAAAATATAAGATGTAGGATGCAATTTAGTCACCAGTGCACAAAAACTAGTCGCACATCATAAAGAAACGAAGCGGTGCCTATTCAAGCTCAAGGTCCCAACAATATTCATAATTATCATTATCAAATGGCCTGTTCCTTTCCAGACTAATATGTTGTGTACATGGCCAGGCTACAACATGATGCCACCACCACTTTGTTTTTCAGTCGGGATGCTGTATTAAGGATAATGTGACATATTTTTTTCACAATACACAAAGTTTTACAGTAGTAGCCATTCAAAATTTCAACACTTTCCTTGATGTGCCCTTGGCTGGTCCCCTACAATTCCATTTTAAACATCTAAAATATTCTTTCTGTCATGATTTGTGGACATTGAGATCTAAAGAGAAGCTTTATCTCCTGGTCAGACCCTGTAATTAATTGAAAGGGAGGAGTCAGATTAAAAAATATGCACGCCCATTAGAAGGCCAGTGGCTGGAAGTTGGAGGTGATTTTACTGCCATTTGGCTGGTTTCTGACTGGGAAGGGCCATCTTGAATGGCTGCTACTATAAATGCGCCTTTCTTACATCTTTCCTTCTGCTGTTTTCCCAGAAAGGCTATAGATTCTCCTACCTGAGCTATGGATCCATACAACTCCTTCAGATTGACTGCGGACCAATCGGCTACTTTTCCGATCAGTACTTTTCCATCCTGCCTGTCAGATTAGGTGGATGGTCAGGTATTTTTTTCCTTGGTCTCCACTTTCTGTTTTTTTTATGAGACAAATTTATTTATAGTGAAAATAAGTTACAAACAGGTTGGTTCTATTCATTAAGCTTTTTGCCATTTTTACCTGTAAAATCTTGGAAAACGATGTGTCCATCTGTTAATAATAATTAATTGAGCACTGTGAAATCCCTTAGTTACAGCGAAGGTTGAACATGACTAGAATAATAACTCTGCCAATCATTTTCCACCTCTGGTTATTTAATTTTCACCTTCTCTATCCCTCACTTTCTCCCTGTCTCTGCACCATATTCTGACATTAGTTTTCTACAAAAGCCCAACTAATGAGGGAGTCAAAGATTTTCCCCTTTAATAAACTCCTAGATACTTTTATCCCATTAGCATGTCACCATTAACCCAGATATATTAGCTGTAAAGTCAAATCATACATGTTTTTCTCATTCATTTGACCTGTCCTAAAATGACCTTATAATTATAAGTCAACATAATGGGCTTTATCTGCAAACATAACTGTATATTTTTCTACTGGCAGCACTAAAGAGAGCTCTTCTTGCATTTTTATTTTAAATCCAGATGTTTGTAATCAGACCTCTAATTGTTTTTGGCACCAATACCATTGACCAATCAGCATTTCTTTGCCATTTTCTTCCTCCTGTTTTACTTCACTCTCATTCATCTGTCCATCATCCCAATGTTCCTTCTCTCCCCAGGAGACTGACCTGGTTCTCATGCTTCCTTTGACATAAACCGACCAATTTCAGGCAGAAGATGTGCATGCCTAGCACAAATGTCAAACATTTCTACACACTCTGAGTTGAACAGAGGCATACACAACAAACTGGAGCATAAAGCCCTCGGATGCACACGAGCACTTCAGACAGGTCTCTTGTGGTTGGCATTTGCTGAGAGTGTAACCTACTAACACAGATTTTCTTCTCTCTGCTTAGCAGAACAAATCATTGATCAAACACACACCCGTACATAACAAATTTCAGCTTCTTCAGCGGGTTCTGGATTTGATAGGCAATAATATCTGATCAGTAGAATTAGTGCTGCACATTAGATTAAAATCGACTTTTAGATTTAAACAAGTGCGCTTTAAGAGAGATAAACAAAAAAAGAAAAAACATTAAAGTTTAAAAAACAAAGTATTTTAGCCCATTTCTGTGAATAACTCCAGGCTAATTGAATCTAAATCTATTAGGGTTCAAGATTTTGGGGGTGTCTAAGCAGATGGTCAGGAATCATCATCTTCATCCTGAACCCTTCAAGCTTGTCTGCAGGGAAACTAAAGTGTTTCTATACCAACCAAAGGACATGATTTCTCAAGAGTGTCCTTATGGCAGGAAACAGCCAAAGCACCTCTATAAGAATGATAAAGATATAGCACAGTAACAACACATTAGTAATACTAGTAAAATATTTTATTCTCTACTCACTGCTTGAGACAATAAAAGAAGTCAGTAATCCACTATTAAAAATAATAGAATTAATGGGAATTATATCTTACTCTAAACAAATTTTCGAGATGAAGATTGATGCTCTCACTTTGGTGATAAGGATTACCCTGGATGATGTATGAAACATAATGCAGAAATTGTTCTAAAGGGTAAGCTGTGTGGCAAACTGTGAAAAGAAGCAGCCAGCTGACTATTTATGGATGCTTGGAATGTGCCGTGTGAGGATATTATTTAGAAGCCGGGCAGAGGAGTCCTTAGCAAGGGATTATTTACAGCTCCATGTGCATGCTGAGTGTACTATATACAATGAATAATAATATATGTTTTATTCTTCATTTTCCTTGCATAGATAGATAGATAGATAGATAGATAGATAGATAGATAGATAGATAGATAGATAGATAGATAGATAGATAGATAGATAGATAGATAGATAGATAGATAGATAGATAGATAGATAGATAGATAGATAGATAGATAGATAGATAGATGAAGATAGATGACATAAACTGATCTTCTCATCTTCTCGCTGTAAAAAACATACTTTTTTGAGAGTGGCAGTAATACTGAGCAGCATAGACAGCTGGTTGATGGCAAATTTTGCGCAGCAATAAAATGTGTCAGCTACGATCCTGCTTATCTGTATTCTACCCATGAGCTTCTCATATATCTGAAAATTAATTCAAAAGGCAAAGAAACCCACAGAATTATGCCACATTAACCACTGAGTTATCCTTTAGAGAATCATATTTCTTAACGTGATATCCTCTGCAAATATTACATTTGCATAATAAGCATCAGTGCACTACCAACAACCCCAATAAACAAAATTTATTGAGTAAAAACTCACCATTTACATCATGTAGATCAATATTTCTGCTTCACTGAGGCCAGAGTTAGCATGTTGAGAAACACTTTCTCTTTTTTATTTTCTTTTTTATGTAGCCTTTTATTGTTATAAAACAACACAGTGCAATTGCAGATCTACACTTTTCTCTCATTTTATGATACGTAGCTCACAACAAAAAAGGAAATAATGTATTTTTTCAAACCCATGAGCAGCTGTTATATATATATATATACATATATATGTAGAAATCGCATAAATGGCAGGTTAACAGCAGCTCAGCTCAGAGATCAAGTCAATGTCACACAGAGTTCTAGCAGCAGACACATCTCGAGAACAACTGTGTGAATCAGGCCTTCACGGTAGAATAGCTGCTAGGAAGCCACTGCTAAGGACAGGAAACAAGCAGAAGAGACTTGCTTGGGCTAAAGAACACAAAGAATGGACATTAGACCAGTATAAATATGTGCTTTGGTCTGATGAGTCCAAATTTGATATCTTTGGTTCCAACCATTGTGTCTTTGTGCGTCTCAGAAAGGTGAACGGATGGACCCTACATGCCTGATTCCCACTGTGAAGCATGGAGAAGGAGGTGTGATGGTGTGGGGGTAGGCCAACACTTCCCCACACAGAAGTATGTACTGAGTTTAATTTTTAAAGGATGAGAGAGTAAAACCCATCAATTTCTAATTACCCCATGAGCCAGATAAGGAGTCAGAAAAGTAGAACATATCCATTAAATTAAAATAAAATAGGCCAAAAATGGCACGTTTAGAAAGGAATGATAAAGTGGACACACGAGGTAAACACTGTGAAGCTGGCCTTGGGCATGGAAAAGAGTTAAGGGAGATTTCAGCAATGAAAAACCACTTCAGAAAAAGGAAAGGTAGGGTTAAGGAAATCAGGTGAAAATAAGCAACTGCTGACAAGAAGTAAGGCAGGGAGCCAATAGAGAGAGAGAGAGAGAGAAAGAGAATAACCAGCAGGGGCAAATAAAGAGGAAAACGGCAACAAAAAACATCTCAGAATGAAAAGGAACCAACTTTAAGCACATCACCAAACAACTGCTAAGATGACATAAAACAAATAAATAAGGGGAAAATGAATGACACTAAAAAAACACGGATAGCACTGATAATGGATTGAAGAAGGCAGGAAAACTGCTTCAAAATATTACATTTCCAATCTACTTTATAAGCTCTTGAATCTTTTATTTGGAAACCAAACGGAGAGTAAATCCATGTGTCTATTCCAGTGTTTATAATTCTAATATTCATTGTGCCTTTCCCACCTGGGAAGGTTTCTGAGAGGTGAGAGAAAGTTCACGGTCTTGGCGGCTTCTAGCAGCCTGCGCTGTAAAAGTCCCAAACTCATGCTGCAAAATCAAATTCCATTTCATCAGACAAAAGCTTTGTATTTCTCCATAATGGTTAAAGTTGGTTTGCTGTACACCTTGTTGCAGCATACGGTGCATTGCAAAATATGGGCATATCTAAAAATGAACTCTAAGGTTTGACCCATGTAAGTATGAATGGGCCTATAACAAAAGAGAAAAAAAATAGTCACTCGCTTCCTAACATTAAGGATTTGGTTTTCTATCTTTATTTTACACCAACCAGTGTTCCTTTTTATATCTTAAACTTCTCATTCTTCTGTGTCTTTATCATCTCTTTCATACTCACAGCGCCACCCATAATTCATATTGCATCCTATTTGTTATAGCTGTGAGGCAAAATACTCCCTTGTTAAAGGTCATATAAATTTTTCATTAAAGCTATTATTTTTGCCAATAAAAATAGATCAATAGAACATCTAGAGTGGTGCCAAATAAAAATTGTAATTTAACTAAGACAAAACGAAATTACTTTATGATTACTATTGAGCATTTATGTAGACTTAAAGAAACAATGAGGTTCAAAAGCCTCACAGATGCCACAGCCTTTTCTTCTGAACAGGTACATGAAAAGTGTCTTAATGCTAACCACAGGTAAGCATCTATGCTAAATATTTCAAAGCTTTTTTGTAAAAGAACACTCAAATACACAGTATAGCATGGTGGTGGTGTGGTATTCTGGAACTCATTTGCAACTTTAGGACCTTGAACACATGGATTTATTGATATAACTATTTAAGTTTTATCAATAATTTAGTCTTTGATCCAGGCATTTGTTGATGCCTCTACCTGAGTCTTCTGAAGTCCCTCACAAAGTAAGTCAGGCTGAATTGTGTTAAATGCACTGGAGAACTCAAACAGGATTATCCTCTCAATGCTGTCTGCCTTGTCTAAATGACAGTGGATTTATTGAAGGAGGTGTATTATGGCATCCTCAACTCCAACTCCATGGTAATAAGTAAACTGCAAGAGGTCCTGATAGCTGCTTGTTTGTTTCCTGAGGTGAACCAACAGAAGTCTCTCTAGGACAGGCATGCCTAAAAGTCGGTCCTTAAGGGCCGTTATGCTGTTTGTTTTATAGGTTTCCCTGCTCCAGGGCAGCTGATTTGATAGCTGATTAACAGGCTTTTGCTGAACTGCAATCATCAGAGTCAGCTGTGCAAAGGCAAAGAAACCTCTAAAGCCTGCAGGACAGTGGCCCTTGAGAACCAACTTTGTGCATGCCTGCTCTAGGACCTTCATGATCTGGGATGTAAAGGCACCAGGTCTTCAGTCACTGAGGATTGTTGGCGGAGTCTTGTTTGGCACTGGGCAAGGCAGGAGGTCTTACACATCAATTGAACTGTATCCTGGGTCAGGGAAAGGATGAAGAAGTGTTGTAGAATCCCAAAGAGCTGCTCTGCACAGGCCTTCAGGCTGACACCATCAGAACATGGTGACTTATTATGATTCAGTCTCTCCAATTGCCAGACATGCAAAAGGGGGAGTTAGCAGAACCATCTTCTGATTTGGCTGACAAAAGGTTTATTATTTGGTAAGCATTAAACTGTTCTGCTAGGTATGGTTTTATCTATGCAGAAGTTTATGTAGTCAGTCACATATTCATTGTATTGATGTCCTCTCCATGTGGCTGACACATTGCATCCCAGTCTGTTGTATCAAAACAACTCTGCAGGGCTTCCTCAGCTTCCTGTGACAATCTCTTTAAAATTATTTTTAATTAATATTGTCTCTTATAAACGGGTTTATACTATGACCAGAGAAAAACAAGATTGTGATCTGATTTCCTAAGAGGAGGTCTTATTTCAGAGATGTAGGACTCCTTGACATTTGCATAAAACAAGTCCAAAGTTTTGTTTTCTCTGGTAGACCAGCTGGCAAACTGCTGGAGCATTGGCAGTCTAGCAGAGAGTGAAGTGTGATTAAAATCTCCACTTATTGCCGGAAATGTATTCGGCTGTTGTCTCTGTAGCTTAGCGATACAGGAACTGACTAGCTTGCATCAAGTGTAGGCAATGATAGAACGTGGAATGTAAACGGTTACTAACTGAACACTAGTAAACTCTCTGGGCAAATACTGTACTGTAATATGGTTGGAAACCAACTGCCAAAAGTTCAATATCTTGGTTGCAAAATCAATTTTTACATTAAAATGTCATGGAAGACACTATCTATTGTTCACAAGCACTGCCAACCCACCAAATTTTCCAGTCGTCTTTAAATCTCTGTCTGCTCATGTAGTCAGAAAGCCTAGCAAAGAGATTGGAGTCCGATATATGATGCTGCAGCCAGATTTCAGTGAAACACATAATGCTTCATTGCCAATTTTGTGCCTGGGTTCTTGCTAGGGCTTGGAGTTCTTCTAACTTGTTAGATAAAGATCTTGCATTGCCCATGAAGATGGATGAAATAGATGGTTTACATTTCGTGTTCCTTTCTTGTCTCATTACTCCTGCTCTGCATCCCCGGCGCTGCCTTTTCAACTCAGCTGTTACTTGGGGAAGTAGATGATGATAATATTTCAGCTTTAGAAATGTCAATTACCTCTTCCTATAGGGGTAACAAATCAACTTGCTATGGTTGCTGTGGTTATGTACCACAACAAGTATCCACAAAGGAAAAAAATTTGGTACAAATCCTTGTGGTTTCACTGCATTCAACACCAGAAGCAAAAAACATTAGAAAATAAAGAATATCTGATCCACAAACAGAGAAACTAAACTTTTAGTAAAAAAAAACAATATCAGAGTCCAACTAGCAGAGTTACTCTACTTGATTGCTGGTTAATGACAATTACAAGGAACAAAATCAGCATCACAAATAAAAAAAAAAAAAAAAAAAAAAGGATCTTATTTTAACAGAAGCTAACATGCACGCCACATAAAGCAACACACTCTGGTATGACTGCTGACTTTGTACCCCATAAATAGTAACAATAGTCTTCAACAGGCCCTCTTAGGGAGCTACAGAGTGGTCTGCCATGGAGCCAAGTCTTTCATCTGGGTAGGTGGCACAAGAGCATGTGTGTACTTAAAGGGGTGTTGCTGGCACCAGAAGCAAAATGCCTGTTTAGCACTCCCTGTTCTACCACACACAGCCAGCTAACTTCCCTTAACTGCAACTGTACCCACACACACCTGTGAATATGTGTTGGATCAAACACAGCCTGCCTACAGAGCCTCATCTCACTCTGTCAGAACTTCACACTGAAATCATTCCATCGTTTCAAACTGGGTGTAAGCTTTTTATGGGACTTCAGCTGTCAATTCAAGTTTTGTATTTTTATTTTTTTAAATGGATCAATGATATATTAATACTGTTTTTGAAATAATACTAGAACGTTAAAGTAGGTACTCCAGATCAACATTACATTAACTGTGATGTACTGACAGTCTTCCAAAATCTTTCAAAAAATTGAAAGCTACTTTACTGCTGTTTATTTATTAATTTTATTGAATAATGACAAACTGTGTCAGGGTTTATATGATTTACGGTTTCTTTTTCCAAAAAAGCCACCTGTGTAGCTTGTCTACCATTAACCTATCTAACATAGAAAGTATTCCTGATCAGTGTCTCTGTTTTCCTATTGTGTCTATGTTCTATCTCCTCAAACCCCCTGTCAGTTGAGGCAGACAACCATTCATACTACCGTATGTCCAGTTCTACCGTTCTGATAAAGCGGAGTTCTCGTCCCCACTGGAGGTATATGTATGTCTGGTATTATGGGTCGCTGCAAGTCAAAGACTGAATTCAATCAGCCTTTCTTGAAGGTAGAGTTTACAACAAATATCCACACAAATACCAGTAAATTTTGATATACTTAAAAAAAGGAACTGTGTTATGGAATATTGAAGGGACTACATGATGCTAACTAAACTTCTTGATTCACGCATGCATGCAGCCGGAACTTGTCCTTGTAAAATGAGTGGCCAAGACATGTCTAAGTACAGCTGTCATTACAATACCTGCTGCTTCCAGGAGGCACCTTCCTTGAATTTGGCACCTGTCTTATAAATAACATGGCCACTTTCTCTAGTGAGTGACACAGATATGAGAACAAATGTTATCTCTGCTCAAAGCTGAGCTAATGTCTAAGTCTTCAAAATGTGTTCTTCGACTGGGAGGACTTTGTTCAGTTTCCTAAAGAAGACTCTAAACCCCAAGTGTGGTGTAATCTACCCCAATGTTATAAAATGGGCAACACCAACATGAGAGAAGGTGATGTTACAGTGAAGGCAAGTGTCTTTCTCAAAGGATGGAAGAAATAAAAACATTTTATGATAAAAACTCACTCCATAGTGCCATACTTAATGCTTTATCATATTTATGCCATAAGTTGACTTAGAGAGCTTAAAAAGAGCATGATACAGGACCTTTAAACATGCACAGCACACAAAACCTCAAAGTCACTTTATAGGACTGTTTATACAAGCAAACATGGCAATTGTTTATACAAACAAACTTTAAACATACAAGTGGAGACATAATTCCCATCTGGTATGATGGCCAGGAAAGTTTTAGATAACCATCATTTGATTTATTCAGAGTGTGGGAGAAGTGTGGGAGAAGCAGAATAGTGATCTATGTCGATTACTAATGGCGTTCAGGTTGGATGAATGCGACCTGGCTGTTCAGACACAGGTTGCATTCAAAAAGATCTGATACGTATCGGATTCAGCACCACATAGCCAAGTGGCCTGGGTCGCATTGGAAAAAATCGGATCTGTGTTGTTCAGACAGCCATGAAAAGATCAAATACAGGTTGCATATGGGCTAAAAAATCGGATTTGGGTCACTTCAGGCCGCAGTGTGAACGTGGCCTAAGTATCCCTGTTCAATAACGCGGTGCTTTGGGTCATATGAGCCATCGAGCAACAGATCCGACCATATCAAGTTACTTAGATGAGTTTTTGAGAGCCCACAATGAGCATCAATATGGGTAAAGCAATGTCTATTATATATATCTCAAATTGGGCCAATTCTTGGGTAGTGTTGCTTAAATGTAATTATTCTGTTCTTTGTATCTTCAGAATTGGTTAAAAAACATCTGTAATGATTGCCCATAAGCTGAGCCATTTCAAGACAAGCTAGCAGACTGTTATTATTGTTATTTTCATTATTGTCACAGTATTACCTCTTTCTTAATGCTATTGCCTGGAAACGCTCACATTGTTTGCACCAAAAGGATTATTTGATTACATGGATCCTTACCAGTATGGTAAGGATAGCAGCAGTAGACATCCACAAGTTAATTAAAGAGGAAACCCGAAGGAGAGCAGAAGATCATGGACATTGCAGACACCAGAAGCTAATTGTGCATCACATTTAGTAGTTAATATATTAAATTATTTGTTTTTCCCTTGTGTCTTCTCTTTAACAACCATTGAGTTCACCATTACCAATTTATTCACAATTCTTATTATTTGAAAATAGAAAAAATCTATGTAAGATTAGGGAATAAAAAGGCAATTAGAGTATTTTTTTTAAGGCTGAAAAAATTAATTGAATTAATCGTGATTAATCGATTATTGAAATAATCGTCAACTAATTTAGTAATTGATTAATCATTAACTGAACAATAGAGAATGCAAGACATGAATTTACTTGGAAGAGTGACCCACGTAGAGCAGTAATTATACCAAAACCAAAAAGAAAACCAGCATTTTGTATTTAAGATTTAAAAAAAAACGTTTTCTTCCGTCCACATGCTCTATCCAGAACTCACAAATGGAAAACTTTTAGTTTCAACTGGTTTAATTCTGTAAAAAAAAATATCTCAAGGAACTCTTTTCCATTAGATTATGTATCGATTAATCAAAAAAAATAATAACGACTGATTCATTGATTAACAAAATAATCGTTACGTGCAGCCCTTATATTTTTGTACAGTTGAAGAATGAATGGCCAAAACATTTTCTCCTTTGGTACATCCAACAGATGAAAAATTACCAATCTTCCTACTTTCAATGATTCTTGAGGTGGTTAAACATCTTGGTTACTCTCATTAGTATGGACCCCAGGAAGAGTAGTCTCTACTGTAGTAGAGACTGATGGGGATCCTTAAATAAATAAATGCTCATTGGTCTATTTAGATGCATTTCAGAGGACAAACCTACAGAAGACTTTAAAGTAAATCTCAGTAAGCACACAAAATTCGGCCAAGGGACAAATATAGACAGGAAACAATGCCAGATTTCTACATGCAGTAAAGAGCATTAAAAAAGGTCAAAGGTCAGAGCAGCAATTTAAAAAAACTCAGGCTTTATTGTGAGACTAAAATGAAGCTATGGTTAAATTTGAGTTTATCTTTTGTTCTTACCATTTACCCAAACCTTAAACCAGAGGTGGTGACATGAGTTTCAGAATTTGACTTAAGTTGCTCTCTGTCAGCGTTTTGCCCTCTGTTCAAGTTTATTTTTAGTTTCTTTGTATTTTTTGTTTTTTTTCTAGCAGTGTTTTGTTTTTGAATAACTGTCTGAGTTGGCCCCCTTGTGTTTTTTTTTCCTTCCCCCCTGGCTTCCTTCTAGATGCTTCCATCCACACCTGTTCGTTGTCAGCTCTTTAGCCCAATCTTTGTTCTGTCTCCTATATATACTCTCCCCGTGCAGTTCCTCAGTGCTGGTTCCTCGTCTTTTCCTGGCTCCTCATGTATGTTTTCCCCGATGTCTCCTAGATTCTGTTTTTTGTCTGTATTTGTTCTTTTGGATTTCTGCCTCAGTTGCTTCATTAAATCTACAAAACTCACCTCTGCCTCCTCACCTCTGCATTTGGGTCCTGAAAAACCTCAACCCAACAATGTCACTCCCAAGTTACGGTTTAAGTTATGCCTGAGCACAAATCCACTGTAATTTAATGTTAAAGGTAGATTAGGATGGGAGGAAAAGGTATTATTCTCCTATAGTAAGCTATTTGACTTAAAATTATAAATTTGACCTGAATTTGGCCCCTTGGACAAATAATGGATAAGTTGGATTATAGAAAAATTGTGTTCAAACATGTCTGGTCAGAACGCATGTGTCACCCTTTCATCATTCTTTCTGTGATATTTGGATACAAGCTAACACTTGTTTGGACCTACAAATTAAGACTTTTTAAAGGAAATCATAACCTCTGCTTGCATATTAAGTCACAAAGTTAAGTATTTCTCTCTTTTTTTAGAAAACTTCATACTAAAAAGAACCCTTACACTGTCTAGCCCAAAATGCTTTGTGTTACTTTACAGTGCATTTGGTGTTTGTATTAGTCTTTCTCAACAAGAAAAAATACACTTACATAAAACTCTGTGATGCTTTGGATAAATTAGAACATTGATAAAAAAACAACTGATATTTCAAAGAAGTGACTGCATGAAAAGTAATGGCAAATTTAAAATTTAAAGATATTTTTCTGTCTTTATCATTCTGTCTTTAACATTTTACTAATCAGAGGTGTCAAGTAACAAAGCACAAATACTTCATTACTGTACTTAAGTACACTTTTTAGGTATCTATACTTTACTCCATTACTTATTTTTCTTCCTACTTCTGACTTCTACTCATTACATTTTCACACAAATATCCGTACTTTCTGTTCCTTACATTTTTAAAACAAATGATACCTGTTACTCTTGGCTTCGGTTTTATGTTTATAAATATTTATTTCACGTCATGTGCGCTATATGCGCAATGCAGATCATTGGATGGAAATGGATGAGTCATATAAAGCAAACAGTCATTGGTTAGCTACTCATCAAATTTTTTCAGACGTCAAAGGAAATCAGCAAGAGCAAGCAGGTGTTCTTCAAACTGCAAACGCGAATTGTCTATGCCATGCTACAATGTCTGATTCAGAAAAAGATGTTAAAATGTCTGAAAGGTCGGACACAGGCGAGAGTGTATCGGGAGATGGAGACGGAGTCCAACAAGACCTCCCTCATCCTTGGCCCTATCTCAACGAATTTTTTGAAATTATTGTAAAATTTTGCTTTCAATTCATATAGTGGCATCTGGCTGTTTTTTTAAAGGTTACTTTATACTTTTAATCTTTAAGTAGTTTTTGGAGCACATACTTTTTCACTTTTACTTGAGTAAAGAGGTCAAGTTGATACTTCAACTTTTACCAGAGTGTTTTTAAACTGCAGTATCTATACTTCTACTTAAGTAACAATGTGTGTACTTTTGACACAACTGTTACTAGTAAAATAATAATAAATTGGGAAACTTAAAATACTGGGGTTGAGGTAACTCGATTGGTATCAGATTAAGCATTAAACAAAATTTCCTGGATCTGGAAAATACAACATCATTACCTTAATGGGCTATAGAATTTGTTTGGCAAATGGATCAACCATCTGATTAGAGACATTCTTTTGATATCTTTACGGGACTCCCTGGGTATATCTGACTCAGAGGAAACCTCAGGGCATATCTGATACTTTCTGGAAGGACTGTACCTTCAGGCTTTGGTTTGCCTGCGGATTATGATCGAAGAGCATCCCTTGGGCAAGAGAATATCCAGGACTCCTTTCATTCTAAGCCTGTTAAGTTTGGGACCTTACCTTAGACAAGTGAAGAAAATAATGACTGCAGCTTAGTCACATAAATTACCCAATCTAAAATTTGTTTTGGATTTCTTCAATAGCATTTCTTCTGTTTAACCATAGGTATTAAATGTTCCATTATATCAGGTGAAGTTATCTCTTGTTGGTTTTTAGACCAGAGGCTATAAAAAAAAATAGAAGAATGACCTTTTAAAAATCCTATGCATTGCCCTGAACAGTAAAAAAAACAGACATTCTCATTACTTTCAGAGATAGCATCAAAGACAGATTACAGAACCATTGTAACCCAAAAAACCTTCCATTGCTGAGCTAAAAAGCTGCCGGGAGGTAATGAAAGGATTTAAAACTGTCCTCATTCTTCCAAATAGACAGATTTTTTTCCTCACTTTGTGTCATTAAGTAATGGTAATTACTTAAAAATGTGTTCCTAATGAACTCCTAAAGGTATTTTAGACAATTTGCATACAAGCCACGAAATTACTATTCCTACCTGACAGCAGGAATTTGCTGTAATATCTGCCTTTGTTCCCCTTGTTTCATTTTACTCCATTCTTTTAAATGAAAAAAAGGCTTGTGGTGTTCTGTGAAGTTTTTTAATGAAAAAATGACACTTCTTCAAACCAAAGAAAAAATAAGCCATGATGTATGAGAGTGGATCTGCCATCATGTATAAGGGTTAGAATAATACAGCTGTTTTCCTCTGCATCTGGGTGTTTTCTACACCTGCAAGGGATGTGAGTCCACTATAAATTATTTTCTTATAATGCCCTCTTGGTTAAAAATGTGAACAAAGCTCAGTAGCATCAATCACTGTGCAGAGCGTGCCTGGCTGTACTGTTAGTAGTGTTTTGTCTCTGCTTGTAGGGAGGTTGTTTGCAGTTACTTGTTTGGTTTTCTTTGTGTGTCTCTGGGTGTGTTTTTGGGTTCTCCGCATGCTGTGCATTTACAGTACAAGCAGCTCAGGGCGGTGTGCTTATTGGATCGGTGACAGATTGATGCATTATTCATCACCTGATGGAGAGTGACAGATGACTTTCTTTAATAGTGCATGTGTGTTTGGACGCGTTCATTTAAAGAAATACATAATGGAAAGGTGGAAATGTACCAGCTGTATTTACAAGTAATTTGGACATCAAATATGTGTGTAAACATTTTCTCTTTGTCAACTGTATGAATACAATGATTAATATAAAAGTGAGAAAAGACCAAAACTATTCAAACAAAATGCATAATGGCCTTTAGACTGCATAATTTTCGTAAAAATATATTTTGCTAACAGTATCTAGTATAAAAAGTAATGAAAATTAACAATCTATTATTCTGCTTTTTTTCTTTTTTTGCTTTTTATTTACAGTAGGGGTGTTGCTATAAATTTAGCACTGATCTCTTTTTTCATAATTGATAATGTTTAAAAAAAAAAAAACTGAATTTGAATTGATTTAAGCACGTATTTATCACCAACTACAGTTTTAAAAGTGTAGCTTCTCTCAGTCAAGTTATATATTATACTTTTATTTTATTTGAGATTCATTACATACAGTGTACAGAGTAAAATTCTTCTTAACACAATGGATTTAGTACCATCTGATTCAGAGTGAAGTCTAAATACATGTATTACAATTTAATAACAATTGTATTACACATACGTTCACGTATGAAGACAGGCATACGTGAAATAGATATTTTTCTCTCTGCCTTTTAACCAGATCCAGATGTTGACTTTTGTGAGACACCAGGGAGAAAACACATAAGGATCAACGCAATGAAGAGAAACCAGCTATGAGGAACTGCACTGGAGGAGTATATATGGGAGACAGAACAAAGAATGTGCTAATCAGCTGATTTGGAGCAGGTGTGGATAGAAGTAACTAGAAGGGAGCGAGGGGAAAGAAGACTGGCAGAAGAGGGAGACAGAAAGTAACTCAAAAAATGCAACACTGGTTAAATATAACACAAAATGGAAAAGAAATCAATGACCAACAAGAGAACGACAAATAAAATTTTTTATGCAAATTCAAAAATAAACTTAAACACAAAACAAAAGTCTACAAATGGCAGGATCATGACGGTTATTTCACTTTTAATGTATTGATATTGTCATATTATACATTTTTAAATGTATTTCAGCTTTTAAAGTATGTAAAGCACATTGTGTAACAAAGTTTTCTCTTAAAAAGCTCCAAATTATTTGAGCTGAGGGATTTACCGTCAGATTCTAATAGTAACCCGATTGATCATATCTATCTTACGCATAATGGTTTATCCCAAACGTTTAAAGAAAGAAAATAAAGCAACTTCATTTAAAAAAACACAGAACCAGCTAATTGATTATGAGCCCTTGGTCATGTCTATTTCCTAATAACTGGGAAAAAAATGACAAAATCAACGGTCATCAATGGCCAAATCTATAGGATCTATTAAAGAAAGAAAACGACAAAAAGACTGAGTCACAAAATCACCAAGTACCTTGTGGAGGAGACTACCCAGAAAATAAACACAGATATATAAAGATGGACTAGCTTAAAAAAAAATTCATTGTCAGTTAAAAGCCATCTAAGACAATTTTAAGGAAAAAAGACAGCTATGTTAAAAGATAAAGTTAATAATGTAATAGCTTTATCAAACATTTGGTAGTGCAAAAAGGGAAAGGTGGCAGTGCTAGAAGTCGGTGCAGGCAGTGCTTCAGAGACAGTGGAGAAAAAAACTGATTCACTTTGGAGGTGCTTGTCTGAGTGAGGTGGTTTATACCTAAACAGGAGCTTCTGGTGACGAATGCCTGTTCTTGTGACTTACATGTCTACCACTTAGAACCGTTTGAACCAATAAAAAAATTCAACTGTAGTAGCCACATTCAAACACTTTTGCAGCAAAGATCATCCTGATGAAAAAAAAATAACACCAAGATGTATTAAGATTTTAAAAATCATCCACACTTGATGTAATAAAGAGAGACCTGAATAGCTTGATTACTTAACATTATAACGATATCTTCAAAGCATGTTTTAAATTGGATTGACTTATTGGATATATTAGGTTTTATGGGTAAATATAACAGTGCTTTTTGTTTGGTTTGTTGTTGTTTCAAAAATAAATCCCTTTGGTATTCCATAAAAAACTATGGTACCCAAAGGAATCTCTGAAATTTAATTCAAACCAACTGTGGGTTCTCTGATGACTGAACATCATATTTAAATCATTATTATTTCATAGGTAAAATTTGATTTGCTGCTTTAAATGGAAAAAAATTAAAAACACTTTGAAAGTAGAAAATCTTTGAAGATTTGTTTCTCACTTCTCACTTTCTCACTTGCAATTTTTACAAATTATATCAGAACCGAATAGTTAACTTTATAATAGTTAGCCAACTCACAATTTCTCCACTGCAAAAATTATCTAGAAATAAGTAAAATTGTAGATGAATAAGATGATTTGCCAATGGAATGAGTATTTAACTCTTAAAATAAGATAATTATATAATATGCACTTGTTTTTTCTTATTCCAAATCTAAACTGTCTTGTTCCATTGGCAAAGTGTCTCACCTACCTCTTTAATCCAAGAAAAGATGCATTTATTTTAAGAAAAAATGCCTTCTTTAGATTTCCATTTTTTGCAGTGTTGTGGGAAAGGTTGATTTAGCTGAACGTCTTACTTTAACAAAATTTAAATCGTTTTCTTATCAACAGGGGAGGCATTTTTGTAATATTCAAAGCAGCATTAAGTGAAACTTCTAGCTTAATACATCCTTGTATAGCTCCCTGTGATTGAGAGGTCTGTTATCTCTCCCTACTGTCCGCTTGAAAAATCACACTTTGTGCAACTTTCTGTCACGACCCAGTGGCAGTTTCACAGCTCTGTTCTCATTCTCACTAAAAATATGTACAACACTACCCACCTATACAGACCTTTCACCGTAATACACGTCTTCCAGCTGCTATGAGAAAACAGTGGGCTGTAGCTTTTGGTACAGGCACACGGTAGTTGGTGTTTATCTTATAATGTTATTTTCAAAAGATCCTGTCTGGCGTGTGCTACTGAAAAATTATTCAAGCTGAAAAGTATTAAAGCAAACTAAAGTGTTGCTTTAATACTGATAAACAAATTCCAGAAATAATCCAAGAACTAATGAATACAGCAACACAAAAAAAAACAATCTAAGAAACATTTTTTGTTATTCGTCTGCACTAAATTATGACCATTTACATCTAAAAATGTCTTTTTAGTGCAAAACAAGATTTAATACGTTTTTTTTTATCTTAAATAATATTTTAAATTTCAAGAACACAATAATATTCAATTTCAATTCATTTCAGTTTTTTTTATTCACAACACATGTCATTTCAAGGCACTTTACAGTTCACCAGATCATACAGAATACATACATAGAATACATAATAGAATAAAGATTAATAAATTGTTGAGGTCAAAGGAAGTCATGCACACCAACATGCAAACAGCAAGAGGTATTCATAAAAAAATCTACATCTATTTATGGTTTTAGGTGACTGATACACTGCTTGAATCATCCATCAACCTGCTAAAGTGAATAGAGTCAGCAAGAGTTGGCAAGGTTCCTTCATTTCCTGCTGAGTTAAGAGAAGGTTACTTACACTGAACACCTTCTGCACAGCGTGATGTGTCCTTGTGTGTGCGACAAATAATGCATTTTGTGCGCTTTCATGCTGCCTTTAATACATGTTCCTTTGTGTGTCCTTTTCTGGTCTCTTCTCAGCGTGTAGTGAATGACAGCTGGTGATTTTCTGTAACAACTGTTCAGACCTAAGGAACCCCAGTGTTTGGCTGTAAATAAAAAGCTTGTTCTGATTTAAACACTGGCCCCCCCACCAGTTTAGCCCTAATACATAACTAACGTGCTGCCTACAGCTCAGCAGGTAGATTTTTTTTTTTTTTTTTTGTAGTGGGAAAGTTTTGATAAACCCACTGTAGGATAAAATAAAACAACAACATATAGCAGCAAAGTGAGTCATTGCTGAAGCTGTTGCAGCAAAAGCATAAAAATTTTTAAAGAGGAGTTGTGTGTTCTGCAGGAATAAACATGAACTGTCAAAATGCCAAAATCTTACTTTACTTAAATAGCAAACAGTAAAAGAGAATGGGACTGATGGTTAATGAAAACAAACATTTGTTTAATTACAGCGTTGAGGTCCAAAAGTGCCATTCTCTTCCTGGAGTATTATTTTATCATTATGTTGCACCTGAATATAATTAAACAAGTACCTTCCAACAAATATAACACCTGATGCAGCATGTACACATCCTAAGTGTGCAAATTGTTACTGTGCTATTTATTAAACATGAAAGAGATAAACTTAAATATACTCTGTTCAAATCAAAAGATCCTCTTCTATACAGAGTATGCTGTATATAAAAAAACTAACAGAATATTTTTGTTTTTTCTAATTATTTCCACGACGTTCAGTGCTTATAATAGTTAATCTAATCTATTTTTTTATATTTACTTTCTTATACTTTTTGAAATAGCGAGCTTTTCCTGGAGCTAGCGTGCCAAACAACGGTCCCAACATAAATAATAAAATGACAATAACACAGGAAAAAAGTAAAGTAAAAACAATAAAAATGAAAAGAACAGATAATATATAAAAATATGAAGCTCAAATATCAAATAACAGTAATGAATAAAGAAATGGATAAATAAACCAAAATCGGCATGTTACAGTAGAGAATACGACTCAATTATGTCCCAGTGTTTCCAGCAATAGTAGGTCGCTGTTACACCTGCTGCTAAATTCCAGCCAGGCTGGACTGATGCACACTCAGTATGTAAGGGCTGAGCAGTTCACTTGCCCTACACACTACATGGTTTGGGAAAGCCCTTAATGTCCCAGACCTTCCGCAGGAATGTGCAAAGGAGCGCTTAGGGTTGGTATTTAGGGGCCCGCTTGGGCTGGGATGGGCCATTTAAGAGTAGCATGAAGAGCCACTCTTTCATTTATACAGTGCCAATTCACAACAAGTCATCTCAAGGCACTTTACAATTCAATCATAGTCATATTGGTTTTCTATCCAAAGAAAACCATCTGATTGCATCAATCCATTGACTCGAAAGCAATCCCTCACCTCAAGCATGCTTGTAGCGACAGTGCAGAGGAAAACTGTTTTTTAACAGGAAGAAACCTCCAGCAGAACTAGGCTCAGTGTGAGCGGCCATCTGCTGAGGACGACTGGGGTTCAAGAAGACAGAAGCAGAGATACAGAGAGAAGCAGGGATATGTGTCTTTTCAGTCTTTACCCAGGAATGGTTACACTTAATGTCACCTACAGGTGGCAGCACTGCAAGGGTACAGCTTTAACTAATCAAGCCAACTTCTAATGAAGAATTTGAACAGGAAATTTCTAGTTCCTGCCATGTACGGCCAGTGGGGTACCATCTGCCCCTATGCCATCATCCACCTGCAGCTCCTGGAGCAGATAGTGCTACTCCCCAAACTGTGAGCATCTTTGGAGAATCTGGTGGACCCTGGGAAGCCATGCAGCTCCTTTCCAACTTAAGTACAACACAGTGAGTTGGTGAGGTAATCATGGTCCACCATGTTGAGTTGGACAGACAAGAAGATCCGGCAGGAGGATAGAAGGTCCTCCTTGTTAATTGATTAGCTGAAGCGAGCTGTGCAAAATTCTACTTAAAAAATAGAGCCACTGCTTCTCTGAATCGATTAGATTCCATTGAGGTGGTACAGGGACCTGATCAGGATGGCCCCTAGATGCCTCCCTTTGGAGATTTTTCTAAACATGACCCACAGGGGAAGACCCAGGACTCACTGCAGGGATTATATTCAGTCTGGTATGGGAATGCTTTGGGATTCCTAAGAATAAACTGGACAATGGTGCTGAGGAAATGGATGTCTGGAGTTCCTACTGGATTCCACTGAGATTTTGTAAGACATGCATGTTCTATGGAAACTAACACCTTCATTACATCTTTACTGCTTTGTCGTAGAAATGTATTTAAAAATGAATTTTGTTGTGTTTTTACACTGCTTTTCTGTTTTTTTTCTATTGAGTTTCAAATAAATCTGAGTCAGCTACATTGGTTTTACATCATAAAGATAAATTATCCAGCTTTTTTCATTTGTCAAGGAGCCTAAATTATTCACGATGAGACTCACCAGTGTGTTTTATTTCTGCCAGCTAGCTTCGCTTTTGCTCAATAAATTCTTTGTCTTTCTTATGTTTTTTTGATATTTGCTTTCTTGTACATCTGTCCTCTTTCTCCCCTCTCCATGTTTCACTCCCTACAGGCAACAATGGCCCTTTTCTTATGAGAATCCTAGATCTCACTCGCAACTTTTACAGAGGCTCAATATTGTACCATCTATCACTCTGCACCGACCTGCAGGCAGCATTGGCCTCAGAGGATGGGGAACAAGATTTACAACAGAGGATGACGCCCTGAGTAGGTGGTGGGAGGACAGACAAAGGGAGATGGAGATGAAGTTGGACAAACTGAGACAGAGAAGAATCTATGCTGGATAGTATTCAACAGCAGAGAAAAGAAACGAAAGGTGTTCTTTTGAGATGGAGGAAAAAAAGAGAAACGGACGTGAAAAAGAAAAGTAAGCAGAAACATAGATGTATGGAAATAGAGGGCTAATGAACAACAGTAATTCAAAGTATAATGATAGTCTGCTAGTGTGTGGGAATGTGTGTAAGTGTTCGTGACAGATGTAGTGCTTAAAGGCCAGTGCATGGGACTGCGTGCCCATTAGGAAAGTGAGATTGGGAAAATATTTGTGCATTAAGTAACCATGACTCAAACCATGCGGTAGTCATTGATCACTGGCTGTAGCGACTACATCATTTTACCAGTATCGTCCTGTTTGCTATTTACCTTCAGTCACAAAGGAAATTGCGTGACATAAAATTCTTAAATATTGAGACTTAGTGTAAGATCAACCAATATTTACCCGTGATGCTAACTTTAACTATTCGTGCTTTCAACAATGTGTAGGATTGTGTTTAAACTTTGACCCTTTTTCCAGAATCCTGTTTGTAAAGTCATGATTGATGGTGGACATGGAGACCTGATACAGTCCTATTTGTACCAAGGGTGTTCTGTCAGCTTGAGGTTTAGAAACTGTGTAGACCAGTCCATGCACCAAACTCACCTATTTATATATTTGTGGAACTTGCTCTGTGCATTGGTTCAAAGTCATGTCAGAACATGAACGGGCATGAAATGGTCCAAACTGTCTTGGATTGCTGAGGCATTTGAATATTCCTAGAACTAATATTAGCGCTAGTATTATTACTAGTGTTAAAATCCTTTATAAAAAAGCCTTTTTCTTCACCAAACTTTACCCCTGACACAGTACAGTGTCATAAATTCAATTTCCCTGAAAACTGCCAAACCTACTGTAGAATTATCTATTAGATGTTCAAACAGGAACTACAATAAAGATGTTAAGGAAAAAGCAGTGATATCACACCGGTCAGCTTAAAGTCGTTTCCAGTTAAAGTCTCTTCTGACTGGCATTAGTCTACAAGCACTTTTTCTTTTTGTTCCTTTTCCACCCAGTATTTTCCTCTTCTCTCTGAGGCTAAGAAAGATCTTAAAAGTGTCTCCCTAAGGATGACTCTAAAAACAGGTGGATGATGGGGAGGTGGAGAAAAAAAGGCTGCATATCAGAGTACCAAGCATTGATAGAGGTGGGAAATGTTGCCCCTATCAGTCAGTATATTAGTTCGTTACCATAGTGCATTTTGACCCAGGCTGGTGGGGAGACATCAAGGAGTCCTTCTGCTGCTTGTGCATCATGGGATGCGACTGGTGTAGAATCAAGTAAGATGCTGGTTCAAGTTAATAAGAAGAAAACAATATGGTTTTGTTAGGCAAGCACACATATAAGAAATAAAATTAAAAAGTACCTTTCTTTCTTTTCTTTTCTTTCTTTCTTTCTCTTTGTTAGTCATGTTTCAGTTGTCTTTTTCGAATTCACTGTTTTCAGTGACAATATTTGCGATTTAGTGTGATGTGTTTTTATCCTGAATTTTTGTGGCCCAATCATTTGCCCAATGTAACAAGAATCAAGCTGAAAATGGACCCAGAAGAAATTCAGTTCTTTACCCAAACCATCTCCAACCCAGACACTTTCTTATGGGTTGTTCAATTGTCTCTCACTTTATTCCTGAAGAAAGGCCATTACATCAAGTCTTACAGTACTGTAAGATTAAACTTTGCTGTTCTTTAAAACCTATAACCTTACCAGAAATTGGTTTGTTTATAGATTAAACTTAAAAAACACTTCAATTAATTAATTAAATCTGTTTCTCCCTTTGCGTCTCCTTTGCATATGATTTTATTTCCTAAATCATTGTCAATAATATTTCATTTGTGGGTACCAACAGCAACCTTATGGCAAAAACCATAATAATCTGCATGTGGTAGTAAATATGTTGGACTATTATCAAGCTCTAGATCTGGGGTCTCTTCAACGTTTTCCAGGCCAAGGACCCCAAACTGATGGTGAGATGGAGCTGGGACCCCCTAGTTATATATATTGTATGAAACTGTGTTCTATCAAACTGGTCCTATAGTCACTCTATTACAGATAGAGTAATGTAACTAAAGTAATTTCTCCCTGGGATTATTAAAGTATTTCTGACTCTGATTCCTGGTTGATGGGACAGGTGTTGTGAATGAAACGGTGTCCAGCTTGAAAGAGCTCCTGTGTGTCGCTGAATGTGTGCATTGATGACTGAAAGACATCCATTTATCTGTTTACTACAGTCTGTTGAATTCATGTTAATGTGAATTTAAAGACATTTCAATTAGTGGAAAAAAACTGCAGGAGGGAATATAAAAAAAAAGTCTAATCAACCAAAACTTTCGTGACCCCCATGCAGTACCTCCGTGGACCCCCTAGGGGTCGCGGACCCCCTGTTGAAGACCTCTGCTCTAGAACATTGATCGCAGAGTTATCCTGGCAAAACAGCTACAATGGCAAAAAATGATGATCAATCTTTAAAACCATTTGGTACATACAAGAACAATGGACAGAAGGCAAAAAGGTGTGACTCATTTAATTTGATGCAATGTGAAAACGGAAAGGTGAGAATCCCAAGCACTCAAATAAAAGGCAACTAGATTCTGTTGTTTCCTAAAAACATTTCATGTTTTAGCCAGAAGGTTTCCTCAGTTCTATGCCTTGGTTGGAATCTACAGCTATCTACCAACCAGAGAGGTCACACATTAAGAAGGAATAAAGGATGTAAAAATTGCCATGAATGACAGATGGGCTTAAAAAAACACACATTATTGAAAGTGATGACATAAAGACAGAGACATGGACAGAAGGAGACAGAGAGAAGCTAGACAACCATGTTGGGTGTGTGTGTATGGGAGGGTGCAGCTATGCAAGTAAACCGACCTCAGACAGACAATCACCCGACTCCAACAGTCTGGATGCTCAACTGTTCTCAGCCTTTCCAATATAATTCACCCGTTCCACCATGTCAAGTTTGCTATCATGGCTCTGTAAGGCCCACCACGCCTCCCTTTCTCCTCACTTCCAAATATGGGCATCCTGTCCCCCCATGGAGCTCAAAGGGATTATTATGTTTATGTCTGTGCTGCTCCAGTGACTCTGTGACAGAAGAGAGAGAGATTGGCCTTCCCATTTCAACCCAGCATTCTGTGAACAGTTTTTAAGACTTCATTGTTGGACAGAGGGATGTTTGGGAGGTATTCTACAAAGACACTGGATAACATGAAACCCATGAAAAGTATTTGCACTTTTGAAAACATAAAGGCTCATTTTAAAAATGTATCGCATGCACTTCCCTAAAAAACAATAAATAGATTGAAATGTTTTAACAAACCTAAAAATTTAATTACATTAATGCCTACAGAAATATATGCTTCATGAAGAATAGCTATTAGCTGTTTAAAACTGATTTACAAAATTAATATTGTTGGAAGGTCTATTCCATTCATTTCTAATAAACTTTTGCCACTAGTTTAATTTTATTGCCAAATTTTTTTACTTAATGAGCAGAGATTTATATAAAAAACGTGTAAATGGGATGTCGTATTTCTTTGAATTTGGTCTGAAATTTTAAGTATTAATATGTTCAACCGAATGATATTTCTTCTTAGTTACTAGAAAATAACATAAATGCATATAATCAGTACATTTACACAATGCTAATCAAATATTGCAACACCATGAAGAGGCATGTCTGATATCACATGTCTGATAAAACTCACCCTTACATGATAATCAAACAGAAGCTGAAGACTCGTTGGAGAAATTATTATTTGAACATGTAAAGGGACTTTTGTAGCGCTAAAATGAATTAAGCATTCCTTCATTCCTTATTAATAACACTAATTATACAAGGAATGCAGTTTGTTATTTAACAAATGAACTGGTTGCGAATATTGTATATAGAAATTGAGAAAGATCTCTTCATTCTATGTCAGATTCTTGTTCTGAATTACTGTCATTTGACAGCATAGTGCAGAAGCTGCTGTTTAAGGTTTTTTTTTAATGTAGAATCATGTTTGCCAAGTTACTAGGCTGTTTCTCTGAGATGAAGAGAGACGGAAACAAAGATAAAGCCTGCAGAAATAAATCGCTCCAGCTCTCCAAAAAACGAAAAGATAAAAACGGGTCTTTAAAGAGAGGGTGGAAAAGTTGCCTGGCGTTGAAACAGACACGCCCCATCACACAATGTTTGAGACATTAACTTCTCTGCTCTGTTTTATTTTTTCACTTTGCCACCATTCTTTCTCTCCCTCCCTCTTTTTAGCTCTCCATCTGCTCTGCTACAGCACCTGGCCTCTTCACTTTCTCTCTCTCCATTTCCTCTCTTTTACTTCTTTTTCTCTTTTCAAGTCCTTCCTCCTTCTTTTTCAGTTTTCCCGAATCTATCCGCCTTCTCTTTCTTCATTTTCTCTTTGCAAAAGAACCGGGGTTCCCCCCAACCCCCTCTGCTCAGTGTTGTTTTTCCATCTGTGTCTTTACAGTTAATCTCTCCCGCCTGTCTTGACTAATTTTGCCATTTACTGCTTCAAAAAAAAATCACCAAATCTGTTTCTGTCTGCATATCCTGTGCTGCTTGGCTCTTGTTTTTAAGACAATCAATCCTTTTAAACCAGACCTTTCTATCCTCTCTATTCACCTCCAGTTTTTGGAATTGTTTTCCAGTCTTGAACTAGAATGACGGAGCCATGTGTGAACACAGAGTGTTAGGAGTTCCCTAAAATTTCCCGGAACCGTGGCCATATGGTGGAGCATTGAGAGTAAAGCTCCCAACATTCAGACAGACACAACACAGAGTCTAACAGACGCCCAGTGTGATGGAATAAAACGTGTCCTCTGTGGCCAGTGAGCATGTCCACCACTCATTTGTTTCCCATGGAGAATTGATATTATTCTGAGAACTGCTTAGCTTGCCACAGAGCTTAACCCTGACCTTATGAATAGGTGGATGACTTATGGGTGAGGGAATGAATGTGCAGGGTGTAGCACCATGATAGTTTAGTCTTATTAGAAAACAACTCCTTTTCATTTGGTGTAACAAATATAATGACATCCAATCTAAGCTTGATTTGGTATCAGGGTGGAGGTGGAGGTGTTTGGGTGCATATAAGTTTTCTCTGGTGTCAGATCCTAATGCGTCACCTGCAGCCATAATAAAGAGCAAAAAAAAATAAAGATTGATTGTTAACTTAAAAAAGGCAGTGCAATTGTAGTGTTCATCAAGAAGAAATGGACATGAGACAACAGCTAAAAAAAAAAAAAAAAGAGGAGGTGGTAACAAGACTGTTAAACCTCTGCAAAGACAATTGTGGTTACAAGGAAAATAGATATACATCAGTTCAGTGCAGAGGGTTTATGGATAGATTTTGTATATGTTGTTGTTTGTTTTTATTTTATGTGGTTTGATTCAAATGGAATTTTGTTTGGTCAGACTGTTTTTTTCAGTCTCTATAATGAATAAGCTTTTTGAATACTTTTGGCAATGCTGTTTACTGATTTTTAATCACCTTGCTTTTTTTAAGGATGGTATATTTCATCTTTATCCTCTCATGTATAAAACCAAACATAGATCAACCAGTTTTGTGCTAAAAAAAAATTTATCGTCATCAGGTCTTTAAAACTCCAATGCTTGGATCAAGCAGGCATCCTTTTGGCTAAAAGGCATAAGTGCAATTAATTGGCACATCCCATAAAACCTTGGGTGGCGCCGTGGTTAGTGCGCACGAACCATGTATGGAGGCCTTAGTCCTCGACATGGCCGACCCGGGTTTGAATCCGACCTGTGATCCTTTTGCTGCATGTCCCCCCTCTCTCGTACCCCCTACTTCTTAGCCCACTAAATGCTAAAATTATATGAGAAAAGATAACACTTATCATACAGTAATGCTCCTAATCTCTATTTCCACGATCGGAGGAGTACAAGTAATGTAGAATACTGTATTTCTTTCCAATTAAATTGTTTTGCTTAAACAAACAATGCATGTTTTATTCATATAGATTATCTTCAATATTTAAATTAGTTTAATGATCTGAAATAGATAGTTCTGACAAAAAAGACAAAAACTCTATAAAGGGTCAATTTTTTTCACATTAGCAAATTCTTAAAGTATTCTGACCAGTTGAAGGTATGAGAAATGCATCATGACACAGCTGGTAGAGTAGCTGCCTTGCAGCAAAAAGAAAGGTCCTGGGTTCAAATGCGTGGGTTCTCTCCTGGTAATCTGGCTTCCTCCCACAGTTAAAAACTTGACTGATAATTGCTTTTTCTAAACTGCCCTTATGTATGAGCGTGTGTATGGAAGGTTGCTTAAATGTTTTGCTTGTATTGGTTCTGCAACCTGTCCAGGATGGATGGATGGATGGATGGATGGATGGATGGATGGATGGATGGATGGATTAGTTTCTGATTTTGGATTACACTGATTATATTATCCCTAAATTCTTTGTGACAAATGAGGTGCTATAATTCTTTTTTATAGTGACATATTAAGCTCTAGTATGCATGTGAGGATGGCGTGTTTGCAATACGGGCAGTTGTTAATGTCACCCAAGTATGAATCATGATGTTGGGGGTCGTGTAAAGCTAAGAGTGTCCTCACATTGGCTCTTTTTCTAATAAGATAATTTTTTCATGCTTCTGATTCAGTCCTATTCAGTGTGTTCCTCATCATTACGCACATACCGCTGAAATTAAAAAGATTACTCACTTTTGACAATTTCAGTGTTCCTTTTTACGGTTGGCCCATCTCAGCCACAGTTCATGTAAATTAAAATGCCAGCTTTGAACAGAAACCCAGTTTGTCTCTGTGTTTTGTGGCGTTTTGGTGGATGTTGTGGTAGCTGAAGACTGGCTCAGCCTTCTGATTAAAGAGTCATCAGAGCACATTAAAACAGAGATCCCAGATAGGGTGGAGAGTAAACAGCCCTTAAACCTTCAAATGCTTTTCAAGCTTCCCATTTTTTGACTTGAAAGACAAGTACTGAACTTGGCTTTGTGGCTGTTTTTGCAGTTGAAAATAAAAGATTTCAGATAATTTCTCTGTGGTGCATCCAATGCCTTGTAAAACTATTAAAAAGGATTCAACATTTTCACTTTTCATCAAATCCAAATAATCTACCTTGATGTTTGGAGTTATAATTTGACAATAATCAACAACTTTCATAGATATGAATACTTCTGATAGTCATTGAGTTAAATTCATGTCTCCCAATCAACGTAAAACCTATAAGCCAACATTAAAGGTATAGAGGACGATTTTCTATCTCCAGTTGGATCAATAAGTGGTCCTCCTAATTGTCAATCATTCTGGTGATATGTTTGCATAAGGCCATCATACGTGCTCATCTCCTAGCTATCTTTTTCTGCGCATGTGCATTTTCAGCTGTATATCTGTGGTGAGCTACGGTTTCATCCGGTCGTTGAAGCTCACCTTTCTCTCCGCAGTTCTTTAAATATGGCCAGGGGTTGTAAGAGAAAAAGAGAAAAAGAAAGGGCTCGCAAGAGGCAGAAATATCCCAGAATGCTTTGCGTTGAGAGCTCTCCTCGCAAATCATTTGCTGTCACAGCGGCCTGCTGTCAACATAGGTTGTCACTACCTGACAGCAGGTACTAATAACAAAGATGACGCAGGCACCACCGGCTGGAGGAGGAGTTACATGATGTGACGGGAGCAAAAAGCAGTGATCATCTGTCCGAATGGTCAGTTAACTGAGTTCACTATAAAGTCCACTATATAGTCCATGCTCTATATAGTGATTGACGGATTTAGGGGTTAGGGCGGATTCAGGCCCAGAAAGCTTGTATGAGCTATGAGAACAGCAACTCAAAAGAGCGAGCACGAGGAGAAATATTTGTTTAATATTTGTTCCCTCTCTGGAGCAGGTACAGGGTTGTGTATGTGCATTTTTTTAACAGAGTGGAGAGGGCAGGTCTTTTAAAAAATTCACGAAAATTATCCACAATACCTTTAAGTTTCCTAACCCTGTCAGCTTTTTCATTAAATTAATTTCTTCTACTATCTTTATTGGCTGTAATGAACCAGCCAACCTCCTGGTTAAATATGAAAAGTCATCTTTGCATATTAAATTTTGTTTGTACCAGTTTTGATTTCAGGCTAATATAAGCTTCTAGAACAAAGCTGTGTGTTTTAACTGGGACATCCTAAAAAAAATAAAAAAAAACATTCAGCAAGGACAGCAGCTTGTACATCCTCTGCCATCAAAGTAGAGAAAGACACAGGGAGAAAACAAAGCTATCAGCTTTTTTTAAAATCAACTTTAACATAAGGGAGGCAACAACTGAGACAGGTGGTTTGTGGACCTAAACCAGCACTCCACCAGTTACAGGACAAACCCCTTCCTTCTACGCCAACAGCCTCCTCTAGCTTACAATTAAGCAAGTTTTTTATTTTTATCATGAGTTTTATTTGTAGTTATGCTACTTAACGCTTAGGCTGCTGGAGGACATAATGACCTTCTTTCCTTACTAAGCAACTTCACACATACTTTTCCATTAACTGTTTTGTTTAATTATCATTTGCTGTGACTAACTTTATGTTCTTTTTTTTCTCGTACAGTCACATCCAAGCCATAAGCAACTGAAGTGTTACCTTCCCAACTGCCTGTGTGCATAGTCTTTTTTCACCATCTTTATGTAATAGATTATACCACTGGCTTACAGTTTAAATATTTTGATGAGCGTTTTACCCTAGATGAAGCCATTTATAGAGCTACTGCTCCTCCTTTCTTCTCCAATCTACATACTCACTGCAGAGGGCTGCCAACAATAAGCCAGGTTCTGCTTGAGGTTTCTTTGTAAGAAGAGTTCCACTCACCCCAAAATGCAAGGTCAGTATGAGAGATTGCTGTAAAATAAACACTATGCATCCAAATGTCGATTGTTGCCACACAGGAAAAAATGCCTTAGTAATATTTCCAGAGTCAATAAAATACATTTTTCTCAAGCATAGCAGTTTTTGCTCAACTTTGGGAGAGAGAGATATTTCAAATACATGTGGGAGCAAATTTTTAGAGCAATCAATATAGAGGCTGAAGCTTGAATAAAGAGTCGTTTTCTTTGCCACATTGGTTCTGACTTCTCTGGTCATCTATGCATTGCTAATGGAATTTCGAAAGAGCCTTACTCCTGCAAGTGCTAAAATGTATTTAGTTTTAATTTATCTAACCATAACACAGAACTGTGGTTATTTTTTACTTGTTAAAGTCAGCTCTATCAAAAGACAAATTGTTCCTCCATTTAGAAGGACCAAATGTTATCTAAGTATGAGTAGAATTTTCTTAAATCTAATTAAATTTCACTCATTCACTGCCAACTACATGTAATTCAATTGATATCCTTTGATGGAAAAATGTTTTTTGCAAAACACAAAAATGATTCACTACCGACGTTTATAAGTATGATTAGATATAAACATACTGCATGCAGTTACATTTGAAGTGAGCCATGTAACTGGATGAAACTGAATATATGTTAGAATATTACCTGATGCATGGCTTTTTAAGTGTTTTCAGACAGAATTTGTTGTGAATCTGCACTTTATGCATAAACTAAATTGTACTACTTCAGGCTCAAGTGCTTTGGTGCTGATCCATTTATTTTACAGCTGCAATAAAAAAGCAATAAACACAAATATCGGTGATGTTTTAGCTCTTCCATGACATGAAAGTTATCATCATTGGAATCCGATGACTTTAAGCTTCCAGTCGCAATCAGAGGCTAAACTATCAGTAACTTACCAGTAAAATACCAAAGTTCGAATACGACACTCTTCAGTGTAGATGGTTGTTAAAGGAAAGCTCTGTGTCTACACCTAGGAGCGTTCTCTCTCCAGTTATTTCCTGACAAAGAGATCACTCACTCTTTAAATAACACTTCATATTTAAGGCAGGCCGATTTGACATTTATTAGAAGCGCTGTCCTCACTATTGTTCTATATGTGGATATCTAAAATAAGATTCTTCCTAGTCAAAACTTCATTCCTACTAGCCAGAAATGCACATATAAATATCCTAAATTACATTTTTGCCTGCAAAAATTAAATTTCAGGCTGCCAAAAAATATAATTGTACTAATAAGACTTGCCTAACCCTAGGTAATAAAACTTACCTAACCCTATGTAAAATTTACAATTTTGAGGGGGTCTTTTGACATTTATTAGCTTGACTGAATATATGTTTCAGATGTCTCAAATGCATTTTTTTCCTTGTCAAAAGGAACATTTCAGATATCTAGAATAACTTTCTTCCTATATATATACATTTCAGATCTGATTATACAGATTATAAAAATTGAGATATCTGGAATTCTAATTTAACTAGTCATAAAATAAGTAGTTGATATCTGTGATTATATTTAGAATGCATCCTAGTCTGAATTAATTTTAGATAGGAAGAATGTTTATTTTAGGTATCTGGAAGTAAAAGCCCAAAACACACTAATGGGAAACCTGATGTCATTTATACTAGTAAGAATTACATTTCAGATACCTGAATTTTTTTTGTTTTTTGACAATGAATAAATGCGTATATATTCAGTCAAGCTAATAAATGTCAAAATGGCCTGCCATACCTAACGTATATGTATTAAATAATCATGAGACATGACATTAGATTTTGATAGAGGTTGTAATCTTACTCAGATCAGAGAGAGTTACAGAAGCCAGCTGCTTACCAATCGGGCTCACTTCTCGGGAAGTGACCATGATTAACAGTTAAAGAAGCATTTTATAGCACCGCAGGAAGAAAGGTTCAATGTAGCAGTGAGGTGTTAAAAATCCAAAATTTAGGGTGAAGACCAAGAGGAGCTTTTGGAAAGGAATTTTACTTTTTACAAACGCATGTTTGTCTCTCAGTCATGATGATATAAGACACAGATAGATTCATGTGGTCGTCCATTTCTAAAACTTGTTTCTTTCAACTTTTAAAGGATTAAACCAGAGTCAGCTTAAATTTACACCACAGACTAACTGTATCACAGCAAATCTCAGCAAGTCACACATATGCATTTTTTAATTGCATCAAGGTAATTGTCTGCAAAAGTCAGAGAGGACAGACAGTAACTTATGATTATACTTTAAAATTAGAATAAACACAGTTTTATAGTGACTCCACAGAAGCCTAAACTCTCTGCAGACTTCAGTCCCCCGTTTTAGTGATGGTTGTTATGGAAACCATGTTTGGTGTGACAGATGTGTTCATGCCAATCTGGGTCTGGAGAGCCACAAGGGACACTCGTGGTGTGAGACAGTGCTGGGGAGAGATAGCTGAACAATGAAACGGACACAATGGCCCCTTTGGGTAAGAACATTCAAATTCATAAATAAAAAAGAGATTATAAATGCCACCATGCTGGCAGGAATGTCTCAGTCTCTGATATATTTACACCTGAGTAAAGATGTAAAGACTTAATTAAGTGTTAAATTACTACTCATATCATTCTCGATACACAACCGAAAGTTTCAACCGTGAAAAATACCTCAGCCTTTTGTTTATTATTTCACAGTGTTTCCTGCAAGTGAGATGAACTAATTAGATGTTTAAAAATAAAAGAAATTCAAATTATTATTAGAGTGCAAAAATAAAAGAACTCTATTCAGTGTTTTTAATTGTATTCGGCCATTTAATAATTTAAAACAGGACGGTGTAATGCTAAAACAACAGCTGTGGTTACCTTGTCTTTGGAGCCTGTTTCAGAAAAAGTAAGTGAAAACCCAGAATAAGTTTTAGTTCTGACATCAACAGTTTGATGAACTCTGCTAGAGCTACTCTGACATCCCTATCGTTGGCATAATAGCAGTGCAGCACAAAGTCCTTGTTGTTTCATCCCAAAGGAAAATGTTATAGCCCAAAGCTTGCTCTATAACTCATGAAACATGAGTTGATCATCTCAGCCTCATTTTACTTTCTATTTCGTTTTAAATGTTTCTCACCTTTTTCTCCGAAAGTTCACTAGATAAAATAAGGTGAGACATTATCATTGCACTATGCAAAACTGGAAATTCTCCTTTTCATATCCCCTATAATGGTAAATATACTGTACTTATATAGCGCTCTTTCAAGTCAGGAGACTTGACTAATGCGCTTTACACTGGATTCAGCACCCATTCACACTTTGTGTCACCATCACATTGCCGCCACAGCTTCCTTGAGGCGCACTGACAGAAGCGAACACCTGACAACCACCAGTTCTCTTCATATACAGTGTAAATCAGTTGCCCAAGGACAAAAAAATATTAAAAGATTAAACCTTAAACCCTCCGGTTGGGGCAAATGGACATGGTAAAGACAATCTCCTGCAGTTCAAACCGAGCATCAGTATGGGGAAGAAAGGTGATTTGAGTGACTTTGAACGTGGCATGATTGTTGGTGCCAGAAGGGCTGGTCTGAGTATTTCAGAAACTGCTGATCTACTGGGATTTTCACGTACAACCATCTCTAGGGTTTACAGAGAATGGTCCAAAAAAGAAAAAACATCCAGTGAGCGGCAGTTCTGTGGGCGGAAATGCCTTGTTGATGCCAGAGGTCAGAGGAGAATGGCCAGACTGGTTCAAGCTGATAGAAGGGCAACAGTGACTCAAATAACCACCCGTTACAACCAAGGTGGGCAGAAGAGCATCTCTGAACGCACAGTATGTCGAACTTTGAGGCAGATGGGCTACAGCAGCAGAAGACCACACCGGGTGCCGCTCCTTTTAGCTAAGAACAGGAAACTGAGGCTACAATTTGCACAAGGTCATCGAAATTGGACAATAGAAGATTGGAAAAACGTTGCCTGGTCTGATGAGTCTCAATTTCTGCTGCGACATTCAGATGGTAGGGTCAGAATTTGGCATCTACAACATGAAAGCATGGATCCAACCTGCCTTGTATCAACGGTTCAGGCTGGTGATGTCATGGTGTGGGGAATATTTTCTTGGCACTCTTTGGGCCCCTTGGTACCAATTGAGCATCGTTGCAACGCCACAGCCTACCTGAGTATTGTTGCTGACCATGTCCATCCCTTTATGACCACAATGTACCCAACTTCTGATGGCTACTTTGAGCAGGATAATGCGCCATGTCATAAAGCTGGAATCATCTCAGACTGGTTTTTTGAACATGACAATGAGTTCACTGTACTCAAATGGCCTCCACAGTCACCAGATCTCAATCCAATAGAGCATCTTTGGGATGTGGTGGAACGGGAGATTCGCATTATGGATGTGCAGCCGACAAATCTGCGGCAACTGTGTGATGCCATCATGTCAATATGGACCAAACTCCCTGAGGAATGGTTCCAGCATCTTGTTGAATCTATGCCACGAAGAATTGAGGCAGTTCTAAAGGCAAAAGGGGGTCCAACCCGTTACTAGCATGGGGTACCTAATAAAGTGGCCGGTGAGTGTAGACTGAGAGAGTGCTTCCTCTGCAATGCTCGAAATTCATCCAAAAATTGACATATCTCTTTGTAGCCAGTAATTAAAAAATGCATTTACTTTTCTTTATGATTAAACAAAATAGTCCAATCTTGTTTTGCTTATAATTCTTTGTTATGGTCGCACCTAAATCATTATTCCACTCTTATACCATATAGGGTACTGTATTTATAGTCATGTAAAACAGAGGATCTAGAGAAACGTTTAGCTTTTTCTTATCTAAGGGGGATCTGTTTTCTATCTTTCATAAAAGTAGTGGTATCATCAGCAAACTGAGTTATTAACAGAGGATAACCAAATATATTAAATGGCTCAATACCTTAAGGAGAACAGCCAATGTGGCTAAAGTTATAATAAAGAATAGCAGAGGCAGCCCTGTCTGATTCCCCTTTGCACTTCAAATCTTCTGGTTTTTCCTTTATAAAGAGGGAATTAAATGTTATTATCCTTATACATTAAATTAACCCTTTTATAAACCTTTCACCAAAACCTAAATACTCTCAGGATTTAATTAAAAAGGGAGGCTCTATAGAGTCAAAAGCTTTGTAGAAATCTAAAAATAAAACAAAGTCTTTATGTTCCAAGAATTATAGTCTATAAAGTCAAGGACCAACCTAATACTGTTAATAGAGCAATCCTTAATGAATCCTGATTGGTTTTCACAGTTTATGTGTCCCAAATCAGTTTTCAGTTGATCAAGGTGATTAATTTGTAATCTACATTCAATAAATTCATTGGTCTCAGATTATTGATATATCTTTACTTTTTTTCTGGTTTGGACAATAATGTAATGACTCCTAGTTTCATATATTCTTTTAAGGCTTTGAATAATAATTCTTTCAAGTCTTCCCAGAAAAATTATGAAAACTGGAAGTCAAACCATCTTGAGCAGGTAATTTGCCTACTGGCCGTTGTTTTACAGCAAAATGTAATTCTTCTATTGACATTTCAGTTGCTTAACATTTTTAATGTGGAGTCAATTCTATTAATTTTGTGTTTTCTGCTTTCCAGAAGGGGTATTGAAGCTGGGAGGAGAGTAGACTGAGTTCATAAAGAGAGTTCGGATCACAAGGAGACTTCTGACAGTGATATTAGGGCTTGTTGAGACTTTTCTGAAACTGGAAAGGAAACCAAATCGAGCTTTAGTACATCTGATTGCTCCAGAATAAAAACTGAGACGGGAAAAATGGACCTTGGTCTCATTTTGGTGTCACACATATCTCATAGTTTTACAGTACATGAAATTGATTGATTTATTTCAGATTTTCCTTTCTGCTGGGATATGATCGATATGCAGACATACACTTTACTGAGATGAAATACTGATAAATGGTATTGCTGAAAAGAAGTTTATGAACCTGGAATCTTAAAATACATCTAATAGTGTGGAATATTTGCTCTCCAAAAGGCTCCTCTGGGAAAACGACACATTAAACACTTTCAATGGATCCTGCTACCAAACAGATATGGCTCATGGGTACCAGGGACTTTACTTAAAATAACAGAAGTCTGGATTTTCAGATACTAAAAAAAACACTTGACAACAATGCACTTGGAGTTTGGGTAAAGCACAAAATCAAACTATTCAGACAATAAAAAATAATCCGTTTATCTGGTTTTTTTTTTATCATGTTTTTGCCAAGTTATAACAACCATCAGAAGATCAATTATTAAACTTTGTAGGAGCCGTGAAACATCAAAACATAAACCATTCAGTTATTCTAGTTTGTTGCCCATTACCAGTGTGCTGAACAGATAAGCACATACATTGGAACAACCTGAAATTCAAAAATCTGTCATTATTTCTGACACTCTGTTGTGCACCTGTTTGTGTTGATGCTCTAAATGTATTCTGTTCTGTTTACAGTTGTAAGAAAATGCCCTAACAAGGGCCAATGCGAGGTAAATGGGTCCTCATTATTTGGAACAGCTTGACATTTTCCAATATTTTGACCATTAAATGTACTGGTTGGTAGCTGACATACTGCTGGAGGAGAGTGTTTGTGTTTAATCATCTGATCCCAGCACAGATGAAAAAGGTCTGAAGCATGTTTGGATGTGAGGGCAAATGCTGCAGATGCTGCACCAGGTGCGAATGCTCTCGTGTGCCTGGATGGGTCAGTGTGTGGTCTCACTGGCATGAGAGATGACTGGGACCACCGGCTTGGGTCTGGCAGATAACACACAGGAGAACCTCCTCAGATGAGCGCTGTCAAGCTCTCACAGTTCACAATGCCTTTCTAACCTACACCCAAACCCGGCATCTTAGTGTGTTTGACAGGGACTTGGACTTTGTTTGTTTTACTCAGTAACACACATCAGACTGGGTAAATCCCCTCTGGATCGTCCGTCAGCTTCACGGTGGCCAGACAGTGAACCTGGCATACCGATAACAAGCAATCACAGCCCTCTCCAGCAGGGCAGCACTACATCATTGTTACAGTGCAAACCAGTTATTTACATACTCTGTGTTTAAATAAACACTGCTTTTTCCCTTTTAAAGTTTGACATTAAAGCGTGGGGGGAAATTTTCCAGTTCAGGTCAGCTAAGTTTACCAAAATTATAATTTCCTAAATGCCAGATTTAGGACATAAAGACCTCTTATGATTTCAAATTTACCATTTTAGTGTATTTCTTTGTAACTTTTACAGACACAGAGACAAGACAGACAGACAGACAGACAGACAGACAGACAGACAGACAGACAGACAGACAGACAGAATACAAAATGAATCAAATAAAATAGGAAAATAAATTAACATAGAAATGACATAAACATAAGATTATCATAAAATAATTTCTCCACTAAGAAATACAGAAAGAACAAATATGTTTAGAAATTTAAATATAAAACCAACAGGAGTAAAAGAGCTGCAGACCTAAGAGATCAGCATGGAGCGTAGGAAGGGCTGAGCAATGTGGCTGAAGCAGTTTTTTTTATATCAATGTTAGCATATTTTGTAACTTATTTTAGATAATAAATAGGGGGGAAATACTGGTTTAACATTGTAATATTAACCCTATCTGATTTTAACCTTTAATCTCTAAAAAGAGGTCAGTCACCCACCAACCTCCCTTAGTTTGGCTATTACTAATAAGGAGGTTACATACATTCCTCTACCCACATCCCCCAGAAAGCCATAAAGTTGTGGATAAAGTTCACTAAAATAACAGCAAATTCAGTTGGACATCATTAGCATTAGATAATGTTTATAGAGACATATACTGTTATTGTTTTATTGCCCTAAGGCAATTTAAAATCCATCCATCACACAGCAAAAATGATCTAGGAATAAGTCAAAATGTCTTAAATTAAGTATATTTACCCTTGATTTTAGTAGGTAAATAAGATGATTTGCCAATGGAATGAGGGTTTTTACCCTAAAATTCGGTAATTTGATAATATACACTTGAAATAACTATTAAATGTTTTTTTTTTCTTATTTAAAATGTAAATTCTCTTGTTCCATTGGCAAAATGTCCCACTTACAGTACTTCCTCAATTCAAGAAAAAAACGCATTTATTTTAGGAAAATTTTTTTATCTAAACTTTGATTTTTTTCCAATCTCCAATAGTCTATGGATTGAAGGTGGGGTACACACACACATACATTCATTCTGCCATTGTAGTGAGGACAATGTGTTGACTTCCATTGATTTTCAGTCATTTTGAACCCTTTCTATGTCCTAACCCTAAAACTAACCATAACCATTACCAATGCATACCTCACCCTAACCCTAAACAATTGACATCGTAGCCCTAAACCTAACCATTGTAAAATAGCATGTGAGGACCAGCAAAATGTCCTCAATTTGATGGTGAAATTGGAAAAATTATCCTCACTCTAAGGGCTAGACAGGTATACACCCACACACACAAATCTAAGGGCAATTAAAGTCACCAATTAACCTGACAGTCATGTTTTTGGACTGTGGGAGGAAGCCAGAACACCCGAAGAGAACCCATTCACAACGAGAATAAGATAATTAAGATTGTTTCTAAAATGAAAGAGAAGCAACTGAAATGAACTTTTTTGAATTTTAAATATGCTGAATCTACTACCTCTCACTGTGCCTTCATTAAAAGATGTGCCGCGGCATCTGTTGTCTGTGATGAAGACAAAAACAAAGTGAGTTACAGTGATCCAGTGCTGTGGTCACAAGAATATCAGACAGTCATTCCAAAATATTAACTTCATTATTCGTAAGTCCGTTTATAGTTAATATGGCTGGAGGATTTGGGTCACTGTCCATTAAAAAAATGGACAGTAATCTTACTTTATGTCTAAAATATGACTTCCTGGTCAAGGTGGAACTGTTACTTCCTTTTCACCTAAGGTTTATTCTCCATAATACTGTACCATATCATTTGCAAAGCACATCAGTCTCTTTTGCAGCAAAACACTCCACAGCACTATGTTGCCACCTTCGTACTTCACACTTGAGATGATGTTTTGAAGCTTGCATCCTTCTCCTACTGTGGCCAAGGGGTGCAAACACTGTGTAAATACATGACTTTAAACCAAATTCAGAAGGTCCTGAAAAGTCAACAAGTAGACCAGCAAGCACAAAATTAAGAGTAATGAGCAATAACAGAAAACACATTCAAACAATGTGTTTTCTGTTATTGCAGCGCTAGTCAGCAGCTCTTCTTAACTTGCGCTTTTGGGAGGTTTTTTGCTACTTGCAGCATTTTTCATTTGCATCTTCAGGGGGTTTTTTGTGTTTGCTGTATGCTTCTACTTTCCTGTTTTCTGTGATTGCAGCTTTTCTCCATAAATTTTTGTTTGTTAGTCTCGTTTTTTGTCCTCTTTTTTTGTGTGTTTGCTAGTTGGATGTTTGAGTTTGCAAGACCTTTTGAATTTGTTATGAAATCATGTATTTGCGCCGCATTTGAACCCCTCAACCCTCCTCATCCAAACACTTCAGTTGCTTTACAGTAGGACATAAGGTTTATGTCTGTTAGTGCCTCTGTAAACTCTAATCTGTCTCCTCTTCCTAGCTGAGTCGTATTTTAACCCAGGTGGATACTTAGACTTGGCAACTTTTGTCTGTAAAAAATTTCGTTTTGTGCAGCTCTCATGACATTTCCATTTCTTAAAGTGCTGCAGCGATCAAATGTAAAGAGTCTGTGAGAAAAACCATGGTGCAAAAAAAAGCATTGATAAGGAAGTTCAGAGCATTAAATATATACGATACAAATATGCAGTACTTTGGTTTAGTGTTATCAGTGTGATGCAGAGTCTGTGACCTGATTTAGAGTTTCTCAACAGTTCAGCTGTCTGATGGCGGTGGGAAAGAAGCTGTTTCGGAATCTGCTGGAATCTGCTAATGTTACGGACTCAGGATACGCAGCACTGGGAAGGAATCTTCTCTGCTGTTCTCACCACTCTTCTCACTTTCTTCCAGTCTGAGGCACTGCAGCTTCCACACCACGCAGTGAGACAGCTGGTCAGAAAGCTCTCTATGGTGCTTTTGTTGAAGGTGTTGAGGATGGGTGGGGGCAGCTGGGCTCTCCTCATCCTCAGCAGGAAGTAGATGCGCTTTTGTGCCCTTTTGACCAGTGATGTGGTGTTTTCTGTCACCAGCAGTTTCAGAATCTTTACAGAAGAAGCTCTTTTTCTTTTGTCCTGTTGTCAATATCCCCATTTAGCAAAGCGACATGCTTATTTCTGGTATACAGGTGCTGGTCATAAAATTAGAATATCATGAAAAAGTGGATTGATTTCAGTAATTCCATTTAAAACGTGAAACTTGTATATTATATTCATACATTACATACAAACTCATATATTTCAGATGTTTATTTTGTTTAATTTTGATGATTACAAATGACAACAAATGAAAATCTCAAATTCATCATATCAGAAAATTAGAATATTGTGAAAAGGTTCAAAATTGATGGCCCCTGGTGCCACACTCTAATCAGCTAATTAACTCAAACCACCTGCAAAAGCCTTTAAATGGTCTTTCAGTCTAGTTCTATAGGCTACACAATCATGGGGAAGACTGCTGACTTGACAGTTGTCCAAAAGACGACCATCAACACCTTGCACAAGGAGGGCAAGACACAAAAGGTCATCGCTAAAGAGGCTGGCTGTTCACAGAGCTCAGTGTCCAAGCACATTAATAGAGAGGCGAAGGGAAGGAAAAGATGTGGTCGAAAAAAGTGTACAAGCAAGAGAGATAACCGCACCCTGGAGAGGATTGTGAAACAAAACCCCTTCAAAAATGTGGGGGAGATTCACAAAGAGTGGACTGCAGCTGGAGTGAGTGCTTCAAGAACCACCACACACAGACGTATGAAAGACATGGGTTTCTGCTGTCGCATTCCTTGTGTCAAGCCACTCTTGAACCACAGACAGCGTCAGAAGCGTCTTGCCTGGGCTAAAGAGAAACAGGACTGGACTGCTGGTGAGTGGTCCAAAGTCATGTTCTCTGATGAAAGTAAATTTTGCATTTCCTTTGGAAATCAAGGTCCCAGAGTCTGGAGGAAAAGAAGAGAGGCACTTCATCCACGTTGCTTGAAGTCCAGTGTAAAGTTTCCACAGTCAGTGATGGTTTGGGGTGCCATGTCATCTGCTGGTGTTGGTCCATTGTGTTTTCTGAGGTCCAGGGTCAACGCAGCCACATACCAGGAAGTTTTAGAGCACCTCATGCTTCCTGCAGCTGACCAACTTTTTGGAGATGCAGATTTCATTTTCCAACAGGACTTGGCACCTGCACACAGTGCCAAAGCTACCAGTACCTGGTTGAAGGACCATGGTATCCCTGTTCTTAATTGGCCAGCAAACTCTCCTGACCTTAACCCCATAGAAAATCTATGGGGTATTGTGAAGAAGAAGATGCAATACACCAGACCCAACAATTCAGAAGAGCTAAAAGCCACTATTAGAGCAACCTGGGCTATCATAACACCTGAGCAGTGCCACAGACTGATCGACTCCATGCCACGCCGCATTGCTGCAGTAATACAGGCCAAAGGAGGCCCAACTAAATACTGAGTGCTGTACATGCTCATACTTTTCATGTTCATACTTTTCAGTTGGCCAACATTTCTATAAGTCCTTTGTTTTTATTGGTCTTCAGTAATATTCTAATTTTCTGATATGATGAATTTGAGATTTTCATTTGTTGTCATTTGTAATCATCAAAATTAAACAAAATAAACATCTGAAATATATGAGTTTGTATGTAATGTATGAATATAATATACAAGTTTCACTTTTTAAATGGAATTACTGAAATCAATCTACTTTTTCATGATATTCTAATTTTATGACCAGCACCTGTACACCAGAGCAGAGCCAATCTCTTTAGCAATGGGATGTCGGGGCGTCCCCATGTTTAATCCTGGCGAATAATTGAACATATGAATGTGGGACCATCATTTCAACAAATACTTCTCAGACTTTTAGATATTCACCTTGGCTGATTTCTTTTGATTTTCCAAAGATCCTTATGCAAAAATATGCATTTCTCTCTGTCTCTACAAACTCTTCCACAGGTAAGGCGCTGAATACTGAATAGTAATATCCAAAGCACACCATTAACACTAAACACATGACAGATACAGTAAATACTAATATTTTTGGAAAGAGACACAAAGTGCTGACACAAAAACTGCTAATTACAGCCTGTTGTTTGGTGTGTTTCAGTTCTTGTATGAATAATGAAGCTTTTCATTGAATCTGGCACATCACTGTCTCACCTGATAAACTCACAAATGCAGACAGCATACACTCTCTGGCACAATACAGCCCTTTAGGAATCAATTACCTCTCAGTACTCACATCTTTATCTTCTCAATGCTTCGACTGTGAATGCCTTTCCTACACCAAAGACACAAACACAAAGGATCTAAACCTGCTTGGAAAACGGAGACGTAAAAGCTCTTTTTTTATTTATTTTTTTATAATGCCAAATATTACAAAGATGTCCCCAAACAACACAATAGTCTTGAATGCAATAATGGACAAAAAAAAAATCACAATCTGATTTTTTTTTCCTGTTCGCAGAGTTTATCTGTAGAGGTTGCAGTACATGTGGGCACGGCGTTAATCTAAAAACAGAAAAGCAGCAACGACTTCAGCTCTACTCTGTGAAGATTAACTGAATGTAATCAAAGTCCTTTTTTTTTTCAATCTGATAGTGAAAGAAACAGATGTGAGGCTGTCTCATTAGCATCTGTGAACTTCACGCTGGTTTTTTTTAGTCAGTGATGGAACATTTTATTTTGCTCATTATCTGGAGGAACAAAGTATTACATCCTGATAGTGTATTTTTTACCACGATATGTTTAAGGAATCACTGGGTGATACAACATTTAGGATTAAAATCTGTTCTCTTTGTCTTTATGACTTATCTGAATATCCGAAAATACTGCCTTCTGCTATCCAGACTTCTGCTTTCGTCTATTTATATATAAACTAAAAACTTGTAGGGTTGACTTCAGAAAGATTCCAGCTTATTGCAGGGGTCTTCAATATATACAATACTATATATATATATATATATATATATATATATATAGTATGAAATTGTGTTGTATCAAACTGTTCCTATAGTCACTCTATTACAGATGGAGTAATGTAACGAAAGTTATTTCACCCTGGGATTCTGATTCTATTCGTTGTTGATGGGACAGGTGTTGTGAATGAAACGGTGTCCAGCTTGAAAGAGCTCCCGTGTGTCGCTGAATGTGAGCATTGATGACTGAAAGACATCTTCTGCCTCCATATATCTGTTTACTACAGTGTGTTGAAGTCATGTTAATGTGTATTTAAAGACATTTCAATTATTGGAAAAAAATTGCAGGGGGGGATATGAATAAAGTCTAATCAATCAAACTTTCGGGACCCCCCCATGCAGTACCTCTGTGGACCCCCTAGGGGTCGCGGACCCCCTGTTGAAGACCTCTGGCTTATTCTCAACCTACATGAAAATAAAACTTTTTTATTTAACAGAATGCTGTCAGGTTTTACTGCAGGACTGGGATTCCTGCAACATGCATGAGACCATAGATCCATGTATTGTATTCTTTTTTCATCTTTTTCCTAATTGTTAAAAAGCTTTTATGCATTTTAAAGTTAGATTTAAAATGAGAATTGCAGCAACACATTTTAAACTCCTTATTTTCTTCACTAGAACCTTCTGCTTCTCTGGGAGGCTATTTTAGAAATCCAACAATGTTACTGAGACATCGTTGCTCGAAAAATTGTGTAAAACCAAAACACCTGAGGCAAAATAACGATCAGTCTCCTATGGGGTTGTGTTTCCATTACAAGTGGAGAAGCTGAGATCAAACTACCGACGTGCCAAGTATTTTATTTCTACTGCTGGTTATTTCCAAAGGTTATGATTTCTTCTCTCATAGCATCCCCAGAGACCCTTAGTACATGATCCTTACTTTTAGTTTTTGTATTTAGTATGCAAGGGTTCAATAGCGCTTTTTCATTTTTAGATTAATCAATGTGACTATCAGTAATATCTTCCAACTAACCTCTTTCCAAAGTCTTTAGTGATCACCATCAGCTTTCATTTTTTTAAAGGTCGTCAGAGTTTCCAATGACCCATTACTCATTCTCTGTACTTTACAGAACCAATCATGCAGGCAACCCCAAGCTTTTTTCTATGCCCAGGATCAGTTATGTCAGTTAGTTAAGTTGCGGCGGCAAGTAAACAGTGGTGTGGTTGTTCATCAGGGTCATTTTCTAGAAGATCTTGCTGAAAACTAGGAAATGCTGCATCCCGCTCCAAAGCACAACGCATTCCATGCATCCTGGTTTCTTCAGCTTGTTGCATTTTCACCTTTTTGCCACACAGCTTCCATTAAAAACTGCCTACTTCCTATCAAACATCATGAAGATTATTACTTTCATGGAAAACAGTAAAGAAATAAAATAAAAAGCAACACTACTGTGGGTCATGGATCCAAAAAAGAAGGTGCTTTAAAAACATGCATAAAAAAATAGAACAATATAAATATATAATTAAGGTGTCTTTAAATAAAATTGACTACATTGTAAAGGCCATGTGGACAAATTAGTGTCCTATCAAGTTTATATTTAAGTCCCAAAAAAATGGGTTTGAACAAAAAACAAAGGCCCTTTTTAGGAAGTTCTGATCTCCTGGCACATTTGTTCCTGGATATCTTATTATAAAGAGTAAAATTGACCATTTGTATACAGGTGCTGGTCATAAAATTAGAATATCATGAAAAAGTAGATTGATTTCAGTAATTCCATTTAAAAAGTGAAACTTGTATATTATATTCATACATTACATACAAACTCATATATTTCAGATGTTTATTTTGTTTAATTTTGATGATTACAAATGACAACAAATGAAAATCTCAAATTCATCATATCAGAAAATTAGAATATTGTGAAAAGGTTCAAAATTGATGGCCCCTGGTGCCACACTCTAATCAGCTAATTAACTCAAACCACCTGCAAAAGCCTTTAAATGGTCTTTCAGTCTAGTTCTATAGGCTACACAATCATGGGGAAGACTGCTGACTTGACAGTTGTCCAAAAGACGACCATCGACACCTTGCACAAGGAGGGCAAGACACAAAAGGTCATCGCTAAAGAGGCTGGCTGTTCACAGAGCTCAGTGTCCAAGCACATTAATAGAGAGGCGAAGGGAAGGAAAAGATGTGGTCGAAAAAAGTGTACAAGCAAGAGAGATAACCGCACCCTGGAGAGGATTGTGAAACAAAACCCATTCAAAAATGTGGGGGAGATTCACAAAGAGTGGACTGCAGCTGGAGTGAGTGCTTCAAGAACCACCACACACAGACGTATGAAAGACATGGGTTTCTGCTGTCGCATTCCTTGTGTCAAGCCACTCTTGAACCACAGACAGCGTCAGAAGCGTCTTGCCTGGGCTAAAGAGAAACAGGACTGGACTGCTGGTGAGTGGTCCAAAGTCATGTTCTCTGATGAAAGTAAATTTTGCATTTCCTTTGGAAATCAAGGTCCCAGAGTCTGGAGGAAAAGAAGAGAGGCACTTCATCCACGTTGCTTGAAGTCCAGTGTAAAGTTTCCACAGTCAGTGATGGTTTGGGGTGCCATGTCATCTGCTGGTGTTGGTCCATTGTGTTTTCTGAGGTCCAGGGTCAACGCAGCCACATACCAGGAAGTTTTAGAGCACTTCATGCTTCCTGCAGCTGACCAACTTTTTGGAGATGCAGATTTCATTTTCCAACAGGACTTGGCACCTGCACACAGTGCCAAAGCTACCAGTACCTGGTTGAAGGACCATGGTATCCCTGTTCTTAATTGGCCAGCAAACTCTCCTGACCTTAACCCCATAGAAAATCTATGGGGTATTGTGAAGAAGAAGATGCAATACACCAGACCCAACAATTCAGAAGAGCTAAAAGCCACTATTAGAGCAACCTGGGCTATCATAACACCTGAGCAGTGCCACAGACTGATCGACTCCATGCCACGCCGCATTGCTGCAGTAATACAGGCCAAAGGAGGCCCAACTAAATACTGAGTGCTGTACATGCTCATACTTTTCATGTTCATACTTTTCAGTTGGCCAACATTTCTATAAATCCTTTGTTTTTATTGGTCTTCAGTAATATTCTAATTTTCTGATATGATGAATTTGAGATTTTCATTTGTTGTCATTTGTAATCATCAAAATTAAACAAAATAAACATCTGAAATATATGAGTTTGTATGTAATGTATGAATATAATATACAAGTTTCACTTTTTAAATGGAATTACTGAAATCAATCTACTTTTTCATGATATTCTAATTTTATGACCAGCACCTGTATAAATGGTAAACAAAAAGCTACACGAATGCAGACTTCTTGTATTCAGGATCTTACAACATTTAAAGAAAAAGTGATTTCAGAGCAAATGTTTTTGGCAGAATTCTGAGCATGCTCAAGAGATTGTGACCTGGCATAAGGTCTGTGTCTAAAATCAATTATTCATCTCAAAGGTGGAAGGAAGGCGGCCCATCTGCTGAGGGGAGCAGTCCTGGTTGACTTATTGAGCCGCGTGACGTTCCACTGCCTCATAATCCTCCAGCTACGCTCTGCTGTAAAACTTGGAGCTGTCAATAAAAAGTTAAGGCCCAGCAAAGTCCGTGTTCTGTTCAAAGATTCTTACTTAGGAATTTATCATTTCAATTATTGATATATGTAAACAAGCAAAAAGGTAAACTATAGCAGACTACAAAAGGTTGAAGAAGGATTTGTAATACATGCAGGACGGTTGGAATAAAATAAGTTTTCTTCTTCCCACTTCTTTTCATGCAACATAACCTGATATATGTTAATTCATACCTACTGTATGTTTGAATTTGATATTTTCTGCATAAAATAAGTTATGATGATGATGAATATTCTATTAGATCAAGGCTTTGAAGAAAACAAGTCCAAGAAAAGATGTTTTAAACAATGGGTAGAAAAAAGGTAAAACATTTAATGACTTGTGTCACACAGACACTAATTCCCTGAACTAGAAAACAGCTTCTTCTGAGGAGTCGGACTAATGGTGGAGCTAAACTGCATCCTAGAGGTTTAGAGAAGGACTGCAGTCCATTCTGCCAGAACTCCAACTGTTATTCTAGAGCTATATTTATAGAATTAAAGCTTTATTTTACAATGACTTGTTTCATAATTAGGAAAAAAAGGAAAACATGATTCTAAATAGTATATTACTTGTTGATATATACATATAAAAACTAAAATAAAACCAAAGACACTTAAGTTAAGAATTAGAGGGTTAGATTCAGATGTTAAGATTCTAATTCATCCATTAGTGGACAGTTTTTGTTTTGTTTTTTTGCAATCCGTTGTAAGAATGGCTAAATATAGAGTTGTAGTGCCCTCTAGTGGAAGCCAAGTCAACATGCAGTATCTTAAATTACTTACAGTAAACTATTTAAAAACGCTGCAGAAATCGGTTTAGCAGACTGAATGCTTGATAATTTAACTAAATGGCCTATTGTGACATATTGTACACTTATTTTAGCCTAAGTCAAACCAAACAGGTGTGTTTTATTGCCAAGGCAGGGCAAGTTTAGTTGTACAGCACCGTTCAGTAAATGGACAATTTAAAGTGCTTACATTAATTAGATAAAAAAATATAAGAAAAAGTGAAGCTGAAAAAAAAATACAGATCAGAAACAAACAAAGAAAAAAAAAAGTTGGATCACAACCTTAAACTAATAATACCTCATTTAACAGTTTAACAAACGCAGCTTTAAACAAATTGAGTTTTAACTTTGAATTGAAATATCTCAGGCTTTCAGGACTTTCCCAGTGTTCTGGGAGTTTGTTCCAGATAAGTGGAGCATAGGGAACTATATGCTGAGTTTTCATGTTTGGTTCTAGTTCTGGGTGCACAGAGTAGGGTTGAACTAGAATACCTCAATAGTGTGGGGCATTGATACACTGGCAACAGATCTGTTATGTATTATGGTGCTGATCTATTCAGTGATTTATAGACAAACAGAAGGATTTTAAAGTCTATTCTCTGAGCTACAGGGAGCCAGTGGAAGGACTTCTAAACAGGTTCCATGTGTTCTACTTTCTGAGTTCTAGTGAGAACACGGGCAGCAGCGTTTTGGATCAGCTGCAGCTGTCTGATGGAGTTATTTGGCAAACCTGTTGCAGTAATCGATTCTACTAAAGATAAATGCATGGATGAGTCTTTCTAGATCCTGCTTGGACATTAGACCTTTAATCCTGGAAATACTTAAGTGATAAAAGGCTGACCTGCCTCTGAAGGTTCGGTTCTGAATCCTTTATTACACCAAGATTTCAGCCATAATCAGTGGTTTCTGGCTGTAGTAGCTGAAGCTGTGAGATAACTCTGGATGTCTCCCACTTTTTACCTTTAAACAGGGTTTCTATTTTTTGTCAAAAATTCTCTATTCTTGACCTTGAAAACTTTTTTTAAACTTTTGTTATTGGACTAAAGTGGTACAAAATCAGACCGACCAATCGCAGCCCAATTTTCATCAACCATTTATGGACTAAATCAAGTCTATTTTTTTATTTATTTCTCCCCTACTTGCTGTAATTTTATTTTCCTATATTTTAATCATGTAAGGCACTTTGCATTGTCTTTGTACTGAATTGTGCTATACAAATAAATTTGCCGTGCCTTGCCTATGATGGACCAACCAGATTTAGTCTAAAAACCACAGTCTAAATGACGTCTGGTGTTTGGCGGGTATTACTTTTCATGTTTCTGAAAAAAATTACAAAGGAAGTTTTCTTGTTGAAAGCATGAAGAAGTTTAAACAGACAGTAAAAGGCTAATGTATGGTTCAAATGACAAGTTTCAAGTCTTCACCACAATATCACCTTCACTTTTGGTGAATATTGTTAGTCTATAGTAGTAAATAGAAATAGAATGTCTATAAGTGAGCCAACTTGTCACCATACCTCCATTTTACATTTTAAAACATAACTGAGTTCAGTTTTCTTCAAATAAACCATTTGTGTATATAGTTTGGCTGTTTCCTCATTTTTTTTTTTGGCATTAAATTTATAGCTACAACATCAACAAAAAAGGATTTGGTGTAATAATAGAAATCCTTGTATTAATAAATCTATGGAGAAACCTTGTAAATAAAGAGACAAGTAAATCATCATGCAGCAAAGAGACTTTAGTTCCTGCAGCGGAACAGCTTAGAAAACAAACTACTGATGTCCGATGCTACAAGGTATTTGCTGCACGCTCAGCTGCAGACAAGAAAGCCCTGAAGACGATAACCAGGATGATGAGGAGATCATTGGTTGCACTCTGCCCCTCAGAGGATATTACCAAAGCTGTCTGAGCAGGTCACCAAAGATCCAGGCAGATTTCTTCCAGTCTGGAAACCATCTGTTCAACCAGCTGCCATGTGGAAGGTGGTTCAGGTCCACAAGAAGCAGAACTAACTAATGAAAAAGCTTTTATCCGTGAGCCGTCAGTCCTAAACCGAGACCAAATTAGACTTTAGATCAGTGCAATAAAAATTTACTTGTGTTTACAGATGTACAATTACTTTTTGATTGCATAAATTAACTTTGTTTATATGGGTTGCAGTACTTATATTTATATTATTTTTCCAAGTCCTGTTCAGGTGCAGCTGCTGTACTTTTTCACATATGCCTGATGATTAAAAAAGCTATTCTAATAAGAAAAAGGAAAGTAAAAGTAACACTTCTACTGCAACAATTACCTGAAGTAAAGAATGGTGGAGGTAGCATCACTAAAGAAGGAGTGACAGCCATTTTCTACTGGCGGAAGGCTTTACTGAATGATTGATCCAAAAATACAGAAAATAAATTGTTAACATTTCAGATGTCACAAGTTGTTGTCTTCCAGTTTCATACATCTGCTGCTGTTTTTTGTTTTTACTTAGAAACAACCAAAGGCTAAAAAAACAGAACAGTCTGTACTGTATATGTAGTTTAAAAATATATATTTTTACACAATTCTACTTTTTATCTAAAGCCATATCCACAATGCTAAAACATTTTTTAAGACGACATATAAAGCTTGAACTAAGTATAAATTATATGTATTTGCTACAATAAAACAATATAAAACAGTGGTCTGTTTTATCGTACTGAAAAAAAAACAAAAAAAAAAAACACTACATATCATTGAAGTGAGTTGCCAAAGTAAAAAATAAACAAAGCATCAGTGTCATTACTTAGCAGGGGTGTAATGGTACATGTATGAACTGGTGTGCGTGAAGCTTAAGTCGGTCACAGGTGATCACCTCTCTTAACCAGAAGAGAGTGCACATTTATTTGCTATCACTTTCTATTCACAACGGCAGAAAATTAGGAGATTAGGTCATCCATCTATAGCAAGCCACACCAAATCAATGCAACAATGACTTTCTTGACAACAGGACGCTTTCTTGCCAACATTTTTTTTTTCAGTTCAACTGCAAAAAAAAAGCAGCTGGTGGTGGAAATATGGTAAACCAAATGGTCATATAATTGTGCAATTACTTTATGTTTTACCAGGCACTTTTATGGCAAGTAGTTTTTAACTTATATGCATGCAGGATATGAAAAATGATAACTACAGAGTAGTGCAGGTCTGATTAAAGATGAAAATGTCTTGCCATATTTTGCAGTGTGAGTTAAAAATAAAACCCAGCCATTATTATTCATAACAAGAGCCATATTTTGTTCAAACGAGGCTCCACAAAATGAGTGTCTTAATATTATAGAGACATTTTTTTTACCTGTAAAATTGTTTTAGTAAAAAAAATTTAGAAAAATATTTGTTAGATTTTTGGTGAGAAAATAAAGAGATGTCAATTTCGATACAGAATTTCTACACATTATTCTTCCTTTGAAAATCTACAGCCACCCAATCTCTTCATAGCCCTTATAATGAATTTTTCTATATAATTTAACTGATGGGGTTTAATTATCTATTTCTTAGCCGAAACCAAGTTTCCTATTAAAACAGCAGTGAGGTAAATCTGGCTGATCACAGCATTTTTGTTTTGATTATAATCTGAAGGATAAATTTTAATCAAACTGAAAAAAAGAAATGTTTGAATTAACTTGATTTCATAATGCCTTAAAATTAGACCTGCACAATCTGTACAAATGCACTTTCAATAAACAGCTATTTTACAAAGTGCCTTTTTTTTTAAGGATATTTGATGTTTCTTCTTTTTGAATTCCTTCATTAACCTCGAGCTTTAATTCTTTGACATCTAAACACAGGTTTATATTCAAATCTAGAACTCTGCAGCAAATGAGCTCAAATAGACTTTTTAAATGGTGTTTATTAGCAGGTTTTCAGTCAAAACTCTAATGATAAAAAGGCCAATGAGGTTCATAGAAAACGTACAGATCAATTTCAAGTTGTGATGTATCGTATAAAAGACAGAAAGTGAAATTTAAAGATATTTTTAAATACCACTAATTTGCTAATAAATCACAACCTTGAGAGAAATAAGAAGAAACCTATACTTATTAGATAAGAAAATGTGTAATTTAATTGAATGTCTACTTTCATAGAGAGTGCAGAAATCCAGCTAATAAAACATTTTAGGGCAGTTTCATTTGAACTAGATGAAAAAAGCAAAAAGAAAGAAAAAGAAAGTTATAGTTTAAAAAGTGAATCCATCAATTGAAAAATCCTGCTTTACTGTACATTGCAAAATAATCTTTTGTAATGGAGGTTATTTTTTCTCTCCCTGTTGCCATGAAAGCCGTTTCCAGTTGCACTGAAGTGAAGATCATTTTCTATTCCTTTTTTGCAGTTGAAACCAAAACAAAAACTGTGATGTATGGACCGCTACACCCCTAAAAAGAGAACAAACTTTCACTGTGTACAAAATCTGCCTTGAAGTTTTTCCCACATTTCTTTTCCCCGTCAGAGATTACCTCAGCTGTTGTGAATCTATAGAGCATCAGTCAGAAACTGTGGTATTTCCAGCATTAGATGACGTGTGTCGGGTACATTCATTTCATTTAAGGCATGAGAGAAGCTACAACACGTTATAAGACAGAGGTCGGGGCCACAGAGTCCCATCGTCACAGCTTGTCTACAGCTTTTGGAGTTTAAATGCCTGATTTTCAAGCTAAATAAATGTGCCTGATTACATACAAATATAAAAATTGTGAATTAAAATTTAGGGAAGGAAATTTTAATTATAAAAAACACAACTTAAAACAAGTGGTTAAGAAAAAGCTTACTAAACTGGATCAATAGAGATGCAGAGCTAATTTTTTTCTGATGCTACTGAATTAACCTGCAATGGGCATTTCACATAAAAAATGAGCAACAACACAGTAAAAGACATGTAAAACCATTTCCTCAAATTCCTTTGAAAAATCCAGTGTTGGAAAGAAAATCCAGTGAAGCTCTTGTATCCAGTGGCTGCAACAAATAAACGCCCATGTTGCCTAGTTAAAAAAAAAAAAAAAAAGTGATGTGCTACAGTACTGAAGAGTCAACATTCGAGGTTCAGATCAGTCCTTCATTCATTGTCTGCAGCAGCTCAGAGATCCAGTGGTCCCAAACTTCACAGCTACTTCACCAATACTGAAGCTCGTTCTCAATCATAACAGAGTTCTTTTTACAGTCTCTTCACCTTCGATCCAGGTTCAAGCTCCACCTTATTATCTCTCGTTAAAGATGGTGATTTCCACGGGGAGATCTGATCAGTTTGGATGGATTCAGGTAAGTGGCAGGCTGCCTTTGAGATGATAATTCTGGAGCTGTCTGCTTTACCAAAAAAATATTATTCATCCTAATGTTAAAGTGATCGTAGTTCGTGTGAACATTCTGCTTTGAAGCTGCCACAGTTTGTGGGAGAACAGTCAGGAGGAGCAGTTTCTTCATCAGAGCTCGGTGGTTAGGAGGCCCCTGGGTTTGGCGCCGTCCTCCATGACCGGCGGCTGAACAGCGGAGCTGTAAGGAAACGCAACTTCAGATCAGTAATAGAGCTACATTAGACACGCAGCAGAAGCTTCACAGAACAGAAAGCAGTTCAATACAATTCTGTTTATTTCTATAGCTCCAATTCACAACACGTCATCTCAAGGGACTTTCCAGTTCACCAGATCTTACAGTCAAATTAATTCAAAGATTTTTATCTAAGGAAAACCAGTTGATTGCATCGACTCATTGACTCTGAGGCAATCCCTGACACTAAGCATGCTTGTAGCGACAGTGGAGAGGAAAAACTCCCTTTTAACAGGAAGAAACCTCCAGCAGAAGCAGGCTCAGTGTGAGCGGCCATCTGCTGAGGCCGACTGGGGTTCAAGGAGACAGAAGCAGAGATATAAAAGCAGCTGTAAAAGGTGGCCCCGTCCAAGAAACACACAGCCAACACCCATGTCAGAGGATGAGTAGAGCACATCCAGCCAGTCACAGTCAGAGAAACAGGACTACGCCGGAAAACAGGCCGATCTCCAACATCTATAAACAAAGGTGTTGATGGCAGCAGCAGAGCTGATATTTCTCTCCAGGATGAAGTCACAGCCAAACAAGTTGAGCTCAGTTTCATGCTGAGCTTCACAATCTAGTTTGAACTGAGTTATAAAGACAAGATTCTTATTCTTCTGATTTTCCTACATATCAGAATAAAGCAGATCCTTATTAAAGCCTTCAGTTCAACCAACAGTGATGTGTTATTTGGTTGTATTGCCAACTGGACAACTCCTCCTGCTTCTGTTTCACTTCATCCAAAAGGCTTTTATTTTAGAAGAGAAGTCCTCAGGATGAGCAGCGAAGCATCTTAAAAGAAACCAGGTAAAAACCCAATCTGCACTTCTTAAACAATTATTACGCAATGAACATTAATTAAATAAGTTCTTTTTTTTTCATTTTGTAAGTATAGATTCACTGCATATAATTGTCTGTTTTTACTCCATATTTTCTTAAAAATACATATTTTTAGAGAGGCTTTTTGTATTTCCATTATTTACCTGGCAGTAACAGGGTTACGTGGATGAGTGAGGTGGACCGGGGCTGAAGCGAGCACTGCCCCCCCATCAGCAGAGGGAAGGAGTGGAACCACCTTAGAGGAGGGTTCAATGTCAAGAAGCCCATTAGTAAAGATGCCAGGAGGCTGCATCAGAAGAGGAGAAGCAGACGGGTCAGTCGTTATGCGACATCAACAACAGCTAGAATGCAGAACAATATATCTACACATTGAAAAAATTCAAATAAAACTTATTCTTATCCAAACTATGAACTCACGGCTGCAGCAGGAATGATCCAGCGAGGTGTGATGAGGGGTTTGGGAGGCTGCACTGGTGGCAGCTGGAAAACAACAACAGATTCATATTACCGTATTTTCACGACCATAAGGCGCACCGTACTAAAAGGCGCACTCTCAGTTATGTGTCCCATTTCTGTATTTAACACACACATAAGGCGCACCGGACTATAGGGCGCATTTTTTATATACAGGTACATGTCCTCTACTACCTTTAAATACCTCTACTGCGTATTTAAAAATACAGCGGGGGCAAAACTGAGTATGACTGTGCTTTATTCATGTATTTATTACAAACTATTAATCAAACCTGGGTGCTGGCCGTGAGACAGACAAATCGCAGATGACAAAGCGCTGTGATAACTCCTAAATTAACTTAAAATCCTTTGTTCGCTTTTATTACCGGTATCCTGGTGCCTGCAGTTTAAATTATTTAGATGAAAAACACCTGCCAGCAGCCGCGGTGAACCTGGAGGCTGCCCAGCCTAGAGGCTGCTGATGAAAGGATTTCTACTGTCGGTGCACCGCTGGTATGTGGGGGTCTGAGCGCCTCCGACAGAAATAATAATCTGGATGAACTGACTGCAATTATGAAGTTTTCAGGTGGACTTTCTCCCTTAAAAACATATTAAAACTACTTTATTCCCACTGATCACAGCAAATATAGCTGCAAGATTTACATTATTTAGATGAAAAAACACCTGCCAGCCAATTTCCCCTTCCTCGCTGTCAGAGTCACTTTCCGTGCAGCGCGGCTCCTCAGAAATAATGCCTGCTTTTGCGAAAGCTTGAACAACAGAGCCAGCAGACACGTTAGTCCAAGCATCTACAATCCATCCGCAAACGGTGGCGTAACTTGCCCGGCGCTGCCTTCCACTTATCCTGAAACTGTGGTCTCCGTCTGTCATCCATCGCTCCCACGCCGCTCGCAGCCTTACTTTGAACGGCCGCTTCACACCGATGTCGAGCGGTTGAAGTTCCTTTGTCAGACCTCCCGGGATAACGGCGAGCACAGTATCCATTTGATTCACCATGTTTTTCTCATCAGCTGTGAGATGGGCACGCATGGAGTCACAGATTAACTGCGATGGTGATGCGTGGAAAAAACCACCTGGTCTCCTCACATACACCTTCCTCAGCCACGCTTTCTTCATCTCCTCATCCATCCAGCCCTTTTTCATTTGCGTTAATATCATATGTCATCAGAGCGCTGTGTCTGTCTCGCTGTCAGCTCCCAGATCAGCTTCTCTGATTGGTTGATGCGGCGCGTCCAGCAGCAAAACTTCAATTTTTCCATCTTGAGCAGCAGCAGCGCGTTGGCGGTGCGTCAGATGCTTAAACGCTCCCGACGCAGCGCCTGCAGCTCAAAACGCGCTGCGGGACCTTTTGCTGCACCTATACACGCGTCAACCATTGACTTTGCATGTAAACTCGCTGCTTCTGCTGCACCTGCTGGATCCGGTTCACACCGATGTCGAGCGGTTGAACAGCGAGCACAGCGTTAATTTGTTTCCCCATGTTTTTCACATCAGCTGTGAGATGGGCACGCATGGAGTTACATATTAACAGCGATGGTGATGAGTGGAAAAAAAACACCTGGTCTCCTTACATTCTGCCACTCTTTCATCATCTCCTCAATGAGGTGGTCTCAAAAGTCGCAGTTACAACACACATAAGGCGCACCGCACCATAGGGCGCACCGCACATTTTGAGGGGAAAAAAAGACGTTTAAGTGCGCCTTATAGTCGTGAAAATACGGTAGGTTGAGCTAAAATAAGTTGGACTCATAGATGCCTGCTCTGTGCCACCATCCTCAAAGAAAAAAAACTGCTTATGAAACACAGGAAAAAAACGAAACATTGACACTTACTTGAGGGATCGGCTCAGTAAAGTCAATCAGGTTGTCAGACATCACAGCAACATTTTGGATTTCAATCTCCTCCACTTTAACCTGCATGGAAACAACAAACACTTTAACAGAACATAAAACTGATATAACCTGCTTTATAATCCTATCAGATTTCATTTGAACTTTTTATTTATGAGACTAAAGAAAAAGATAAAATGGCGTATGTAATAAAGCAGTATAATTTAACGTCACCTCAATGTGGTGACAAGATAAACAAAGTTCCTGTTCAGCAGTGTTTGTCACAGTTTTAGCTGTTAAGGTACAAAATTATTTAGTAGTATAGTTTTAGACAAATTTTGGTTGTTTTTTTCTTGCAGTTATTTCCCAATTTCTAAAGGTCAAAACACATCTTCCTGAAGGAAATGCTTTATTGTTTTTCCCATTTGGAAATAATAAGAGAAACTAATAAATGTCACTCTGGTTTCAGATGGTTTATTTCAATGTTCATACTTCAGAAATGATACAGTGAAAGATAATTTTCTTTCCTGCTTTTACCAGAAATGTCAATAATTGAAAGCCAACAGCTGTTTTCAGTTGTTAGATTGACAGGATTTTAAATGAGATCAAGTTACCTTTGGTGCCAAGCCTTCAATGACGGTGGGAATCTTGGGAACAGTGGGAATCAAGTCGTCTGCCAACCTCTCAGCACTGAAGAAGGAAACAAGAGGTTGGAAAGGTAAACCTCACTGTGAATATTCTAAGATTTCAGGAGCAATTAGAAAACATATCTCACATGCTAACAATAGCAACTACACTGACATAATTGACAGAGTTGTTTATATTTAATTAAACTCTCAAAATGAATTCAGGTAAACAGGCTGGAGGTTAAACTACACCATTTGGAGACTGAATGATCGAGCATGCATGCGTCTGTTCTTTCGCTCCGCCAGCAGTATCCGGGCAGAAATCATATGACAAACAAGAGCAGTACTGAAACAAACCAGCAGGTGTCAGCACAGACTGCAGACAAGATTGTGGATTAAGGCTGGGATGTTGTTTGGCTCTGATGAGTTTAAAAAAAAACATTATTTGGTACAAATGCAAAAAAAAAAGAAAAAAAAAATGGATTTTCTTATTTCAAAAGGAAATCATCAACTATTCATTCCTGACCATTCTCTGGTGTGCTTTCAACTCCTTTTGGAGTGATGTTTTTATTGAAGCCTCTAAGGATTTCAAATCAAAATTGACTCATTTTTTCTGTTAATCTGAGTAGAGTCCAGAATGGATAATTTATTAGATGGATGGGTTGACAAAAAAACAGATGGAAGAAAGCATGAAATGGAAAAACACCATATGGATGGATGGATAGACCAATGAATAAATGGATGGTAAAACTGATGAGACATGCTTAAAAAAATGAAAGATGGCTGGTTGGGTGATTTAGAAACAGAAGTGGGAAATACTAATTATTTGAATCAAGTTAATTGTTTCGAGCTTAAACACTAATCAGTGATCCAACACAAAGCTAAAGCAGACATCCTCTGAGGTTGCTTGTTTAGCTCCTCTGTTCTCCCTGTTCTTACATGTTCCCTCTACCTACAGAGCAAATATAACGGCGGCTACACTGAGAACCAGAAATAGAAAGAGAAGAACAAGAAACAGAAAAACCTCAAAGAAATGAAACCCAAACCAGCTTCTCAGAGATAAACATACAGACCTGGCTGCTGCAGACGAGACCAGAGAGGTTGGCTTCAGCAGGTCCCAGGAGTCTTGGGGGTCCGGTTGGCTGCTGACAGAAAGAGACGAGTTACTTCCCATCCGGCCCGCACGCACCTTCAACCTGGCAAACAGACAAACACCATTGTTGCAGTGAGCCGCGCTGTGTGGCAAGTTTTGGTGTTTTAACCAAAAGAAACAACAAAACTGTTTTATAACTCCCTTTCCTCCTGTAAGGAAATATAACACATTGTTTAGAAAACATCTTAAATAGTCAATTAATCATCAAATAAGATAATTTTTCCAATAATATGTTGGCAAACATACAGTATAAATATCGTCTTCAACTTATATCTGTAATTTATTAACTTACAAAGGAGCTTTTAGGCCAAAATGAATAACTAATACCTATACCTATAACACACACACACAGCTGGTTTCCTAATCAGTTTGTACATTTCAGAACACACCAAAGGAAAACTTTCCACAATATGAGAGAAACCTTTTTAGTTTCTGATTCTAAGAGTCCAAATGAGAAGTTTTAGGAGTGTGAACGGAGCTTGGCATAAATCTGTGAGCTTTACTGGGAATCTTCATGAATAATTAGGAGGTTAATCTGTTCTAGTAACAAAAATGTGGAGATTGGCTGAGAATGCGGTGAATGACTCAGCATCTGACTCGAAAGAATAAAGGAGAGTAGGAGCTTCAATCAAAGACCAAAAATACAGAAACAAATAACACAAGCCAGAATTTTTATATACAAAGAAAGCTCTACACCTTCAGAAGGAAGTTTCTACTTCTTTCTAATCAGCCCATGTCTTCACTAACATTGATGTTTTACTTAAATTACATTATGAGCTCAGTTTACACATTCCACAAAACAGTACTGGTTTGATGAGAAAAACATGTTTGCTATGTATCTAAGCAATCTGAAAAAAAGATGTTTTGCATTCAGATATCAGTAGCGTTCCCTTCACTGCAACAACCACAGAGCTGTTAGTAGTTCGTCTACAACTGCCTCCCTTTACCTGACTTTCAACACTAAGGTTTAAACGTATGATGATGACATTATGAATGAGATAATATGGTTAACTGTCTCAAAGTGTATTCATTTCCATCGTGTTTTGTCCATAAATGAAAGGTTAGTCTTCAAATTGTATTTTTTATTAAGACATGATAAAAAAATGGGAGTGGTATTAGTAGTGTCCTCTAGATACTTAAACAGAAAAAGTTGAGGCCATCTACAAATGAGAATTTACTTTGAAGCTTTGTGTATTATTTTGCCTATCTGTATGTAAGATCTTGGAAAAAAGCTTAACATTAAATATTAAAACATCAGGTTTTAGTAGTCAGTAAGCCACCTCCGCTTGAACCGGCTGAACCAAATTAGTAGGAGATCTCCAATTTATAGAAAAACCCATATTTCTTCTAAAAGACTGAATTAAGGGTGGAAATGTCTTTTTTTTAAGTTTTCAAAATACATCTGTAAATTCTAAGAGTAAAAATGCACTTTTCTATAAAGCTCTTCTTACAGTCCAAAATAGCAGTAGTATTCTGCTGCGTCTGTTAATCATTCAGCACATTTTTAGAATACTTTCATGTTTTCTGATAATGTTCTTATCTGAAGTGGTGAAAAACGTCCTCATTGTGTCTTTAATGAAACACATACTTTGCAGAGGCCTCCTGTAAGTTACAGTTCTTGTCAGCAGCCATGATAACAGGTTCCTCCAGGTGTCCCTGCATAGAAAACACGGATGAACATTAATAAAAGCAATGAAAGAATGAGGACACTCACTAACGACAGCGATCTTCCAGGTCAAATCAATCAACTCATTATTTTTTTTATTTTTTTTATAATTCATTAAAGTACTACATTTTTCCAAAACTGCAACCATTTTACATGCACATTTTGTCTGTAAATATAGAGATCTACTTATTAAAGATGATTAAACAGGGCAAATGGAAAAATGGAAGTAGTAAAGGTACATTAGAGTTTGTGCTCGGACTTCTTTACTGCCTGTCATTTTGACTGAAAATGTAAAAAAAAAAAAGTCCAACAAAATCTATTTTCACTTGTAAGTAGGGATGCACGATATTGGGATTTTGGCCGATATCCGATATGCCGATATTTTAAAACTCATGTATCTGATAACCGATATCGATACCGATGTTAAAGCTGGACAAAAATAAGTAGTCATTGAAAATAGCAGTTTTGTTATCCATTTCTGACACTTTGAAAAATAATATACTCAAATATATTTTCATATGCGGATATCAAATAGATTTTTAAAAACGCGGTATCGATCTATTTTACTTTAAAAATCTTGTGAAATTTCATCGTTCTGTTACAAACTCTCGTGATATTTTGCAAATTCTTGTGAGATTTTGTTAGTAAAATAGATCGATACTGCGTCGATATATCAACATATAAAAATATGGCAAAATTTCGTGAATTTTCGGGGGATTTCGTAGCATAACGATGACATATAGTAATATTTCATTAGTAAAAGAGATTGATATGGTGTTTTTTAATGGCAATATATCAGCATATTAAGATATATTGATATTTTAATGTATCAATATTTTTTCCCTCGTTTTTAGAAGTTTTTAAGTCTAAAAAAGAAGTTTTTGAGGAAGAAGAAGAAGTAGCATTTTTTTTTTTTTTTTTGACTTTAGAAACTCAGAAGCTGATCAAATATCGGGTTAAATATCGGTGGGGTGGCCGATGTCCGATATTCAGTTTTAAGGCCGATACAGGCCGATACCGATAGGGGGCCGATTATATCGTGCATCCCTACTTGTAAGCTTATTTCATTTTTAATTCACATAATTATAATTAGCTAAAGCATTTGCCTTCATACATTTTTACTGAAATCCAGTCCCGACAAACTGAACAGAGAATCCACACCAACCACATCAATGCATGCAGCTTTTTCACTGTGGGAGGAAAAACAAGAGTCTCAGAGCTTCCTACTGCTCCGCATGGAGTTAATTTGCACACCTACTTCTCTGCAATAACATTCTTTTAAGTTCTGGAGGCTGAATCCATGACACTGAAATTACAAGCATCGCTTCTGGGTAAATTTCACCAGAGGAGGTGAGCAGAAGTTGGTAAGATGAGGGGTTTCCTGACCAGAAAGAGTTTGCTGCAACGGGAGTAATTATTATTATGTGGGGGCCTAGTGGTTAGGGCATAGAGCTTGGAATCATGAGGTTCTGAGTTCGAGCCCCACTCCCACAGACTGCCACTCTGGGTCTCTGAGCAAAAGACCCTTAACTCCGCACTGCTCCCCGGGTGCTGCACAATGGCAGCCCACTGCTCCCCAAGGGGATGGGTTAAATGTAGCGAGTTCAATTTGTTGTTCTGTACTTGTGACAGTGTAATGACAATAAAAGCTAGGGGTTAAAAAAAAAAAAATTATTATACATTTATATATATATATATATATCTATATATATATAGATATATATATATATATAAATACAATATGCCACCATGTGGTAAGGTGAATTACCATCTGATGGCTTTGAAATGTTTCATCATCTTCAGGAAAAACCAAAAAGAAAAAAAAATGAAAATGCTCTAACACGACCCCTGAGGCGCAGGGTTAATAGATTTACTCAGGAAAACCGCAGACAGACAACATGTCTGACTCTAAGGAGAACTTCTGCAGTATAAAAAAACTATGACGGCTATCTCTCTATTGCTGCCTCACGAGTAACCCTCTGACTGTCGTCTTGTCAAATCTTAATCATGCACAGAACTTTGTGACAAAACCTTACAGAAATATCTGAATAATTAAATTAAGATTAAAGATTCCTCACACTGAACAATTCAGGGGGGGAAAGGATTTGAGCTCTAGCTCATGTTAAAAACTTTGAACATTTAGGAAATACATTCGAGTTTTCTTTGTTTTTATAGATGACATCATCCAGTGTGTATAAGCTAAGGAAGGCTGTAATAAAACAAGTCAATTTAATCAGTTTGACAAGTTGGGGCTTTTTTTTCTCTTAAAAATCTCAGTCTGTAGCTCCACTTAGGATGGGATAAATTTAAATACTTTGAGAGAAAAAAAAATGCTGAATTTTTGACAGACATTGGTTCCTGATACTTTATCAGAAAATGTACCTTTTTTTTTTAGACAAACTTCCTTCATGTTTAGTAAAAAGCAGAATGGACCATCTTATTAACAGGCTTAGGTTTGACAAAGGTTGGTCTACATCTGAACACCAACTAACTGCAAAACCTTTTCTGGTTTGGACACAGTCAGGTTCTGTTACTACTGGGTCAGCTGAATTAAGTTGTCCCACAGCCAATATAATGATCTTTAATGCTTTCCGTTTCCACTTATCAACTCCTCTGAATTCTCCTCCTCACCTTCAGTACAGCAGCTTCCACTTGAGCTTTCAGGATGTTGCTCTTGAGATCCTCTGGGATGCGCAGCGGAGTGACGACCGGGCTATTTCCTGCACTGTTCAGGCCACATTTCTCTATGAGCTTCACCACATTGTCCTAGAAAAATGGGAATCAGATCTCAGATCACAGAAGTCTCAAAATGACTTAGCATTAGCAGGACTGAAGCTTCACCTGGTTGTTCATGGCCACATTAACGTTTATATTATTTCTTGGAGTAACAGGGGGTGGAATGCTCTCCAACTCCAGCTGCTTTAAACGAGCTGCTGCTTCTGAAGAGATAACAGCAAAAATAATATTAGATGTCATTTACTTAATAATAAAGAACTTTCAAAACATCAAAACAAGGAGAACAAATACTATAGAAATATATATATATATATATTAGACTTAGACTACATTTATTGTCATTTTGTATACACAGAGATTTTGTATAAACTTCACTCAGTACAGTTTTTCAGACAGTAAATGAACATTTCCATTCTATAAAGTGCAGCAGTGATCAGATGTACATCGTGGGAGGAAAAAAAAAACATGGTGCAAAAAACCTATTGTTATTGTAGTTTAGAGCACTAATATATATGCCGCAAATATGCAGTTTTTAGTTTAAAATGCTTCTTTAAAATATGAATCCTTCTTTGTTTATGTGTGTTTGTCAATATTAACCAGTCTTTTTCTGCTATGTGCTTTCTACACTTTGTTTTTTTAATGTGGTCTGCTCTTGCTTGATGCTGAGGATAAACTGCCTTCATATGTACTTTTACTGAACAATAAAAGTGCATATATCTTAAGTAAATGTTAACAAAACACTGTTATTGTAGTAATAAACACCTTCTGACTAAAACAAGTTTGTCTTCATAGGACATTCATATATTTGCAGACCAAGTCCAGTTGGGAGAACAGCTTTTCAAGTCTTACCAGCGAGGCTGAGTGGGTCTTCAGCTGGTAGACTAGCAGCAGCATAAGCAGCACACGGTCTGACCTCTTCTGCCGCTGAGATGCTAGGAACAGCGGGTGCTCTAAGGACATCGTCGATGCTAGTCTCCATCAGATCAGGACTGACGGGCAAGCTGCAGATACAAGGACAGGGAAAGAAAGGGGGAAGATCTAAAGGACATGCCATATATTTTTCTTTTTCAATCAATAACTTAAGGACAAAAACTAATTTCTGACAAGAAAATAACCCAAAAATCAAAATGCTTACCTCTGTTATCCACAATAAACTCAGCAGTGATGGCGAAACTGCTCCAATTATTAAAAAAAACTTTACATGCAAAAATGACCGCAACATCCCCAGAAACGAAATTCCCAAAATAATACTGGAAGCATAGCATTAAGCTCCTGCAAAAACCATGTGAGGAACCTAAGTCGCTGTGTGGATAAAGACATTTAAGTCAAGCAATAACTTCTGAGAGGGGAAAAAATGAAGCAATATTCCCTGAATTATAGAAGCTTGAAGCAAAACATTTAATACACAGATTTTGTTTCTGGCATCTACCTCATATTCCTGTTGCCTGGAGATAAAACTTAGACTATGAAACATATTACTGTGCGGTGTCCAGAGAGGACAGGAGTCAAAGGATAACAAATGCATCGTGTATGTAGAAATACTCCAACAGCAGACAAAGATCTATGTGAAAAATAAAAAGTTAACAATAAGGATGTTTTTATCTTCAAAAGGAAAAAAAATAAGCGAAATGAAACAGAACATAGCTCCTATTATAAGTATTACCAACCCATGTTACCCATGCACTAACCACAGGTTTTACTGGGATATTTGGTGAAATTAAATGATTCATGGTTTTACACCTAATTTGGCCACAAATGTTCAGTGTAGCCTTGATCTATAACCCTCTTATTTTTCTTCTCGCATTCTTGAATAAAACAGGTTTTTAGGGATCTATGGCTCCACATATCAGACTTACCGGTAACAGAAGGAGTGGCTAGCAGCTCTATAGACTGTCATAAGAAAACCCACATGCTAGAAAGTGCTCTCATTAAAGAGACTATACATCACCTTAATAGACCATCCCCACTGTCAAACATGGTGGTAGAAGTGTTATTCTACGGGGGTGTAGCAAAAACAGGAAAGTAGGTCAGAGGTGATGAGGAGCAGGAGGAGTTTAAGAGGCCAATCATGGAAGGACCTGAGTCTGAATGGAGCTTCATCTGCCAGCTGGATGAAAGCAACCATAGAGCAAGAGGTACGACCACATGCTTAAGATCCAGGCTAGCTCATGTGATAGAGTCTATCGGTCCGGATCTGAATATAATTGGATATTTGATTAATTTAGCTGATACACACCTGATGATCTCCAGACTGTGGCTCAGGAGGTATGGGCCTTTACTGTAGGCAGTGGGTTTGCTAGTTTGGTCCCACTCTGTCTGTCTCACTTATGTTATTGGGTGAGAGACATCTCTACACCAACCACTGTCACTGTACAGTAGCACCCATTCAAAATGGCCCTTCCTTGTCAAACGGCAGCCAAATGTCAGCCCATTTTCCCTGCAACTCCCAGCAAAATCACCTCCAAACTACAGCAACTGGCCTTCTCCTGGGTGTGCATATTTTTTTATTCTGAATCCATCCTTTCACTGAATTACAGGGTCTGACCAGGAGATAACGTTTCTCTTCAGTACTTTATGTCCACAAATCATGACAGAAAGAATATTCTAGTACAAAGATTGATGTTTAAAAAGGAATTGTAGGGGACGAGACAAGGGCCCATGAAGGGAATTGGGGAAATGCTGAATGGCTACTACTGTATGAAATGGCGAACGACCAAATGTGAAGCACTTTGGAGTTCTTGAACTTTCATTTGGCTTTTTTTTGCAAATTGGAACAGGGTCATTTCAATGTCTAGGTGCGCCCAGCGCGTCGAGATACTTTAAAAGTTTTCCAGCTCTGATGGCAGTTAACTGAAATACGGGGGGTTAAAAAAAAATCCTAGTCCTTACTTTATCAAAACTGTAGAAAACCATTTATCCTTCAATTTCCCATTTACAGTTGAACACTAGTTTAAGTTGGTCTGTCACAAAATGCCAAAAATTAAATTGAAATAAAATAAAGAAACGCTGATGGTTGTGAGGGTGACATCCTTCTTTCTGCTGCAAAGAAAAAAAGCTAATTTCACAACAAAAGGAACAACTTCAAGCACTTCAAGATATTCATTAATCCAAAAAAAATAAATAAAAATGCACCTCTATGAAGTCAAGAAAAAATCTGTTTGAATACATTTTTTATTCTTTGAAATTATTTTAAATCAGTAAAAAGACAGAAAATTTGGTCGCAGTAATGAAAACAGTTCTTCGTACTAATATTGTTAAATTACCTTCATTTTTTTTGTGCAACAAATAATCAGACATATTGTGAAACCCTTAAATAAAACATTTTTTTTCCTACCAAGGTTATTTTTTGCAAATAAATTGCACTAATACAAGGTAATTTGCATTAACATATGATTCAGTGGAATAAATATAAATTGCATTGTGGCATAAGTTGGATGAGAAGGCACTTTATCTTAGAAGAAGGCATGTGACCAGGCTTAACACTGGAAGGACAGTCAGGCAGAAGATAAACATCTTCCTGCATTTCTATCAGTGAGGATATGGACCGCGTTGGGAATTTCTGGAATGTACCTCTGACAGAGGGAATGTGGCTTTGTTGCACACAGATGAGAGGAAAGTAATGACCTCTAATCTGACTCCCGATTACAACAAAACAGATGCACTGAAATGCAGGAACAAATAAAAATGACAAGAGTTAGAAAAAAAATAAAACACTATCTGGAAATAAAACCAACTACTTTATGTTAGGTTTTAATTAAAGAATAAAACACTGACAATGAAATAGAAAAGGTTGCCAAACACAGTTAGGGACTGTCTGATATTTGTTTCCCAGACAGTCGGGACTGAAATAAAATTCCTGAGCCTCACATTGATACCATCGGACTCCAGCATGATGATTTCATCATGAGGTTGGGAAGAAAGGTTGTGGAAATGAAAGAAGGAAACTTAGGGAAGTAGGAGAGGGAAAGATATCAGAAAGGGAAATGACAGAATCGAAACTGCCACATTTAAAAAAATGAAGGTTGAAGACGGATTGAGCCATTAGGACATGGAGGGAAGTCAATGTTTCACCCCATCAGTCCTTATATGCTGTGTCACCAAAAAGGCTCCTTCATAAATACAAGCAACTTTTTAGATGGAAAGTCACTTCGACGCAGGGCAACTTTCGTCTTTAAGTGGGTTAGAAAGTCATCAGAATGCAAACAGAGTGTTCTCAGTTGGCCGCATGAGTCCAGCTCCTGGTTTTGTGTTTTGATGAAACAGAGGCAGGAGGGATGGGTGGATGTTTGGAGGGAAGGATGAACGGAGGGAGATGGAGACCTGACAAAACATGTGGAAAGAAGCGGTGAAGGACAAGGGAACAAAAAAAAAAAAGGGAGTGAATATAAAAAAATATACAATGAGTGAGTGACAGTGGTCTGAAGGTTAGCAACGACGTAAAAATCAGGGAGAGAGTAAAAAAATTAAGAGAGAGGCCGAAAATGATCAGAAGAGTGTTAAATTGCTTTTGAATTATTTGGTAATATTTTCCCCTTATTCAAAAATAACACCTTTTTGCATGCGTGTTAAACAACAATGACATTTCTAGCAGTATAAACATAGCAAATAAGCCGTGAAACTTTTGTAGCAGCTTCCTTTCTCCTAAATTTCCTTTTTCTATATCTGGTTCTGTCTCCTTCAACCAAAGTCAGCCTCAGAAAAAGCAAGGTTCTATTGGAGGTTTCTTCCTGTTTAAACAGAGTTTTCCTCGGAATTATGTGGTTAATGATACCAGAAGTCACATCTATTATAACTGGGTCTTCATTCACCAAGTGATTAAAGGGAAACATTAAGTTTAAAAGGATGCTGGTCAAGCAGTAACTGATGACAAGACGCTTCTTTGATTATCTTTCAATGACCTTCATATTCTCATAAGTGTACGTTAAAGCAAATAGATAAATTCTAATCAACAGTATGGGCTTTATTTAAGCCCATTATACACTAGAAAAAACTTTCTATACAAGTGAGCTTTTTAAATTAGACGACTATAGCATTGTTTTTTTTTAAATAACTTCAAAGGAAATGGTTATACAATCAAAATAAAAAAACTATCAGAAATTTGTTTGCCTTGTATTTTGTTTAATCAGATTTTTTTTAGGTCTCATGTTAATTACTTTAGTCAGTATAAAAAAGTGGGTGGATGACATGCAGAGGAGGTACAGTAATACACCCATTTGATTTAGATTGTGTTGGTGCGTCTAAAAGCTGAAGCACAGCAGCACTAGAGGACTGGAGTTGGAGATCTCTAAAGAAGGTCAAATCAAATACTGACAACTGTTAAATGGTAGAGATGGGCAATAAATTCAGTTTGTAATCAAAATTTAACAAAACAATTTTCAAATTGCAGAGACACTCAGTTTGTCATATTATATTTAACAAGAGAAACGCTAAATTTCTCCCTCCAGCCCTTTAGGTGGCAGTAATGCACTTAAAGTGGGTTTACAGCCACACAGATGGGAGGGGAAGTTGGAGCTACACTAGCATGCAGGTCACTAACTGATCTGTACCATCAGCTCTTTTGCACATGTGTAAGCAGATATTTATTCAGGTCACGATAAATAATGTATATATGGTACTAAAATCACTTATTTCTATCCTTCAATCACCAAAGAATGCTAAATACAGCTATAAAAAATATTTACTGTCTAAGACAATTTGATGCTTTTTATATTCTCTCCGTTAAACTGCTTGTCTGAGTCATCATCGGACATGCTCGGAGCAGTCCAGCAAAATATGAATACACCGTGCATATCTCAATTTAAGTCGTTTCTTTCTCTAGTTTATGTACTAAATGTCATAAGGCTAAAACAAAAGGTAAAAATAAAACAAAAAAGACTAGATATATGTGTAAATCAAGAGACTTAACATAGGATCCTATTTCCGGTACAGATCGGGCACAGACGAGTGATAAAACAAAGCTATTTAAGCACATTTATTTGCCCAGATGAATCATTAACCTTTTAAACAGTGTAGTTTAGTATGCCAACTATTGTTAGAGAGAAAAAAAATTGTTTTGGCTATTTTTCAGAAAGTAAAATTGAGGGCGACCCAGATGTCTATCTGGTTGTGTATGCGCAAATGAGCTGATAGCATGGATCATGTAGAGACAGAGCAGATCCTTGCATTATGGTAGAAATAAAAACTTTTTCACACAAAGGTAACAGTAAAGTCCTAAAAAAAACGATCCTTGAAGTGAAACATCTTCAGGTTTTTGCTTAGTGCAAAGAAAAATCACCTCAATATCGGTTCCAAATGTTCACATTTTTTATTTTTGGTTAAACCGTTCAGCCCTATTATGTTGTATAGTCAGACCTAGTTCAGAATAAATAAGCTGCTTGTATAATGGATAGGATCCACCTGTAGTTCTTCTGAAGTGTAATGGAAGCCCTGGTTGCTTTGAAGTTGGTGTTTAGGTCATTGTTGCATCTGATGTAACATATAATTAGACAATAAGGGACAGACAGCTAGCCAATGAAGGGCAGTAACACCATAGTCATCGAACCAGCTGTTAGTACCTTTGGCATTGTGGGAAGGCGCCAAAGGTCTGCTGGAAAATATAAGCTTTTCCTTCCAACCTATGTTCTCTGAATATGCTTTGATCCAGCCCTCTGTGAACAACCAGATTCTTTACAGTAGCTTTATTATTCTGCAGCTCATCCTCGTGCAATGACTGTCTTCTGGACACCAATTAGGTCAGCAGTCTTCCCCATGATTCTGTAAGTAGCCAGATGGCCATTTTATAACGAGTTAATATCCTTATTATCAGAGTCACGGTCATTTATTTTTAATTATCTGTAATGCTTTATAATAAAAAACAAGAAATTAAGACCTAAAATATTTCACTCTGTGTGTAATGAATCTATATAATAATCGGAATCATTTGCAGCGTTTTTACATTCTCATAATATGGTCTTCGCAAAAAGAGAGCATAACCTTGATTAACCTTAATTCTTATTCTTATCTTGATATACTGTATATATAGTGTTTGCTTGTTTATTCTTAATGCACCTTTTCCTCCTTGTTTGCACCTTCTTTCATTAATATGCCAATATGTGACCAGTGAATTTCTCTGCTGTGAGATCAATAAAGCTAATCTAATCTAATATAATCTAGTTTTACATAATCTGGCCTTTACAAAATTCTTTGAATAATCAAAATACTGTGTTTATTATTTATTTAACAAAGAAGTAACTAATATCCAAAAGTGAAATATTAACTTTAACCCAATAATCCAGGGGGCATAGGAAGTTCATAAAAACAACACTGTCAACAATATTTCTTTTTATGATTCTTAAAGTTCCCTACATTATAAATAAGCTGATAATATAATTTCTTACTGAAAATAGACCCCAAGAGTTCCTGTCAGATTTTGTTTGCCTTAAGCGCAGGATTATAGAATAAAACCCAGTTTATCTGATGACTATCTGGCACTGTGCAGGTTTTTGAACTCATCAATATGAAACTCCATCAAGTAAGAATGAATCTATGAATGGAAACCATTTTAAATTTTAAGAAGTCATTGCAGATCTTTCCCTTTGGATGGGTTTGGTTAGGTTCTGATATGTTTTAGTAAAAGGTTTAGACAGGAGCATGCGGACAGGAAGCACAGGACAGACGACCAGGGAGAAAAAATTATTAAATACATTCTAGAGCAGAGGTGTCCAAAGGTGAAATGTAAAAAAAAATGTTTAGTCAAAAGTATTTGGGGGTCAAAAAAATATTGTTCCAAACATGTAAAATTACCAGAAAGTTATGTTGTGATTTTTATTTTCAAAAATGTGGGCATGCAAAACTTGTCATCTAGTGGTCAGTATTCTTTAGGAAAGGAGATCTGTAAATTATCATGCAGCCAACTATTAAAGATTTACACATATGCCTCATCAAAAAATGTCTAAAAAATTCCCTATTAAAAGATTGAAAATTAGTTTGAGCACAGCTGAAAAAACTAAACTTTTTGTATTTATTAGAGTTCAATAAGTGAAATAAAATGTTAATTTGATGCACAAGAGAAATTAATAAATATACAAAATGTATTTAATAAAGGACAAATATTTAGTACAAACATTTTAAGTTTAAAAATCTAAACTTGTCCATAATATTTTGCCCAAATAAAAACCCTAACTTAAGACTCCATCTCCATTGACCCTCTGCACTAGGGGCCAAATTATGGGGGACATTACAAAAAAAAAGTCCAGGGTGACAAATGAACCTGGACCCTACTTTGGACACACCTGGTCTAGAGGAAACCCAAGCCTTAAATAAAAAGAAGATGCCAAAAATCAAATCCGCTCCCCGATTCAAGCACCTAAAACATGACCCAAACAGAGCTTCCCAAATCACAGACATTTCCTCCACCGATCAGGTTGGCAATCCATGCTGATTCTAAAGAAGAACAAACAGCACATTACCAAGAACTGCTGCTTGTCTTCTGAAGAAAACATTTATCCAGAGCCAAAAACCAGGCTACCTGCTAAAGCACAGCGACTGATTGGTTAAAGCCAGAGCCGAGGTAAAGAGTTTGGTTGTACCTACCAGCCTGCTTCCAGACCAGGACAATTTATCCTCAGTACATGTTAATACTGGAACACACAAGGAACAGTGTAGGTTTATGGCAATTAAAGTCACTCGTGTGCATTGGATTCCTGACACAAAAACACTGGTTAATAAATCCTTAACCAAAATGAGCTATATCTTGTAGCCAGAGACAGAAGGTGAGAACAAAGGCAAGTAAAGGAAAAATTTAGACAAATGGGTAATAAAGCTCTATAATAGCATTTATAAATGCATGAAAATCCACCAATGAGATTTTTGGGGGGGGGGGGGGGGTTAAATGAGGATCATTGCATTTATTGCAACTGGATTGCTGCAATACCATATTAAGTACAAGATTCTGATAAGATCCTTTAACATTTCAAACGTTCAAAATTTTTTAAATGAGAAAGTTTGCCCAATTTTTTAATTGGTTATATATTAAAAAAGGAAGACCAACATGCACTTTCTCTCTGGCTTTACTCTTTCTCTTTCCGTCCTTTTTACTGCCTACAACAAGACAGGGTCAGGGGATAAGTCCTGCTAAGCCAATCACATGGCATTAGACCATGAAAACACACCTAGCTATCTGCCCAATTCCATCAGCGCCCAGCAGGGTCCAGCCAGTCTGGCCCAACCATTTCTAATCTGGCTTTGTTTTCATCATCATTAGTGAGCGACTTGCTGTTTTAAGATGCCAGCGAGTTCAGCTCCCTTATTCAGGAGATGCTACAGCAAGTCACAACAACTTGAACACAGACTAGGCAAATTTTTTTATGCGTTTCTTGACGCCATCGGGATTCACCCATATACAAATATCACATTTCAGATACTCATTCAGCAGCCTTTGCATCGATAAAATATAAAAACTCAAATTCTCAAGATACTAACCCTCGTTTTTCTCCTCCAGGACTTCGGGGTAAAGCCTCGATTTCTATTGGCCCACAGGTTGAGGCTGGTGGCGGGTTCACCACGGGCATGCCAGACCAGGGGCTTCTGCTTGAAGAAACCTGAACCAAACGCCAAACAAAAACTAGATGGTGAATTTAGGGCGCAAAAAATAAGAATACAGGAATCTAAACACCTAAAACAAGAGAGATGTTAACCATGTTATCAATGAGATAACATGTAGGACTCAATGTGTGAGCTTCACACTTCTAACCTTGTTTCCTTTGTTGGAGCTCACGCCATTACCTGAAGAAAGAACCCTGAGAGCAGAAAAAAGGATTTCCATAAACAACACAGCAACACTTAAAGCCTAAAGTTACAATTACCAAGAGATGCTCAATTTTTCTAAAAATAAACTATTGTTCATCCAAACAGGCTTTTACTTAAACATATGTAACAACAGCTTGTATTAGCTAGACCCTTAAAAGGATTTATTGATGTTACACAAATTATTTGTAATCCATTATGAGTTAATTTAAAAATTAATTTGTAATTTGGGGATCTAACTTCCTCCAGAGCCTTAAAAAATAAAGCCAAGCTGCCATGGCTAAAGTAACCTGTGAGAAACCAAACATTTTAAATCTAAATGCATTGTATTCCTATAAACAGTAAAACAATAATGTGTTCCATTGTATTAATGAATATAAACTGGGTGCTTACAACAGAATACTAAAACAAATAAAAAAAAAAAAAAACTGGTTATTTGTACTTACTCCTGGGGGTGGAGCTGTCCTGTAAAACATGAAAAGTACACAGTTAGATTTGAAGATCCCCAAAACGAATGCACACTTAGAAAAATTAACAGAGAATTACCAACTCTGGAAAGAAAAGGATTTTATTTATTTTTTTTTTACAAAAGGTTAATCGGTTAAATTAAGATGAGAGCAAAGTTGTTTTTAAGAACCTTTAAATTAACTAAATTGCAACATACATCTGAAAAAAAACTTATCTGGTTTGAATAATTCTAGGGAGTTAATCTGTGTTTAGTATTTTTTATTATTAATAAGAGAATTTTAAAGTCAGGGTTCTTACAGCATAAGGCAAGTTAAATTCAAGACTTTTTAAGGACCCGCGGGAACCCTGGTATGCACACTTAGAAAAATAAACAATGAATTACCAACTCTGGAAAAAAAAGGATTCTTTTTTTTTTTTTTTTTTACAAAAGGTTAACAGGTTAAATTAAGATAAGAGCAAAGTTGTGTTTTAAGAACCTTTAAATTAACTAAATTGCAACCATACCTCTGAAAAAACCTAATCTGATTTGAATAAATCTAGTGTTTTAATCTGTGATTAGTATTTTTAATATTAATAAGAAAATTTTAAAGTAATAAAGTATTGCCAGATGCAGGCTGGCAAAAATCCAATATCAAATATTTAAATTCATCCTGCTCTATGAATCCATTGCAAACTTAGGAAAGGAGTTGATCATATAAAAGCTGGTTACCATCTAATGTTATTTGCCAAGTGGAGCACTTATTTTACTCAAACAGTCTTTTGAAGGAAGTAAATGAATAATGCCCGTTGCTTTTTATCATGCAGTATGAACCAATTCAATTTTAAAGAATATGGGATTTCTCATTACTGCCACCTGTTGAATTGTAGGTCAGTTGTCTTTACAGCTGTCCAATAAAAATAGGTTGATTTACATAAATCAGAGCAACAGGCAGAAAAACAATTTCCCAGGATTCCTTTTACCTGAGTAAAACGAATCTTCAGGCTTGTAGTAAAGAAGGAGCTAACTATTACAGCTAATTAATAGATAATAAGTTAATGTTCCATTACAGTACCCCAAAGAGTAGTCTGTTGGGGTCAATGAGTCTCCATAAATGGTTTGAAGGTTTTCCTTCTTAAAAATGTGAGAATGTGGGCTTTTAAATGTCAGAATTACTTATTAGACTGTAAGAAACTGTTATTAATGGAACTTAAATTTTAGAAATAAAACAAGTTTAATATGGAGTTTATCAAACTCCCCTTTTTCCATCAGAGTTTATGAAATGAGTGAAATTAGGCGTGTGATTTTTATTTTTCTATGGTTATGTCACCTCTGTTTTGCATGGTTCTTCTGGAGTAACGTCGACTTGGTCTCCTTTCAAATGAGGCAGATCGCCTTGCTTTGCTGGCCTTGGTGGTCTGATACTCTGTCTTTCCACTGGTCAAGAAAGAAAAAAAAAAACAACAAAAGTTATTTTTGTCTTTCCTTACCCCACAAATCCTAAACCCACGATGAAATGTACTTTCACTGCGGCAACTATCAGAGCAGTGAACCTTGCTGAACTCTGAGACCATCCAGGCGATAGCCTTTTCCTGAAAACAAAACCATGTGTCCCCCTGTGTTAAATCAACACTACCACCACAGCTTATCTCACAGGATAACTTTAAACACACAGTGGGGAGCAAGCTGGCCTCTGCATTATGTTGACACCGAGTACTACTGTAGTGGTGTAATCATTTCATTTACATCCAACAATAGAATCTGTTCCACAGAGAAAATGATGGAAAGCAATAGCATTATATGCTTTCCTACAGCATTTTATTTCTCTGAATTTAAAATCAAAAGTCTAAAGCTCCAAATCGTTCACTTCAGTGTCTTTTCTCCAACACCAGTTCCTAAACAGTTGATGCACATCGACCTGGAGAACAAAGTTCAACCACCTTCTGCCTCAAGCTGGTTATGCAGCATCATGCTTATTGCAAAACTGCCTAAAGGAAAGTCAAACTAAACTTTCTCTTTTTGGATAAATTTTAACAACTTTGAAACAAGCCAACACCCCCACACATAATATTAAGATTCAACCCCTCTTTTTCTCCTGTGTGTAGCTGTTACCTGTATCTGAAGCGTGAGCCCATGCGTATGAATCCAGAGCGAGCAGAGTTTTTCTGTACTGGTCCTCTCAGCCTAAAGAAAGCATGGTGCTCCACTGCACACTTCCAAAGATGCTTACAGGCTTTGGGATGGTCCATCCTGAAGACAAAGGTGTGCTCCTGCTCTTTACCCTGAAAAAGAGTTCAACTAGCTTAAGTAGGAATTTAAGAAAAGCTTAAAGAACAATAACATTCACTAAAAAGCCTTTGGTGACTCAAAATGGTGCAGTGTGAGTTCAGCTGTCTTTGTATTCCAACTCAAGCTCCTCTCTAATGGTTATTGTCTCATTGTTAGCAAAGTCCCAAAGGTTTAGTTCACCTTTGGATTGTCAGTTTTCAACAGGTTCTAAGACTATCTTAAAGTAGAATGTTTTTTTTTTTTTTTTTTTTTATAAAACCTACGGTGGCTGAGAAGTGCAAAACACATTTACAATTCAAAAACACATTAACCAATAAAAAACAAAATAATATTTGAAGAAACAAAATTATATTTTATGAAACAAATGTATTTTTGAAAAAAAAGTTTAAATTTTTAAAAACACATTTACATTTTAGCAAACAAATTTACATTTTAGGAAACAAATTCACATTTTAGGAAACAAATTCACATTTTAAATAAGTTAGATTTTAGGTGAGAGAAAGTTTCATTTTAGAGAAAAAAAATACATTATAGTCGAACAAATTTACATCTAAAAAAAATTGACCGTTCGGAAACCCTTGTACAAGTGCAAAGACAAAACTGCAAGCGGCAAAACAGTTACATAGCCAAAAACAAATTAACAAAAGACGGCTACACGGAAAGGGAATGTCCCAGTGGCCGGATGTGACGTCACGATTACCCTGACTAGTAGTACAAACAGCTCAATCTGTAGTCCTCCTGCTCTCACCTAAAATCTAACTTATTTAAAATGTGAATTTGTTTCCTAAAATGTTAATTTGTTTTTAAAAATTTAAACTTTTTTTTTTAAAAATACATTTGTTTCATAAAATATAATTTTGTTTCTTCAAATGTTATTTTGTTTTTTATTTGTTAATGTGTTTTTGAATTGTAAATGTGTTTTGCACTTCTCAGCCACCGTAAAAACCAGTAGTTAGAGCAGCTCAAATGATCATGTTCCATCCTCCAGAAAAGGTTTTCATTTTGCACGAGAAAATACTCCAGACCAAATGTTTTTGTTATTTGGTTCATCTTAGAGGAGCTAAATGGATTGCACCTGCGGTACTGTTAATTTTACAGATGCACTGTATGCTCCCCGGCGCCGCACAATGGCAGCACACTGCTCTGCAAGGGGATGGGTTAAATGCAGAGGTAAATTTCTCCAATGGCAGATCAATAAAGTTCAATTATTATTATTATCATTATTATTGTTTCACTCCGTTTATGGATCAGTTTCGCCAGTACTAACAGGTTTGTGCATGTTTTTTATATACACAGATATTTAGCAAATCAGGTCCCAATTTCAATATACTTCAAAGACCGTAACAGTTATTCACAAAAATGTCCTCGTTAAGAAATAAGATAATATTTTGATTTCTTTTTCCTATATACTGTAGTACTTTCAAGTACATATTACAGTTTTGGGGCCAATTAAAAATATAAAACATAATTGACTTATTTTAACTTAAAAAACAAACAAAAAAATGAAGAAATTATACTAAACAATTATTATTCAAGCACAGCTGATACTCCTTTATTTCAAAGTGTGCCTCCAACAAGAGCAGTTTTTTCTGTCCTTGGTTCCCCTCTGCAGAAATAACTGGCACATTACTTGCTTTCATTGTGAACAAGCTGAACAAAAGGTTATGGCTTGCAAAGACGGTTAAGAGATGAACTGGGACAGAAATCCTGAGACACATTTCAGGCTTGGAATGCTGACTCATCATGCCAGCAACTCTTTCAAACACAATAAAACACTAAATAAGTAAATCAAAGACTTTAACATACTTACGGATCTACATAAAATCTTGACAAGCAGAATATTGAATAGAAAAACCCCTGGTTACTTAACATCTAATGGTTTGTAGACATTGGCATAAATGTTCAATGTTATAATCTGATCTGAAAAGGAAACTCAAAGCATGCATTTGTCCTCTTAGGAATACGAGCCAAACAGTTCAATTTAGGTCATGGTAAAGGGACAATATTGTTTACTTAATTTGCTCACTTGTTTAACTGAACAAGAAGTTGGTTTTCAAGCTGAAATTGAACTTCTATGTGAGGTGTGTGTGTGCAAATGCATGAGAGAACGATAGGGAGAGAGAGGGGAGGGGATGCATACCAGAAATACCAGAAGGGGCAGGTTTCTTTATTAACCCCACTCAAAGACCTCCTGGACAGACATAAACAGACTCTTTGTCTCTCTTTTACAGTATTTTTTTTTTTTTAACACTGTTACATATTGTACTCGGACATAACTTCAACTGAACATTTACTTAAAAAGAGTATTTCTTTTGGGGGGATGAACCTTTGTAAAATAAATTGAAAAACCTCTTGTTTGTTTCATTAGATATTTGGTAAAATTTTCTGATTTATATCAAAGTATGAAACTGTTTCTACACTATAGCATAACACCGATAAAAAGGTTTGTTTTATCATGACGCTGAAACCTTTTTGTTTAAAGCACCAAATAAGTTAAACACAATAGAAAATTCTGGAAGAGTTTTTTGAACACTGTCCTCCACCTGGAGTAAAGCTCAGGTTTTCTAGCATTTCCACTACAGTAACCAGGGCTTGTATTTTTGTTGGGGTTTTTTTGTGTTGTTTTTTGGGAAGCCATCATAACTTTGTATGCATGTATGTACTCATTTCCAAAAAAAAACCCAAAAAAACAACTACTCAGTCTTTACGTTACCTTTATCAAACAAATTTTACTCAATATGTATCTCGGTTTGTGAAAAATCTTTTTCAGCCTTTGAAGAGATTATAATCCAGTTTCAAAGAGCTGTCAAATGACCACAAGTTTGTGCTTAGAACAGCAGGATTTAATCCCAACTTCAGCGATTTCTTTTCTTTTTTAGCCTCAAAAGCAAGAGAACAATGAAATCTGGTTTGGCCCGGATCGGGTTTGTAGGAGTCTATATAGTCATACTTAGTTCTTATAAAACCATGATTGTACTGTATCTGCTGAAAACCATGGCTTTATTCACTTAATGAGATCCTTCTCCCACCCTATAAAAGCTCTGCTGTTAGGAAGAGTTACCAGTTATTCCTGTTTCCTCCACAAGGGAAACACTCAGATGAAACCAAAAATTTTCCAGGTCTTACTGTCGCAACACACCTCATCTGACCATGTGTGACTGGAGAAAAAACAGCTGCAGGCATGTTTACCACAGAGAGTTTGACACTTGTTATCAAGCATGACTAATGTGCATTTAACATGATGATCTTGTAGGTATTAGCGTGTGATTTTCACCTGGTCATCATCCTCCACCACCACAAGCGTCAGTTTGCTCTTCTTAAAATCCAAACGAGTGATCTTGGGCCTTCAATTGGAAAAAAGAAAATAATTAGATTCAGGACTTGCAGGAAAAAAGAGAGAAAAAAGTATATATCTGTGTAACGGTGGAACGTGCCAGAAGAAAAGCCCGATCTTGGTCTGGCCTTCAAACACCAGGACTCCAGTGGGTGTTAAACCCAGACTATACTCATTACCATCTCTTGCCTAGAGGGAGAAAATAGAGAAAATTGACTACCAATGTTTTTTTCTGTACATTTAATGCTCACAAATGAACAAGTTATATCTTATTTACCTTAACCATATGCATGTCCACCCCGTACATTTCTAACCACTTCGCTTTATTTAGGTAGTTGATCTCAGCCTGAGCTGGCATCTGACCTCTGAAAAATGGAAAGCCAAGAAAGAAATTAATGCAAACTCAAAGCAGGAAAAAAGGGATCAGTGTGAAACACCAGAATATGGTAGACTTATCAAAAAATGGTAGTTTTACATTTTTAAACAGGCCTTTAAAAAAAAATTTTCTACATAAGCCAAATACCTACCGGCACTCCTTCCATGCATTATAGATAGCGAGCTCCATTTCCTCTGTTTGCTCTGGAATAAACCGGAATTCTGACACCAGGTCTAGATTATGTTCTAGTGGGTCACAGTCACCTAGTTCAGCTAAAAAGAAAAGGACGAACACTAGTGAGTTTTAATCAGATCCTTATCAAACATATCAAAACAGATAAAATACCTTGAAATGTTCCTATACTGCTTAATATGCATTAAAATGTATCAAGTATGTAAATTATTATTAGAGAAAGATCCAAATTTACTAGTTTTGAGCAAATATTTTATACATTATTTTACAACGTTCAAAAAATATATTTTTACTTGAGCCAAAAAGTGTTTCTAACCCTAAATGAATTTACCTTGGAGAAGGAAGCTTGGATTATGTTCACACAATTGAACAAATCATAAGCAATTCATTAAATTAATAATAAACCAAATAAATTAACTGAACATAAAGTCTAACATTGCAACATTAAAATGACTGAGGGGAACCCAGCAAATCACAGGAAGTGCCTCATGCAAAGAAGTTAAGTGTAGAAAATGGCAGCTTCTACAGAGTTACAAAGAGGGATCAAACATCAATCACCAACTTAAGGTCTAAAACATAAAAAAATGAAGCCCTTTTCTATTATTATGTAAGAAAATTCTATAAATCTACCTCTTGGATATCTGGAGCTTTTTGTTATAAAATGGATTTCAATATTCTGTAAAAATAAATAAACTATGTTAATTCTAATTATAGACAAATGTCATAATTATCACAAGGACTCTAAAGCTGGCATCATGTTTTAACTAAATCTTACACATAACTATTTGTTTTTTAAAGTACTGCATGGCTTGACATATAAATCAAAGCAAATTTTCGGGTAAGCCTACATCCCAATCATATTGTAATCATATTTTCAGATATAAAATCTAAAAGAAAACAACTGAAGGCAAAAGTTACAGTAATAAAAACACAACATGGATTAAAAGTGCTTTTTATATCTAAATTATAATCCACCAATTTAGAAGCAAATTTGAAATACTCATTCAAACTGCCAGAGCACAGAGAGGGGAACCAGTGAAAAAGGATAGAAGGAGAGAAAAAACAGAGCGAGGGAAAGAGAGAAAACAGAGAGGGTGTTGGATTAGGGGGCCTCTGAAGAGGACTGAGCGCTAATGAGCTGGCACCTTACCCAGAGCTGGCTATGTATGTGTATGCACGTCCATCCAACAGATTGTGCACGCAATGCCATTCCATAAAAGCCTTACTCTGACTTTTATGAAATGTTTCTGAAATAAGCAGGATGACTAACAGCTAGAGGCTTGTTTTATATTAAAGAAAGAATCTGACAAAAGGTAATCAAGTTCAAAGAACCTCTTAAAAATTAACAGTAGATGTCAACAGAATCTCCCACAAAAGGAAGACTTGATTAATGTGATACATGACATCTAGATGATGGAAAAGTTTACATTCATTTTGAAACAAGACGCGGAAAAAATTCATGAATATTGGGACCCCTTGGATTACATATGAATCATCTTTTAGATCTGTTCTTCATGTGGCTGCTATATTTAACAACCCTCCACCTCCAAGCTACTCATAGTTCAATTAATTGTTAGTTTTTTCTCCTTTCATGTAACTAAGACTGCAGACTACACTGTAACTAAATGTTCATGTATCACGATGTAAATACAAATTAAAAACGTGAATAAAAAAAAAAATGTACCAAATATTTTCTAAAGTAAATGCAGTGTCATACAGAGCTACTGTTAAACTTTCCGTGAAGTTTTCCTTTCTCTGGTGGAAAGACTATTTATTGAAATATAAAAAATAAAATAAAAAAAATTACTACTAGAAGGTGCCCTGGTGCAAAAAATAATGGTGACATATTATGTTAGGTCAGCATCTCCATGAGTCAAAACTTAACTAAACTAACTGAGACCCGTGCAACTAAGGAGATGGAACGGCAACTAGTCAGAATTTATACTTTTAGGCTATTAAAATTTGTAGATATTATAAATAACAATGCTATAATTAATATTTTCTGCGTGAGTGTGAGTGTTTTCTCATAAATGTATTAACCAACACCAACTGGTCTGCACTTATATAGCGCTTTGTTCAGTCAGGGGACTCCGAAGCGTTTTACATTCAGTCATTCACACGCTGATGCTGGCAGGCTAAACTGAAGCCACAGCTGCAATGTGGCCCAATTTAGAAGTGAGGTTGCCATACAAACAGCCTCACTTGTAGGGCAGTTTGTATTGTTTTTTTTTTTAAAGAGTTAAGTATTAAAAAGTTTAAAAATCAGTCGTGGAAATATTTCAATCAAGTTAGTAAAGGGTCTAATTAATTGAAATGAATCATATTTAAATCAAAAACCATTTAATCGACAAAACAAACCACCTTTTTGATTCAAAAACACTTTTTCCTCCTCATACACGCGTAAAAAATGAGCCTCTAAGGCTAAATTTCTATGAAGCAGACAGAAATTTCAGCGTGATGGCCAGAAACACTGTGATTGCGCGATGCTGTTGTTTTTAAAGGTTTGGCTACAGGAAACCTGCTAAGACCTCTAGGTATACATAAGATCGCATATATGTATTTCACACCATTGAAGAACTGACCTTACAAATGGGAGAACCCTGCAGTTCTGCACAATGTGCATGTATGCCACTTTTATTTTACCCTTTAATAGTTAGCATCAGCTAAAAACAATTGGCTCATTAAGCCTCTAGGATACAACAGTGAATGCTTACATGTTAATATTTTGACAAATATGAATCCAAGGAGTCTTGTGCAATTCTGATACAACAAACTGATTTATTTTGATTTATTTGAAAATGAATGAAACCTTTTCTATACTTACCCTGTAAAGAGAAGGCAGCCAACTCCACGGCTGTGTCAAAGGGACATTCAAGCCTAAAAATAGAGATATAGGAAAGGTTTAGAGTGGGATTAAATTCCAAAATGATAGAGTTAAATATATTTGAATTTGAAATAAAAAACTTATTTTACAAGCCAATATGATACCAGGAGTTATAAGCACCAGATATATTTAAAAAAATATAGGAACAAGAATTACAAACTCACTATCCAGCTAGCCAAATTATGGAGTTACAATGAGAAAGATAATTCAGGTAAAAGAAATGTAATATTAAGAAAATGTGTGCTGGACTCCCATCAGTCCAGCACACCATGGAAGTTAATAATCTGAGTTTCTGCTGTTATTCCTCTGTTAGGTCCTCTGCATTTTTGGGTCTGGCGTCTCATTTCTAAGTAAAACTCTAACTCCACATAGTTTCTCTATTGGGTTCAGCTCAGGCCAGTTTGTCGGCCAATCAAGCAGACTAACATCACGGTCATTGAACCTGTTAGTAACTTTAGCAGAGTGGACAGATGCCAAGTCCTAGTACTCTGAAGAACTCTAAAAATCTTGGTAGATGGCTAAGTCAGGCGAAGTTAGCCGTAAACATCAGAAACAACAGGGGACCAACACCAGCAGATGACATGGTTGATCAGATTAATGGTGGAATGACATCACGCAACATAAATCATGTGCCTCTCCACCCCCCCTTCAGACTCTGGGATATTGATTTAGAATGCAAACTTTACTTTCATTTGAAAAGAGGACTTTGGTCCAGTTCTCTTCCCCCTCAGCCCAAGGTTTTGTGTGGCTCTTGATGTGCTGACTCCATCCTCCATCTAAACCCTGTAAAATCACTAAAATTCCTGTACATATGTTGCTGGTTCTCTTTGTCTAACCAAATGTTCTCTTTTTTCCCAACCTTGAACACATTTTCTTGGATACTGCACAGCATGAACAACCAGCCTCTTTAGCAGTGAACTTTTGTTGCTTATTCCTCATGTTGTGGCCTAAATTGTTTTATGGATGTCTATTAATTTTATTTTATTTTTTTTAAATGAATGCTTCCACGCGTGTATGCTTTTTCATGACATTTTATTTTTTTCCAAGAAGTACCTGCAGTGTCAAACCATGCAAAGCTGAAAATGATGAAAAAAAAAAAAACATGGCTATTGCGTTATTTCCTGATTTGAAAAGGTGTTCAAACTTTACTCTGTAATAGCTCATCTTTTTTTTAAATCTTCCAAACCATAAGGCAGAGATGCTCATTGTGAATATGCAAATTAACCGTGAAAGTTGATTAGTAAAACAAGTTGCCACAAAATGACAGGAAAGTATTTCAAATCTGATTCTACTGAAATTACTTCATCTAACTGGTTCATATAGTGTATGGAAATCCCACATACTTGCCACTGAGGATATCTTGCTTTAGCTGTAACACAAAAAGGTATCTGAAAGAAGAGGAACACAGAGCGGTGAAATACATCAATGGATGGTCTAAAAAAACATGAGATTTGATTAAGGTGATAACCATTTTAGCTAAAATAATATCTGGGAACATCGATTCAAAGGTTTGGATGAGGAATTCAGGAGAAAAAATAATTCTGCAACTGTGAGTTATTGTGATCTCTAAAGAATGCAAGAGAAAAAAAGAAGGACACAAAGAAAAAAGAACCGGTGACAGAAAGGACACAAGGAAGGAGGGAGGACAATATACAAAAAATTAGGGATGCACGATATTTGGATTTTGGCCGATATCCGATATGCCGATACTTTAAAACTCGTGTAGCCGATAACCGATACCGATACTGATGTTAAAGCTGGACAAAAATAAGTAGTCATTGAAAATAGCAGTTTTGTTATCCATTTCTGAAAAACAATATACTGAAATATATTTTCATATGCTGATATCAGATTGATTTTTAAAAACGCGGTATCGATCTATTTTACTTTCAAAATCTCGTGAAATTTCATCGTTCTGTTACAAACTCTCGTGATATTTTGCAAATTCTTGTGAGATTTTGTTAGTAAAATAGATCGATACCGCGTCAATATATCAACATATAAAAATATAGCAAAATTTCGTGGATTTTCGGGGGAATTTCATAGCATAACGATGACATATAGCAATATTTCATTAGTAAAAAAAATTGATATGGTGTTTTTAAATGGCAATATATCAGCATATGAAGATATTGGGATATTTTAATGTATCAATATTTTTTCCCTCGTCTTTAGAAGTTTTTAAGTCTGTAAAAAGAAGTTTTTGAGGAAGAAGTAGTAGTATTTTTATTTTTTTTTTAGACTTTAGAAACTCAGAAGCTGATCAAATATCGGGTTAAATATCGGTGGGGAGGCCGATTTCCGATATTCGGTTTTAAGGCTGATACAGGCCGATACCGATAGGGAGCCGATTATATCGTGCATCCCTACAAAAAATTAACCAAAGTATTAAAAAAGGGTACAGGAGAGTACAGGAGACAAAATAGGAATGCAAGAGGGAATGATACAAGAAAGAAAGTAAGAAAAACTGAAAGAAAGACGGACTCAAATAAGGTGGCAGAATTTCATAAAATCCAGAATTTAAAGAACTCTGTGGGAACCATTTGATTCATGTTCTTCTTACAAATTATTCACACTTTGATAGACAGGTTGTCAAAATGATGACAGGTGGGGAGTGACTGGGTTAAAATGTATACAAGAAAAACAAGGGAACATATAGAAAATGTTAGCATCTGTCATTATAATCTGTATTTCTTAGTGGAACTAAGTGTGAATTGGTCAGGAATACAAATCGGTTTAACATGGAGTTAGCAGCAGAATACGCATCTTCAGCCAACTTATCGTGCTTACTCCATAACCGTTCCCAAAGGCAATAATTTCAAACCACCTTAGATGTGTAAATCACTAAAGGAGTGTGTTCTTTGGCTTATTGGCGCATCCATCCATCCTGCCTCATCACAGTTAAAGTTGCAACAGTAACCTATTATTGAGGGAATCCTAGAGCAATACTGCCCAGTTTATTCAGGGGGGAGTTCATTCATTAGCAGGTTAGCTCCTTCTGCCGTTCTGGGTCCCTCCTGGGTCTCCTCCCAGTGGGATGTATAGTTGAAGTCTACATAGGGAGGAGCTGAGGAAGGCTGGTAGTTATCTGATGAGTTTACACCCAAGCTGTCTTTAATTAATCTCCAAGTTGGAGTTTAGTCAATCTGCAGATTAAGCTCATTTCAACTTTGATCTAATACCTGCTTCCTTCCATATCTAACAAAGAGGATCAGAAGGTCTTTTTCTTTTTAAGTCCCACTCTTTAACCTCCATGTATGAAGGGTTCCTTTGAGCTGCCAGCTCAACTTACCTGGTGAGTTCTTCATGGAGGTTGTTTGGTTCTGAAGAGTAGAATTTGACTCTCATGTGAAGGCAGTATGGTGGACCAACTTTATTAAAACAGAGCAAAGAATACGCTTAGTTGAAGTCAGAGAGAAGTAACAAGACAAATATCTTTCTAGAATCAAAGCAAACTGAATGCTTCAGTAAAACTTACTTTTTACTTGCTTTTTGATACTTTTTGTGACATCGAGCCAATGCTGCAACAACAAACAGGATAACAGATTATAGGAACCATAAATAATAGAGTAAACAATGTTTAGCTGAAAAAAGAGAAGCTTCTAAGTATAGTCCACATATTTTCAGTAAAGATAAGTTCTAGGCTTTTACATAAGGAGCACTTTGGAAACCATTTTGATCTGGATTTGGAATCAGTGACGCTTGGACACAACTGGGAATGCAGCCATCGCTCCCTGGTTATTCACAATGTACTGGTAAATATGGTGAAACAGACCCTCAGCATTAGGATTAGGCCACATTTCACAAATGGTCTCAGGATTGAAGTCCCGACTTTGACTCCTCCCCTGTGGCCAAACTACTCAATCTTTATCTCAGTGGACCATAAAACTTGGATTGAGAATGCTTTTGGCTTATCTATATAAACAGCTGGAAATCACAACTGAGTTAGTATTTCTCCATTTTAGAGAAGATGCTGTTTTCCTTACTACCACTGCCAGCCCAGTTTATGACAGTATTGAGTTTTGGTGATTCCTACTTTGCAGTTTCAACACGAAAATAAACCAGAGCCATCTAATCTAGGGTGACCAAACGTCCGTATTTCCCGGGACATATCCGTATTTCACGTCCTGTCCCGGGCGTCCCGGGTTTTTTTTAGAAAGTGAGGAAATGTCCTGATTTCACTGCGCACGACGCTCCGTGTGACGTAATCCCTGAGCCGCGTCAGTGCGGGCAGCCCTGTTCTTAATCAGAGGCTCTGTTCGAAATCCTGGGCTGCATCCTCCAAGGACGCGGTCTACCTAGACTGGACCCTTCGAAGTCCTTGAAAATAAGGAGGCCGGAAGAATTTTGGCTGTAAATTCGACCAGGTTCACCCTTCGGCGGGTTTTACCGCCGTATGCTCTGTTGCTTAGCAACCGTTAAAGTTGACACACAAAGCAGGAAAAGAATGAATACCGAGGTTTTCAAAACTGTTTGTTTATTTATTTATTTTTTTAAAAGTTAAAGTGAACAAAGACTACACTCACAAGAATCCAGAGTGGAATAAAGATTCCAACCACCGGGAGCAGGAACAAATAAAATGAAATGTAATGATAGAAACCTTAGTCATTTAAATAACCTGCTGCTGTCATTCTGCACATCTCTGATGTTGCTGTTATTTTCAAATATCCATTACTGTAAAAATGTCCATAGCTGCATATTGGTTATTAATTCTCCAGTTTTATATTGTTAAAACACTTTACAGAATTTTGTTTATCTTTTAACTCTTCCCTGTTATGTTATTCTTATACATTTTTCTAAGGTCCTCATTTGTGTGACCATTTTCAATAATCTTTCTGCTGCTGTAAATTTGCCCATTGTGGGACAATAAAGGGATTTTCTATTCTATTCTATAAAAGGGTTAGAAATATATAAGTAAATCTAAACAATGTATCTACAAAATATATCTGCAAAATCTCTAATATTCAACAACAAAAAATACTTAGTTAAGCATATTGTGCAAAACAACAATAAAAAAATTAAACTCCTATCAGATTTATAGTTCCCACTCTGCAGATCTATTAGAATCTGTCCTTAAATTACAGCCAAACTCATTTACACAGTAACAGATAAAAACCTTTAGATATACCAAACATTACCGCCACATATCTGACTCAAAAACCATTAAAACAACTATTTTCATTCATTTCAGACGGAACTATTCACAGAGTTTTATTATATTAAACTGAACTTCCAATTTTCACCACTGTTCTTCGCCAAGTAACATTTCCTCTTATCACGGAGCAAATCCCCGGTCAAAGGTGTCCTGGTTTTCCCAAATGAAAATATGGTCACCCTAATCTAATCAGTTCTAGAATGGATAAAAAAGATTCAAACTATGCTTATGGAAATCTCCTGGCATCAAACTTTAGCCTTAAAAAAACTTAAGGACTTGATCAAGCATTTTCTATCATTCCACACTCTAAAATAAGTAATGAAAATAAGTTTGATTCATGGTGATATCTTATTGGGTCAAGATCAGTACCGAAAATGTGTATGTCAGAGCCTTTAACATCACATTTTTATTAAACTTACTGTTTAGCTGTCCTACTTTTACTGATAATAGGCGATGACTAGTAGGAACTCGGGTGCATTGCTGTCCCTAAGGGTAAGGTTTATACATTGACCTGTGTTTATTTGCTGTTGGAATCTACCTGAATTTGACCCCTAGTGGGGCAAATTTCCATGACAACTTGCCTAGCTAGGTGATCTTGTCCTTGAGCCCCAGTTGGCCTCGGCAGATGGCCACCCACAGTGAGCCTGGCTCTGCTGGAGGTTTCTTCCTGTTAAAAGGGAGTCTTTCCTCTCCACTGTCGCTGCAAGCATGCTTAGTGTGAGGGATTGCATTCGAGTCAATGAGTCGATGCAATCAATAGGTTTTCCTTAGATAGAAAACTTTAAATCAATTAGCCTGGATGATCTGATGAACTGTAAAGTGCCTTGAGATGACATGTGTTGTGAATTGGCGCTATAGAAATAAACTGAATTGAATTGAATTATGGCCAGATTGCTATTAAACTTGCTGATCATAGCTTCTCATGATAGAATTGATTCCCTAGTAGCTACCCAATGACTATTGCTGCTTTTCTCAATCATCTATTAAATGGGTTGAAAAGGGCAATTTCTGTAAAATGTTTAAAGAAATAATTAAAACCATAGGAATGGTATTGTAGCAGATTACATTTTTAATATTCCAACTTTTTTTTAATAAATTTGGTTTAGGTAAAACTGTATTTGTAGACTGTTAATGAAATGTGGTCAATAGCTGGAGAACTATTAAACGTAGGAAAAAATAAACATTTTGATGGCACAAAAAATATTTTCGAAAAAGGATTCCAAAAAGATGCTTGCACAAATGCATGAGACGCTTTTAGCAAGATACCTGTGAATGAAAAGACTAAATGCAAACTGCTTCTATAGAGGGGGTCAGGAAGTATTGGCCAAGTGTTTTTGTTTATAACTTTGAATAAAATAAGAGGAACGCATTCATTTTCTTTAAACTCGTTTAACAACAAATCAGCCTTAACCCTAGAATAAAAAAAGAAATAAAAATTCACTTATTTTTCAAGCCAGTTCATGGCTGGGAAAATAAGGCTCAACAACTAAATGAAAAATGAGCTAATATTTTGGTTGCTCTGGGGCTTTTAGAGGGACAGACGCAGAAGGAGATGGAGTCATGGTTTTGTGTAACCAAGTTAAGTGAAAACAGCATGAAAGACGCAGGCTAAGACTGATAACGGAGGAACTTGCAGAGCTTTCTAGTTTCCTCTCCCCCACATTCCTCATTACATCCCTCCCTCTCCCACACTCCCTCAACTTAAACATCCTCTCTCCACCCTTATCCTGCATTCATCTCTCCTTCCACCACCTCACTGGGCTTTCTAGAGTTTCTGTGGAAGGAACAGGGTCACAGACATAAAACAGTTTGTGTAACGGGCAGCGTAACGGCGAGCCATGACAAATCTCTCTTAACCAATCCCCTTAAACCATTCACTGAGAGGGAAGAGGATTAAACCGTTGTACAGATGAGCAAATGATTTGGAAAGAAATCAAATGTCTGACTAAGAAACGCTGCAGTAACTGGCAAAGGTGACATTAATTGTTAACATGTATTGGATATTTCCCACCCCTCTAACCAAAATAATATACACATGCCTTCGTGCTTCACAAATCAAGTTATATAAAATATAGCTGATGAATGACAGTTCTTACCGGAACCTGTGCCGAGTCCATGAAGCGTAGCCCAAAATAGTCTTTCTCTACTATGTCCAAATGGTACATGATCTGTTCGAATAGTTCTTCACCTTTGGCTTTTTTCTGGTGGGAAAAAACACACAAAAAAAAACATTTCAGCACCCCAATGCTCAGTCATGTAAAGATAAACTATAGATTGATATTCTAATGTAAAACATATATCAAATGTACCAAAATGCACCAGGAAGCCCGAAAAGATAAAAACCTTGTTAAAGAACTCTTTCAAATTAGATTGTTTTGGTAGAAATAGTTGAAAATAAATTTAAATAGTTATTTTCAGGGTTTTTTGTCTCAGGAGACCTTTTCTTGAGGGACTGTAAATTTCTTTAAAAGACGAGAAAACCTCTCAGAATCAGGTGTTAGCCTGTCTGATCAGCTCGTACCAGTTACAGCCTGTCTTCAGCTTGGAACTGGGAAATCTCTTCTCAAACGCTCTCAGTCACATGCACCGACTTAAAAAGCATCTGAATACTTTACTGAGAATGCACATTTCCCCTTTACATTGGCATGTTTTTGTATGTATAAGCTTTAATTCCAATATTTATTACTTTTAGCAGATTTCTAACTCAAATATCACAAGAAAAGAGCATGAAAAACAAAATTATTACAGCCTTTATTACAGCCAATAAAACCGTTCTAAAATACCAAAATGAATGGTTTGGTTATAAATCACCTTGTATTACTCATTCTTCTCAGGGAAATACAGAATAACAAGCATGTAAGATAAAATATGTGTGTGATTTACACTCTTCTGACATTACAGATTAGATTCACCTGTGTTACTTAATCTTAGTATAAATCTAGCTGTTATGTGAGAGCCCTAGAAGATGCAGAAGAGCACGTTGGTGAACTTACAATAGCAAAAAATGAATGGCAAGAAATAATTTAAAATAATAAATGATAATCAGTAAAATGATCTGTCTGGCACAAGCCAAGTAAGGGACACACCATACATATTAGGGATGGAACGATTTATGAAAACCGTCCGAACCGTTCGGTTCGACTGTCTCGGTTCGATTCGCGTGTGTTGCGTTCAGTTCATGAGCTGCTCCTTTTTCTCATAGGCAAGAAGAAGAAGAAGCGAAGCAGCGTAGCCGGGTGTAGCAGAAAAAAAATCAGTTGTTGTGGAGAATTGTGTGTGTGTATGGTGAGTGGGAAAGAACAGGAGTTGGAAGACGCGCCAGGGGCACTTTATAGGTCTGCTGTATAGGACCACTTTGCATTTAGAGTGACCTACGATGACGGCGGAAAGAAAGTTGTGGATAAAAGTGCAACAGTGTGCAAGCATTGTGCAACACGCTTTATTTAAGCTAACAGCAACATGACCAACATGTCAGGCTAACCCCGAAATCCCACATACTCCGTCAGCGCTCCGCCCCGCTGCGCTCCAGACCGACTGCACAAAGCAAAGCATAGAGCCTCCACTGTGGCTCCCGTCCGCTCTGCTCTGAGTTCCTTGGAGATCGTAGAGGGCATGCGCGCGATGATTAAATTCAAAGCAGCAAAACACGCGGAAATGATCCAGGGTTTCCGCAGATCATTAAAAATACAATTACAATACAATACAATTACAATTCATTAATTTTTTGGGATTTTGTCATTAATTTCATTAATTTTTATGGGATTTCGGTGTAACAATCAACATATCCCGAACGGAACCGAACCGAAAACCGTGTCCACGAAACCGTGAATCGAACCGTGGATTTTGTGTACCGTTCCACCCCTAATACATATGGATCATTATTGCCCAACTAGATGAGATCAAAATCAAACTGACTGTAAAGCATGGTGGTGACAGCATCATTCTGTGTGCAGGGATTCCTTATCAGGAAATAGGGAGCATAATTGGTTGAGATTGAAATCACCTGTGCGACTTAAAGTGATACAAAACTTAAACCCAACTGAGAACCTAAGATTATTCATGTTTACAGACGTTATCTATTCGGTCTAACTAAATTTTAGCTATTTTACAAAGAGCAAAAAAAGACTGAGCCCAAACTAAAAAGAAAAGAAGCAAAGCAAGACAAACTTAATGAAGTAGGTGAAAAAGATTTGAGCAGAACTCTCCCCCAAAGACTTTTCAGCCAGCTCAGGGGGGCTGGCCCCATGCTAGCTGGCATAGCTACCAAGGCATAGCGCACCCCTGCAGCACCCATGGAGGAACAGTACAAAGGACTTATTGTGTGTTTGTGTTGCACCCAAGGTTCTGTTAAAGAGCTTGCACTGCTGTTTACTTTATGGTACGCTTTCTTCCTGTCTCTGAGGAGACAACTTTCTCTCTTAGACACCATGTCAAGTATTCCACTCATGAACAAAGCAACTGTAAATCACTGGTCCAAGAATCCTTTTGGTGCAGCCATGCATTCATCTGTAAAGAGCACAAACAGCAGAACAAGAAGCAATGGCACACTGGGAGACAGAAGAATGTACTTCTCTGGGTAGAATCATACAACTCCACCCTTGAATTATTTATTGGGAGACAGTTAAAGCGTTGAAGATCAAGTTTTGCTCCACAAATCAAGAGAGTAAAAGAAATAAAGCAGGGGTGAAAGGGTAAGAGGGGCAGTAAACTATGCATGAGATAACAGACACATACTGTAGAGTAATGCAAGCAAAACTTTTTGAGTCTTTTTTAAAAAACTTTATAATGGGTACTGAAAGGTTTTGGGGTTTTTTTTAAGAAAAAAAATGCTGTTAAAGTTTACAGATGAATTATCGGACATATGCTAACAAACAGGGAGGAAGCTACAAGGGACAAAATGAAATAGATAATTAAGTCATGATGAAAAAGATGAAAATTTAACATTAAATTGTTAAATGTACCATTTGTTTAGTAGATATAACATTAAACATTTCAACATTTCCATTAAATAATGAAATATAAATAACATTTAATGATTTTTCAGATATGAAGTAACAATCCCTGCTATGGGACAATAAAAGGCATTACATTGCAGCAAGATGGTGGTATAGAGGCTAGAGTTTATGGTTAATAAATCTAAATAATTTCCCAAAGTTATTGGCAATAATTCTTCATTTTCCAGCCAAGAGATTAAACTTAGTGATAGAAAACATGGAGGAAGTTGTCTTGACATGCTGTGTGAAGCAGCCAATCAAATATCAGGGGAGCCGCCCGATTCCCCCCTCTTGAATTTGATGGGTAAAGCTAACAGATTGAACTACTTCAAGGCACTGCTGAATGGGAGCCCTGAAACCAATAAAATATAAATATGACAAACAAACTGTAAAAAAAATCTATATTCATTTGAAATAAATTCATTTAAAAAAAAAAGACTTAATTATTAAATGAGATATTCATTCATCTATTCAACTGTTTATTTAAAAGTAATACATATTGGTTAATCACTAGGACATTTATTTAATCTAATATGCCAATTTATCCTTTTTCTGGTATATTTATCAATTTGAGTTTCTGCATTTTCAACATCCATATGTAACAAGTGCAAGGCTGCAAAACTGCAGTCCACAAATGGTAAAAAATAAGTACAGCTCTTTAAAATCTATGGCAAAGGTTTCCAGCTGCAGTTGTCAAAAACCACTGCCTGCAACATTTCAATGCATCCCTGGTTCCACCACATCAGAGCTTAGTTTCCAGCCACTAGATTTTAATGTGTTGGAGTGGGGTGCAGACCAATAGATCTTAAAGACTCTATTGGAAATCAGAAGCAGGCTTCTGTATCGCTGAATGCAATAGAACTGCACAGAAAAGGACCAAAAGTTTCAAAAAGAGGTCATCAACGCAAAGCAGAAAACAACTATTAGGACCAAGAAGTAGAACAGCACTCCTAAGTTTTGGTACACTGTACCATTACATTTACAATAAATATAAATATAAATCGGGCTCTACTTTTTTACGACTGTTGATAAATGCTTTTCCTGTGTAATTTAATCCCACCCTGGAAAATAACAGGCATACGTTTATCAGTCTGACTGCTATCCAACCTGAAACTTGATAAGAAACCACACCCTGAAATGATGCAACTTGACTATAAGACCCTAACAAACAAAGAAAATAAATATTATTACAGCAATATTGACCAATTTATACTGTGCAATGTGCCATCATTAAATATATATTAAAAAAGGACTTAGGCAAAAACTCCTTGGAGTCCACTTTAGTGCCAGCTCTACCAACTCACAGTCCTACAACCTTCCTTTGAATTACAACTTAGTTTTTAGAGAAACTAAAGGTAAGTGTAGAAGAAGTGAGTAGTTTAAACAGCACCAAAGTTTTAGGGGTTAAAATATTCAGTTTCTTTGCATTGACACTAAACTTTGTTTTATTCCCACTGTTTTGCTTCTATTCCATCATCTAAAAACCAGCTGCCTAAAATCCCTGTAGATGAACATCCTAGGTAAATCTTAAGTACAACCACATAATTACAGTACATCGTGCAATGAAGTATTTGTGTTACAAAACCTTCACCAGACCTGCTGAGTACGCTTGACACTCGACTTTGTGACATTAGGTTTTATTTATTTCCATACAGAGTGGGTACTATATCTGTTTATTTATGTTAATCTGACTGTAGAGCTATTTATGAGTAGTCATAATTGCGGCTAGTCAACTGCATCTAAATAGTTCACATAATGTAAAAAATAAATAAGTAAATAGTACTTATAATGGCCTGTATTTAATACTCTTTTGTACTCTTTAATACTAATACTCTTTTTTTTTTTAGCAACATTTGCAGAAAAAGGCATCGAAACCCAAGCTTTACTTGAACAAGTAAAAAGCCTTGTGCAAATGTATGATGTAAACTAAAGAAAATGACCCAGAATCATACAGATAGAGAAAAATACTTGTCTTTAAAACATTAACATTAAATCCCATCCAGTTCAACCGTGTGCAATAAAGCCATTACCTTAAATGGAAACAAACCATCAAAAGAAGCTGCATTGAAGTTCCCTCTAAAAGCATACGGCTTATTGTGAGTCTTCCAAGGAGGCTGCTTTTACCATCAATTGGTTGTAACAGCAGCCATAGTGGCTGAAAACTGGAAGGCATTTTACCTCAGAGATTACCTCATGATAACTTCTCAAATTTGAGATTAAAGGAAAATTAAACCTAACATATGCTGGTAAAGATTCTCAGTCATCCAGGTCATAGTCATTCAAAGAAAATTAAAAACAATCCACTGGACTTTGTTTCCAAGTTTGACGACGTTTTGCTTCCCCTCCAAGAAGCTTTTTTATTTAAATTCAAAATGTCAGGAATAGCGTTGAGTTTGCGGTTTTAAAAACTCAAACTCAATGCTATTCCTGACATTTTTAATTGAAAAAGTTTCATAGATGTTTTCAAACTTGCAAACTAAGTCCAGTGGATTGTTTTATTTTTTTTTTTATAAACCTAACACAAGTCTCCAAAGCAGTTGCAACTGTAAAAAGACTTTGAAAGAAGTCCTTCACAAACAGGACCTGCTAAAGAAAAAACTCAGAGGACAACTAAAAAAAGCCTTACAGCGACATTTAATAATGGCAAACTAAGCAGTATTACGGTTCATAAAATATAAAATGTTAACTCCATCTACTTGAATAGCAATATTATGTTTATAATAAATTAGCTAAATTGAAAAGTTTCATTTTAATCAAAATTTTACTGGTTAGGAAAAATACTGCAGAAGTGTGAATAATAGTCAACAGCTTATGTTTACCAGTGTTTGTTTTATTTGGTAAATACCAACCTCCATTTTTTAGTTTTCTAATGACACTGCCACCTCTGGCCAAAACACAGAACTGCAGGAATCTTCTGCTTGTTCTCGTAGCTCACACTCTTTTTGCTTTTTTTTTGTTTTGTTTTTTTTTGTTTTGTTTTTTTTTGTTTTTTTTTAACTTCCATACTTTAGCTGGATGCCAATCGCTTTTGGATATCAGCATAATCCATTTTGAATATCGTTGTCAAAGTCTATAACGCTTCCATTGTTTGCTAGGCTGGATCCATTTAAAATGGATGCACTTGATGTCACATCCGCTGAACAGCGTGGGATAGGCCGATGCTATAGATGCATCGGCACTGAACTACTGAGGTGTCAGTCTGCTCATCAAATTATGTGTTAGATGTAAAGGGTCAGATAAAAAGGCTATTTTATAGATGTTAAAGGCGTCATCCAGTACGTGAACGGCAAAGTGGTCCAAAGCCACTGCCCTCCTCTATAAAACTCTGTTTTGGAAAAAGCTGCCCAAACAACGGTCCTGCACAGAGATGTTCAACATCTCTTGGTTCTATTGCAAGTTGAGCAACAAAATTAAAGCTGATGAGGCGATTCACAGATACTGTGAAATCTCCATCGGTTCCATTAGAGGATCGATTGGGAGATGTTCTGGTGAACTGCCTGTTCCTCGTCCCTGCCAATCAGTGGCAAACACCAAAGGCAATCAAGGAGCACCTTTTACAGGTGAAACACCTTAATTTCTGACTCAGTTAAATTCATCTCTGCAATCAATGACTTATTTAATAAAAGTGCTTTTTACAGAGCAGCAGGGCTCAAACTTCTTCTATTTTTTGAGACAATTTCCAACAGAGGAGGCTGCTGTGATGAGCTACTGTTTAGCTGTGTGGTATAGATTTGGGTAACCTTGTGTCTTCTGCCCAATATTTCAGCAGATCCAGAGGAGGAACAGAGAAGTAATGCTGCACCTCCGCTATAGTACCTGTAAGACCAGTAAAACCAAAATGACAACCTGTTAGGTTGTTCGTCTTACCCGTTATGCATTTAGCATTAGTAAGAACTGCATCACTTGCATAACAGCCTGCACTCTGGGTCCCTGAGCAAGACCCTTAGCCCTTGATTGCTCCCCAGGAGCCGCAAAGTGGCATCCCACCGCTCCCCAGGGGGATGAGTTAAGATGCAAATGTGAATTTCTCCATTTCTCCACTGTCAATGATGTTCAATTATTATTACTATAAATATTATACTACTGGATAGGTTTTAGGCTTTCTAATAAACACATTGAATGTACACTACCTTATTAGGTGGCTTAAAAATCAAAATATTTCCACACTTAGGAAGGCTCCCTTGATGTTTCTATATAAAAGGAGAATCAAAATACTCTGAATATCCAGAAATGAGAGCTGTTTTTGATGTATAATATGTGTAGCATGGGGACATGAACCAGCGCTTGAGCCATAAATGCACCAAGTCACAGCAAATGTTCAAAGCTACGGCTCTAAACTCGAAGCAGTTAGGGGAGTTGGTCATGAATGTGGCAGTAAAGGTAACAAACAAAATCAGGAACATCGCACGAAGCAAGCTCTGACCCACTGCTTCACCATAATGACCCTGTGAGGTTTAAACCCTGCATCAAAGTCTCGGTGTTGGAGGCAACATCACTATATACAGGTGCTGGTCATAAAATTAGAATATCATGAAAAAGTAGATTGATTTCAGTAATTCCATTTAAAAAGTGAAACTTGTATATTATATTCATACATTACATACAAACTCATATATTTCAGATGTTTATTTTGTTTAATTTTGATGATTACAAATGACAACAAATGAAAATCTCAAATTCATCATATCAGAAAATTAGTATATTGTGAAAAGGTTCAAAATTGATGGCCCCTGGTGCCACACTCTAATCAGCTAATTAACTCAAACCACCTGCAAAAGCCTTTAAATGGTCTTTCAGTCTAGTTCTATAGGCTACACAATCATGGGGAAGACTGCTGACTTGACAGTTGTCCAAAAGACGACCATCGACACCTTGCACAAGGAGGGCAAGACACAAAAGGTCATCGCTAAAGAGGCTGGCTGTTCACAGAGCTCAGTGTCCAAGCACATTAATAGAGAGGCGAAGGGAAGGAAAAGATGTGGTCGAAAAAAGTGTACAAGCAAGAGAGATAACCGCACCCTGGAGAGGATTGTGAAACAAAACCCATTCAAAAATGTGGGGGAGATTCACAAAGAGTGGACTGCAGCTGGAGTGAGTGCTTCAAGAACCACCACACACAGACGTATGAAAGACATGGGTTTCTGCTGTCGCATTCCTTGTGTCAAGCCACTCTTGAACCACAGACAGCGTCAGAAGCGTCTTGCCTGGGCTAAAGAGAAACAGGACTGGACTGCTGGTGAGTGGTCCAAAGTCATGTTCTCTGATGAAAGTAAATTTTGCATTTCCTTTGGAAATCAAGGTCCCAGAGTCTGGAGGAAAAGTAGAGAGGCACTTCATCCACGTTGCTTGAAGTCCAGTGTAAAGTTTCCACAGTCAGTGATGGTTTGGGGTGCCATGTCATCTGCTGGTGTTGGTCCATTGTGTTTTCTGAGGTCCAGGGTCAACGCAGCCACATACCAGGAAGTTTTAGAGCACTTCATGCTTCCTGCAGCTGACCAACTTTTTGGAGATGCAGATTTCATTTTCCAACAGGACTTGGCACCTGCACACAGTGCCAAAGCTACCAGTACCTGGTTGAAGGACCATGGTATCCCTGTTCTTAATTGGCCAGCAAACTCTCCTGACCTTAACCCCATAGAAAATCTATGGGGTATTGTGAAGAAGAAGATGCAATACACCAGACCCAACAATTCAGAAGAGCTAAAAGCCACTATTAGAGCAACCTGGGCTATCATAACACCTGAGCAGTGCCACAGACTGATCGACTCCATGCCACGCCGCATTGCTGCAGTAATACAGGCCAAAGGAGGCCCAACTAAATACTGAGTGCTGTACATGCTCATACTTTTCATGTTCATACTTTTCAGTTGGCCAACATTTCTATAAATCCTTTGTTTTTATTGGTCTTCAGTAATATTCTAATTTTCTGATATGATGAATTTGAGATTTTCATTTGTTGTCATTTGTAATCATCAAAATTAAACAAAATAAACATCTGAAATATATGAGTTTGTATGTAATGTATGAATATAATATACAAGTTTCACTTTTTAAATGGAATTACTGAAATCAATCTACTTTTTCATGATATTCTAATTTTATGACCAGCACCTGTAAGTCTACTTAAGATTAACGTTGAAATATTAAACATTTTGCTTTTCCCTGGAATTGTTTGATCAGGTAAATGGGAAATAAACTGTGACAAGGCAACTTAAAATGAGTATGTTAAAGTAAAGAATGAATTGATGTGAATGCACATAAGGGTTTACATTTGAACTAAAATTTATTTTAACAAAAAAGTGTAGTGTTAAACTTAAATTTCCTACATTTTGACTTAACATGCTTTGGCTGTAAAAGTTTTATTTAGATTTGTTTCAGGGTTTATACACAAATGAATAACTCTAACTTAATGCTTTTTAATGCTCTTAAAAATAATTTTTATGCCACCAACAGGTACCCATCGACAGGCTGCAGCCATGTCCCGAATTCCTAATTTTTCAGCCACTTTTGTTGAAATTTGCTTTTTTTCCCCTATTCTCTAGCCTTTTCTCCGACTCAAGCTTCTTTTCTGAACATACAGCTTTGCGATCATCCGGAAGCAGTTCCACGCAAATAAATCGTGATATAATATGTCTGACAAAATTGTTTTTATAAACATTTTTTTTTAATAAAGCATTTTAAATGCCACAATAAACACATTTAATGATTTTTAATGCCAATTAAGGCCTTAATTTAAAAAGTAATTATTTAATGACTTTTAATGATTTTTAATGACCCGCGGAAACCCTGTGTTGGAGTTCATTTTTGGCTGAATTTATTATAAAAATATTTGATATTATTTAATTGAAAGGAAGTTTGGGATTCATTTTTTTATATCTAAAGGTTAAGCAATACGTTTTCTTGACAGCAATAATGATTTCCTAATTTTTACATTTTGTCAGTTTAATAGTCAATTAAATAGTTGCATTAAACTTCTTTTCCTTTGTTGAGGTTTTTCACCCATTTGACCAACTGTCTGTAAAAGCATCATTAACGACGCCTATATAAAAGCAAACCAGGCAATATAAAGGCTGTTTATTGAGTGAAATCCAGTTGGATGTAGAATCTGTCCCTTTCAAGTGAGAAAATGTACAGAGAAAATCCACCAGAGCTATTCAGTAAAAACCTACAGAAAGTCTCTTTCCAAGACAGAGCTTAATGCTGGCAGCAGAAGGACAGCAATGTAGTTTGGACACAGGAGTTTAGCGATGTTTACAGCAAACAGTAGCATATGAAGTCCCATAATATGGATTTAAGAAGCATTTGTAAGCTTGCAAGATGGAAACAGTAATAACTACTGAACAAGTGATTTAAAAAAAAAGAAAAAAAAAGGGGGGAACCGTTTTAATCAGGAAGGATTACTAACAATGATGAAGTCATACAGCTTCAAACTGCATGACTAAGCTACACGCTTTGTGCCTTTTTGTTTCTGTTTTAGTAGCACCTTGTTCAGTCCCATTAGCCTGCAGTGCTCAGAGATAAGTTACTCTAACAGATCTACTAAATAAACGCTGATATATAATCAAAGACAGAGCGATGGCTCACTTTACGAAGAACAAAGTGTGGTTTTATTTTATCAATTAAATTAGTATAAACAGACAAGCCTTACAGGGAAATATTCAGCATATTAACCACCTCAAGCTGCTTTTGTAAAAACCAAATGTTTATATTACATGTGAACATAATGTTTTAGCTGCCGTACAGTTTAAAGCTCAATTACATTGTGCACTGTTAAAGGTGCATTCAGGCTGCGCGCGGTGTCCAGTGGATAGCATGCAAACTGTGCGGGGAGGTGGCCAGCAGCATGGAGAGAGCGAAGCAGTGATCGCTGAAGTTGAAACAGCGGAACTTTTCCATTAAATTGCAACGCCGCAACCAATCAAGGAAGTTTGGAGGCAAAGCTTTTTTCAGTTAAAGGATAGAGGTAGAAATAAGAAATGCTCTTAAGAGGTTTTAAAGGTGGCTTTAAAAAAAAAGTTATTAAGCTTAATTTAGCTGTAGAAGAACAGCTTCCTCCAGCACAGACCCCGGTCTGTCGCTGCCTGCTGCCTAGCATCGGTGTATCTTGCGTAGGTAGATGTACAAGGAGGTACCGGACACGGTGCGGGGAGTAACCTGCACGATGAACTCCCCACTTTCGGTCTGAATGCACTATTACCGGTATTGTTTCCGTTATTATACACAATTAACATCTGGTTTTAGTCTCGTGGTCTACTCCTTGAATGACAGGCCATGATGCTCTACTATGATAAAATCATTGTTAAATATAATGATAGTTATGATGAATCCATTTTTTTTTATTTAATCTTAACTTCTGGGTCTCTGTGAACTTCTGTGTCTTTGGCACTCCCATCTGTGCAGCGGGAAAGCAGCCAACAAATCCTGCATTTCAAACATTATCTGCTTTCTTTTTAAGGCGTTTAATATTATTATATTGAAACCTAATAGGTCAGGAGTGCAGTTTCTCAGCTGAAAGCACAAAAACAGCAGAAACAAACAGGATTGTGCTTATCACCATCATTAGTTTTAAAGGGAAGCTAGTTTGTGTAGAATAAACAAACATATGAGAATCAGTACCCGGGAACTAAAATCTAAGGGATTCTCAGCACATAAAAAATAAAAAATGGAATTGAGAGAATCCATCTTTATTCCTGTTACACAACATTATCCCCTTAGCTAGTCTCCTTATTCAGCACTGATAACAGCCAAACTCACACGAACTGTTAGTTTTACTCACACAGCGTACATTCAGATGCTGCTAGATGATAAAAACCTCAACAGGAAACAATTCATGATTAGAGGACGGAAAGGATTTGGAAACCAATTTGAAATGACTGGAAAACTACATCAAGGTCAGAATTCCAAGGCGGCCAGGGAGGCTTGGAGGAACAGCATTAAATGACTGTAAATATTAAAGACCTCTCTGATTTAAGCAGCTGCAAATATAAAAAATGAACAAAAAATAAAATAAACCAAAAGGCTTCCATCAACCCCATTAATAATTGAAGCCCAAAAGGAAAGCAAAAGCAGAGAAAGAGGAGAGCAACAGAGAGAAAGTGTCCAAGCTGATAACGTTCTAATGGGGCCAAAAAAGCCTCAGACGGAGAACAATACACCTTCTCTGTCCAAACTGAAAATTTGAATTTAGTCAGTCTCAACTTGACACCGCTTGTGACACACAGGACATAAAAAAAACTGTTTTATGCTGCTGAGGAATTTTGCAGCACAAAGACCTTTATACCAAATCCAAAAAATGTTTCCAGGAACATTTGGTATGTGTGAGACCAAAGTCCTAAAAGATGACCGACCGTGAATTAGCTGCAGTTCTGTATCAAGGTAATTAAATCCATTAGCCACAAAATGGGTTTTGTCAATACCTCAATACAATTATCAAAGCTTTTTTTTCCCATTTTTGTCCTTATTATCATCCATTTTGAGTAGAAATCTTTTTGTATTTGATGCCAAAAAGCCAAATAACCCCTTTAAAAAAGTGTGATTGACAAACATTTTCTACCTTTTTATGTATATTTACCATAAATGGTTCAGATAACAGGACAACTGCTCCTACTTTTCATTTTACATTAACATTTATTTTTTATTTTAAAATTTTTTCTTTATTTTAATCTAGACTTAAGAAACCATATCCAACAAAAGATTTCCTTATGCAATCCAACAAAAGTGAAAAAACAGAAAATATTTCTCTTAAAGAAGCTCAAACTGTGGTTAAAGATAATCAGCTGAGGAGGATGAATCCATCCTTTGCTGGATTTTTTTGTTCCTCTTTTGTCTTTTTATCTACTTAGGCTCTTGAACCTTCTTTTTTGCACTTGCTGTTACTTTATATGGACTGTGCTAACCAATCAGCTAAAAACTTAAAGAAAAAAAACAGACATCAGTTTGTAAAGACCATAATAATAATGAAGCAAAACACAAAGACCTCAGGAAAAAAAAATTGAAGCATCTGGATAGTTCCCAATTTTAGCAGCGACTTACTTCGTGGAAAAAGAGTCATGGCATAAAATGTGGATGAAGAATAAAAGCTGGGTTTGTGGGGTGGGAGCATTGAGTGGTGGCTGCACTGATGATGAGTCCAACATGCCATGTGATGCCGTCATGTGTTCTCAGGAGAGGATCATGGAATTACAGGTGATCAACTGTGCTTCAACACACACACTTGAGAGGCTTAGCTGGACTGCTCTACTGATAGGGGAATACAATGGTCACCAGCTTTACTCCTGTTTTTTTTTTTTTATTCGTTTTAGAGGAAAGATTATGTCTCATACCAGCCTGAGAGCCAGTACTTAAAAAGTTTTAATGATTCACTGATGTTTTAGGAACCAAAAAAAGGGAGGAAAATAATAGTTTAAAAGCTGTGTTACATTTCGCACAGTGGTTAGTGCACACGATCCATGTATAGAGGCCTTAGTCCTCGAAGCGGGCGACCCGGTTTCAGATCTGACCTGTGCCTCTTTCCTACATGTCTCTCCCCCTCTCTCGTATCCATGTCATATGTGAGTCTACTATTTTAAAAATGATTGTATTTATCTGCTTTGCACACATGCACGCCTCATTGTCTTAGCCCAACTTGGAGCAAGCGTGCTTACCGGCAGGTCGACGCTGACATCTGTCCCGTCCAGTAGGGAAACACGGCAAGTGATGATAGACGTTGCGTCCCCAGCTGCAGGAATGTGAGTCGTGGCCCGCTGCGCTTCCCGTAAACGGGTTTTTTCTGCGTGTTTGCGAATGGATCGACGACCCAAAGTCCTGCGCAGAAAACTCAGCATGATGGTTGTGAGGGTGGGTACCAGCACGAAACCTGGAAATAGAGGAATATATTAGTCAAAAAGTGTCTCTGCACAACTTCAATGATTTTTCTTGGAATTGTATAAATGGTAACGCCCTGCAAGAGGGAGTATTTCTCAATAAAAGCAATGGGTGTAGAGTTACACAACATATTAATTAAACAGTATGTTCAGAATAAAAATAAAATAAAATAAAACAGTTTTATTTGAAGAAATTATTAAAATATAGATTTCAATGTAAAGAAATTCATTGTTTCAATAAGTTTGGGCCCTATAAACAGCTTTTTCTACAAGTAGAAAACGGTGCACTAATGATCGGGTTTGATTCTGCAATGTTGTAGAAGGTTTAGCAGCTTTTTGCATCTTTACAAACATGTTGCAATTCTTCAGTTTTCTATTGTAAGATTAACACAAAACAGGACTATCAATGTTTTGTCTGTGTATGTATATATATATATATATATATATATATATATATATATATATATATACACATACATATACACACGTATGTATACATGTATACAAGTATACATACATGTATACATACGTGTATACATAGATATATACATGTATACATACGTGTATACATAGATACATGTATTCAGACACATACATATACATATGTACATACATATACATACACATTTATACATATACATATATATATTTCAATAGTCTTTCTGTTGAAATCTGTGTAGCTTTTATTGAAATTAAAACTAAGAAAATGAAAAATACTTTTTTCTTAATTAACAAAGCCAATATATTTCATTGATTTAAAGAAAAAACTATGATAAAAATTGCTTTATTACTTAAAAGGTCCACACCTTGCAACCTGTGTTACACTTTCAGCCTTCAGAAGAAAGCAGACTGGAGGTTGGGTTTAACACACAACCAGAACTAGAAAGCTGAAAAGATTTATACCTTTGGTTGTTGACAATCAGCCAAAAATATCAGTCTCTAAACATACAATCAAATTAAAACTACAGAGTCCTGATTTAAAGGTCAGATGATTTTATTTTTAAAATCAGTCAAATGTAGGCCAGACTAGCCCTTTATTCCAGAGCCTAAACACAATGAAGAAAAAAACAAGTCTGATGCTAACTTCAGGGTCAAAAGGACTAAGCCCAGCAGAAGAAAATAGATGAACATATGAATTTGGGCTAATTTAAATATTATTTATTTAAATTAGACCCAGCAAATGCTTACATTCCTTTCTAAAATATGCGCAGATTTAAAAGCGTATGGTCCGTGTTTTCATTCCCCAAAAGGACATAGATCACCTTTTTCCCCCGTCGCAACAAAGCTCTTTTTACCAATCTGGAATATTCTTGCCCATATCTTCAGTTTTAATCTGAAACGAGAATATTGAAAGGAACACCTGTTTAATCCTAGCGACACCTGTAACGGTCAGGCCCTGAACTACCTGAATAAAAGCAACAGGTGGGCACTTGTTTTAACCGTTTCGTCGCACGGGCAGGAAGTTTTCGATAGAATTCATTGGACAGAACGCACCGAACGTGCTCCGCTACAACAAAACAAACACCACCGTTAGCTCCCACGGCTCACCGACTCACACTTGGATACTTACAAAACAAACAGGCTCCTGTAGGAAATTTACGGGGAAAGCGCGCCCACCCGCATTGTGCTCCTGTGAAGCGAAACTTTATAAAGGTCCATAATGTGTAATTTCTCTAAATCCCTTCAGTTTAAATGTTTTCTTTTTTCTTCTGCGCAATGCTCCTTCCAAAGGACAGTTTTTTCTCTCAGTCCCAACAAAAAAGTAGGAGCAGAGCTCCCCTCCGGATGTGACGTCAGGACAAATCCCGAGGAAAAAAGTAATTAACATATTTAAAGGGACAGTATTTTTTTTTTTTCCTTAAACGCAGTTTTATCATTTTATTACCAAACTACAAATAGTAAAAAAATAAAAATATATACATAAATACAAATATCTGAATCACTAGGCTTTCCTTAGTAATGTGTGTAGTAAATGACGATTGTTATGCCTTAGCACTACATGACTGAACCGAGCCAAGAGTACTAAGCATAGTACTATCATTAGAATACTTTCCAAATAATAAAGTAATGGTTTATTACACTTTAAATTGGCAGTCTGAGAATTTTTTACTACTGTGTGTAGTATCTTAGTCAGATAATATCTACTTGGCGTTCGTGTGGCTGTAGCACCCCCTACTGGTCAACTGATGAAAAAACCTTTCAGCCATATGCCCTCTGGACCATTTCTCATAAAAGTATGTTCCAAAAGTGCATCCAAGTACATCCAAAGTATGTACATTTAATAAAAGCATTGCTTTTAACAAAAGATTTTGAAACTCATGTGCAAATGCAACTGTTTTTATTTGGATGTGTACCCAGATAATAGTTTGGTATAAATGATTTTCTAGTATAAGTAAATGATCAGTAGCTTTGGTTCCTTAAATGTATTTTAGGGGGATTCTGATGTCACATACGAGAACAAAATAGCAGGCCATACAAATATTAAGAGAAGAAAACTAATATATAATTTTTAACAGGTTTACATAAAAAAATCTAAGAAACTGCGACATGAATTTATATAAATACTTTAAGTTTTCCAAAGTAAAAAAAGTATTAAATTAAATGCAGTCTTTAATACCATTTCGACTTGATTGGATTTGTTTAAAATGTGAATAGTCCAACACATTCTCATCTTCATACTTTGGACCTTGTGCTGACATATGGCATAGATTAGAATGTGAAAGAATAACTGTATTTCCTCACAACCATGTACAGTCTGACCACTTTTTTTTCGTAACATTCAAAATTACTTTAACAGAGTTCTCCTCCAAAAGAAGGTTTCACTTTAGCAGATCATTATCAGATAATGCACATATATATTTTAAAGAATCGGTTCCACTTTTTATCTCCTATATATCACTGAACAATACTGTGGAGGGAAACATTTCATTTATTCACTTCACAAATTGACATGTTGATGGGGTTACTAGTTCCCTGTGTACTGCCTTAGCCAACGCAGATGCTTTGAAAAAGAGGAACTTAAAAATAGAAAGCTGGCTGCCTGGTTTGATGCAGAGCTGCACACTTTAAAGCAAAATGTTAAGGAGACAAGAAAGAAAAAGGTGCTCTACATGTCTACAGAAATATTATAGAGTAGTGCAGATTAAACTAGTCATTGTCTTTGTAACCGAGTCTCTGAAAAGAAGAAGTTGATTAGTCAGTCACTTCATTTGGATGGGATTAAATTGATTGAAGTTAAAAATCTTGGTGTTATTTTTGATCAGGACCTGTCATTTAAATCCTATATCAAAGATGCCTCTAGAAATTCCTTTTTTGATCTGCAGAATATTTCAAAAATTAGAAATATCCTGTCATGGGGTGAAGCTGGGAAACTAGTCAATACATTTGTTACTTCAAGGCTGGACTATTGTAATTCTTTACTATCAGGAAGTCAACAAACTGTAGTTAAAAGCCTTCAGCTGATCCAAAATCCTGCAGCCAAAATTCTAATGAAAATTAAAAATAGAGATGATTTTTCTACTATCTTCCCTTCATTGGCTTCCTATTAAATCCAGTATAGAATTTAAAATGCTCCTTTTCGCATATAAAGCCTTAAATGCTTTATTTTATATCAGACCTCTGATTGTTCTTTATGTTCCAGAGTCATTGCTCTCAATCTGCAGGTTTACTAGTGGTTCCTAGAATTTCTACAAGTAGAATGGGAGGTAGGTCTTTTAGTTATTAAGCTCCTCTCCTGTGGAACCAACTACCAGTTTTAGCCTGCGTGGCAGACACCCTGTCTACTTTTAAGGCTTGGTTTAAAAACTTTCTTTTTTGATAAAGCTTATAGTTAAAAACATATTTTTTTATTTTTAGGTAAGAGTGTTGACAGCCCGATCAGGTGGGTCAGAGTTTCAGTCTGGACAGAAATTCTTCCTTGGCTCTACCTTTCTTTTACCTCATCCAAAACAGTTGGATGAGCTATTTTCTGTATTTGTGCTACCATATGTTTAGGCTGCTGGATCACATAACGCCACTTTTCCTTATTCTGCTTCATTCTATCTCTATTCTCCCATTCTGCAGTATTTTGGAAGATTCACTCACAACTCTATCCTCTCTCTGCTTTTTTCACTTCATAGTAGCATCTGGTCTTTCCCTGTTTGGCTGTGACACCATCTTGGAGGGAAATATCAGCTGTGCTGCTGCCATCAAAATCTCTGTTCATAGATGTTAGAGATTTGCCTGTTTTTCAGTGTAGTCCTGTTTCCCTGACTGTGACTAATGGTATGTGCTCTTTTTCATCCCTTGACATGGGAGCTGGCTCAGAGCTCGTCTGGATGGCTGTGTTTTTTTCTGGACCAGGCCGCCTGTGGAGCTGGTTAACTTTCTTCCTTTTAAAAGGGAGTTTTCCCTCCTACTTTTGCTACATGCATGCTTAGTGTGAGGGATTGCTGAAGAGTCAAAATACAATTGAAAATCATCAACGCAAGCTCCTTCAGGTGGAGCATGTCTTGTAAGTCAATGACAGAATGCAATCAACTGGTTTTCCTAACTAATCTGACTGCAGGATCTGATTGAATTGTCTCTGTAAAGTGCCTTGTGTTGTGAATTGAGGCTAGGGGGCTGCACAGCGGTGTAGTGGGTAGCGCTGCTGGCTGGCAGCAAGAGGGTTCGATTACCGGCCCGGGGTGTTTCTGCATGGAGTTTACAAGTTCTCCCTGAGCATGCGTGCGTTCTCTCCGGGTATTTCGGCTTCCAATCCAAAAACACGACTGTTAGGCTAATTGGCTTCTCTAAATTGTCCTTAGGTGTGAATGGTTGTTTGTCTCTGTGTTGCCCTGTGATGGACTGACAACCTGTTTGGCCCATTGACAGCTGGAGACCCACCAGCATCCCTCGCAATCCCAGCAGGAATAAGCGTAAAGGAAAATGAATGGATGTGAATTGCGCTATATAAACTGAATTGAAATTGTATTTTTTCCCCTCAAAGTATGATCCAGTTTTTAGCTATTAACTTTCCAGTTGTTTTGTTTGAAAGCCCCTAATGTCAACTTTAAAGCATGGTGGAGGACATCCAGTACTGATGGTTTGTTTCACCTTTAGAAGCTCATTAGCATGCATTGTGGCCAAATTAACAGAATCGACACAATTAGACAAAATCAACCTTCTTTCATGAAAATCTCTGCCTCCAGATCTAAACGATATAGAACAGTTCCGTAAAAGTTTTGAAGACGTTTCGCTTGGAGGAAGCTTCCTGGAGGGGATGCGAAACATCTTCAAACCTTGGAAACCATGTCCAGTGGATTGTTTTTTTTTTTTACTTTTACGGAATGACTATGACCAGGATGACTGAAAATCTTCATCAGCATGTAGAACAGTAGTGCGACTAGTTAACAGTGGATATAAGAAGTAAATAAATATTACTGTTTAGAGAATGTGGTTGAATAAAAGATAGTGCAGTTTGTGACTCTTGGCACTAAAGTGTTTTTTTCTAACCACAGCTATTTGCTTTTATTCAATGAGGTTCACTTTAATGGAAGTCTTCAGTTGTGAATCAATCTTGCTATGAGCTAATTTGTGTTGCCTAACCTCACTTTTACAGTGTGGAAAAGCAATGTGATCTGAAGCCAAAACTTCATGCTTTGACAGACAAGCTTTAATTGTTCAGAACCAAGCTTATAGACATGTCCAAAGCACTTTAAAACCATGGTACCAATAAGAAACCAGCAACTGAGGACAAACGCTTCTTTTTTTTTTTTTTTTAGGACACAAATAGGAAATTAACCAATGGCATAATACGGTAAAACACTTTCTGGTTCGTTGAACATCAAATAAACAAATAAAAACCTTTGAGTTACACAGTATTTGTGTCACATCTGGCATCATCCAAATAAAAATAAAACCATTTTTCTGCTCACAAATGATTTTCCCTTTTATTTTAAAGTTGTTTTTTTTTCATATACAACATTGTATTTACATCGTCTAGTAATATTTACACAAAATGAACAAGTGGCACTGTGTCATTAGGAGTTCTCTTCTTTGTTCTTTACAGGTGTCATTTCCAAAGTAAAACAAAGATAAATTGAGAATAAAAGTACTTATTTAAAATGCTTTACGTCTCTTAGATTTGCTTTTTATGTTCAGTAGCACTACCTTCCCACCCAGCCTCTCTACAAAGTGCTGTCCCCTTCCACTAACCAATTAAAACTGATATTAGTTTTTTTTTTTTTTTCTACAAAAATACAACAAACGTAAACACCTCCCTACATGTCGTCTCTCCCAGACTTGGATCAATCAGTACCTTCAGCTACCACTTACGTTATAAACTTACGACTCCCATCAATCTATAGAGGTTTTCCCGCTCTTGTTCAGTTTGTTTTCACGCTGATTTGCCAGCTTTAAGCTCACACACACACATACACACACATCAACAGAAACAGTTAAAACCAGTTTCTCAGCAAGTCATCGATTGCCTGGTTTAAAACTGAGCTGTGCTTCTGGACCCACCAAACTCTGCTCAGATGCGTCTTTTGCCTTGAGGCCAAGCAGAGAGAGTGGGATCTGTGTACAATGAAACAAAAAGAGAGGCATCAGGGTGGAAAAAAAAAAAAAAAAAAACAGGAGAATGGATGCTGTGTGGGCTATGAAGATGACTGAGGGAGAGTGACACACTAGAGAAAAGCTTAAGAAATAAATAAAACTGGAAGAGGATGGCAGCTCTTTGTTCATCCCCAGAATTATGATTCAACTCTGAAAAGGAAGATTAAACAAAGTAAATATTTTATCAACTGAAATGGATTTGGATGCAGTTAAAACTTCATGCATACATTAGAATACAACTGAGAAGGAAAGGGGGAAAATGACGTACAGTACCTAGCTTAAAACATTACTACGTTCTAATTTTTTTTCTTTTCTGTCCAATTCATAACCACCAAACTCAGTGCATTTGGTATTTGATAGGATAGAACAATACAAACTGTGCATGGTTTTAAAACCTAGAGAACTATCTGAAAATAAAATCAAGGAGGTGCCTATTGAAGAAACGTCATCAGACGCCCTGTCTGCAAAATTTGAACATTTTCTAAATGTGAAATAAAACCTAATTTCTCATAGTGAAACATGGCAGTAGCAGCATTATGCTGAGGGGCATGTTTTAGTTCAAAGCAGAGAAAAAAGAGAGTCTGGACAAAGCTGATGTGGAGATGGATGGAGTTAAATACCTTCACACAAAGACAAAAACTCTTAAAAACATAGAATCTGTTCCACAAATGGAGCTTCTTCTCAAAGCCCATTGATGCTCAACAATGGTCCAGTCAAAGTCTGAATCCAAATTCAGAACCAGAGTCAGAACTTAACAAATGATCATCATAGACTCTCCCCTCCACTCTGAGCTTCAGCTGTTTCAAAAAGAAGAAAATGGGCAAATAGTTGGAGGCGTACACCCAGAAGACTTGCTGTAGTAACTGCAAAGGAAGCAGATAGTATTTGCTCTGAAAATAAAAGCCCCATTGCACCAATCTATATCACGGTGAAAAAAAAACCATGCATCCTTTACCTTCAGCTTTTTTATTGCTTTTTATTGTAATGTCTATACTTCATATTTATATTTATCTTACCATTGTTACCTGTCATGTCCCGCACTTTATGTCAGTTTTTTAAATGTCAGTCTTGTATATTTGTATATTGTAGAGAGTAAACGTAATTTCATTTCCCTTGTATGTCTTGTACATATGAAGAAAGTGAAAATAAAAGACTTGACTTGAGCTTTACAATCACATTTGTTTTGGTCTAATCTGATCAAATATAACAAAACACACTGAAGTTTGTGGTTGTACGAGGGATAAAGCTAATAATAAAAAAAAAAAGATATGTTTATGTTGTTTTTTTGCTTGTTTTTATGAGGGAGGACACAGATCAACACAGGTCAGACTTTTCACATCAGGAGCTTTTTAAAGACTTAAATCAGCTAATTATAACACCTTCTGTCAAAGCACAACAGAAAAAACAGCAAATACTGATTGCATAAAACTCGTAGCAGCTCTTCAACCGACCCTGAAACAAACAAACAAAAGCATGAAATATATGGAAATATCCGAGATGTAAACTCATTCTGATCAGATAGAAGACGTCTACTGGAATGAGACAGGGCTTTACTGTTCGTGTCTGGCTCAAGGACACTTCAGCAGGAACACCAAACAGACGGGATCCCAGGTGTTGAGTTTAGATTCTAGTTGTGGAAACTGTTTTTCTGTTTGTCTAAGCCTGTTAAGTTGTATTGGATGACTGAATACTGCTGGGAATATTTGCAAAAGTGAAACAGAGATCTCCAGTAAACAAAGGCCCTGAGGATTACAAACTATGAGTATGTGTGTATGTGTGTGTCCAAGCTACGAAAACCACAGCACGGAGAGCGAGTAAGTACCTAGCTCACCACTGCGTGGAGGAAAAGAAACCAGAAAGTGCTTTCAGCTGTCCACCTGTGAGTCTATGCTGTCAGAAACGTAGACAAGAAAGCGGAGAAAGATCAAACCACATACAATAAATTAAATCACTGCGTCCCCCCCGCCACACAAAAAGCCAAAAAATAAAACAGAACAGAGCAGGAGTAACACTATATCACTAGCTAAGATTGAATCAGGAGAGCATCAAGCCCTACACTCATACAAACAAACAGAACATAGAGCTTTTTTGTTCAGTGGACAGGGTTGGACACAAACTAAAAACACAATAAATACTCTGAGGAACAAAAGATAAGATTTCTCTCTTTATCAGATAAAAGGACTTAGAAAAAGGCATGTCCACCTGGCAAACTTGCTCAGAAGGGGACAGGGCAACCCTTTGGGTAAGAAAAAAAAAGAGAAAGAAAACGGTTGGGGAGCTTTTCATCCACTGGGCAGCCCTTCCCCTTTAGACTTATGGCACTACAGCGATTTCCCAATCCGTACTTGATTTTTTCGTACTGTTTACTGTTTTTTACACCTGTTTTCTAACCCTGATTATAAAAACACGGCATCACTGTACCTATTCAACACAGCTGGATTTCTTTAATTCTCGTTTTTGTTCATCATTTTCATTTCTGTTTGTCAATTTTTTTCCATTTTTGTCAGCATAAAGTGCAACAGTGCTTCTGTTTTCTCCTCGTCCTGGTGACCTCCACGCTTAGGTCAAGGGTCAGCAGGAACAGGATCCGGATCTGGATTCACGCTGGTCTCGCTTGTCACGCTGGTGCAGCTGGCGACGCTCGGCTCCTCCTCCTCCTCTTCCGTCACTTCCCCCACGTCCAGCACCTCCACTTCCTCATCGTCCTCCTCGTCCTCTTCGTCCAGGCCTCCCTCCAGCAGCTCTACCACAGCCGCCTCTGCCTCGTCCTCTACTTTCTCAGTCTCTTCTCTGTCCTCTTTCTTTTTCTTCTCCTCCTCAGCCTTTTCCTCCCTAGGCTTTTCCTTATGCTGGTAGACGGCTGGTGCTTGAGGCTTAAACAGACCTTCCTCGTACACTTTCAAGATGGCCTCGCACACAAAGCGATACTGGCTCTGATAGGGTAAAAGAAAAAACAGATGAGAACATTTTGAGTGTTAATCTGATTCCAGGGTTCCTACATGCTTTTATTGTAACCTTTCCAGGATTTCTAAAAAAAATTGTCATTAAGGTTAATTTAAAAAACAAAGATTTAATTAAAATTCCTATGAACTTTAACAGGAAGCAGGGTTGACATATGGTGCAGGTTGGCACTTTTGAAGAGAAGGGACAGATGGACGAAATATAGAGGGAAGGGCACAAAAAAGGAAGGAAGAGCGGCTGGTGATGATGAAGGATTAAAGGAAAAGGAACACAAAAAATGGGGGAAGGACTAACGGCAGGGAACATAGAAGGAGAGAAAGAAATGAACACAAGACAGAAAATAATGGTTCTATGATGCATTGAAAGAAAGAACACAGATTGGAGGAAGGTAAGATATAAGGTAGGCCGAAGGACATATGAGTAGGAAACAAGGAAGGATTGGAAGCCGCTAACTAGTCTACTTACAGGCGTTTGTATCATCATTGCCCTCTGATCTCTCATGGTTCTGACAATATCTAGAGGATGCACAGGCTGACCGCACTCCATGAGACACAGCGCAGTCTCCATGGTGATAAGAACCCCTGTTCGACCAATGCCAGCGCTGAAACAAAACAAAACAAAAACAGGATGTAAAGAAAATAAACATGTTTAATGTTCTCTTAATTTACTTAAGATACAATAGAGAAAAACATTTAAAAATTCTTCTTAAAACAAAGCTAAACTTAGAATGAAACAGCAGTGGGTGAAAATCAAAAACTGTACAAAGACAAGCTAGCATATGGTAAGACAAGCTATAGTTGCTAAGTGATTTTTCTGTCTTTCACGCTGCAGTGAACTCTGAGTCTGACTTCAACTGTTAATAAGAGACAGCAAAACTTAAACTATCAGACCAATGAGCGCCCAAATCACCACAACTCTAAATTGAGGTGTTTGCAAATATGCTGTTTGGTTTCCTCCTAACAGAATGTATAATGTAGACACAATGTGGTGCTGTAATCATTTCAATAGGACAATGGTTAAGAAGTCAGATTAAACAAAGCAAACCTAAGTCATGCTGCTATGTTGCTTTTAGATTCTCTACATAGAATTGCCCTTAAAATCAACATACTTATTTTTGCCCCGCAGACTCTTCAGGTTTATAAACCATGGCTGTCCACTGAGAAAAGCATCTAGGCGAGCTTTAAGCTCATGCAGCTGGGATTGTGGAAGTATATGGAAGTGATGTGGCTTTCAACTTGTATCTGTTCTGTTTTAAGTCATGAACTGATGTCACCTGGAAGTAACATTCCCTATAAACAATCGTCCGCTTGAACAATGACTTCATTCAAACTTAAAGGTATGGAGCTGAATTACTGCGGTTCGATAAGAAGCCTGTGCTTACTTCCTGAGCATATGAGACTTCCCAGGGTCTCAAAAATGTCCAAGACGCCACTGCATCCTTTAAAAGTATTTGCATAACAAATTACTGTAGCAGTACTTTTTAGCTAATTTTCTCTTTAGACTTTGCAAACAAAAAGAGGGGGGCTTTATGTTTTATTTATTGTTCTGATTTAAAACATTAGGAGTCCTTTTTAATTATTGCTCCTTTAACAGCTGTTGCAGCTCACATGTGTTTGAAAGTGTCTCTCAATGCCATGAAAAACTACTTGTATGTTTAAAATAAAACAATTGTACCTGCAGTGTACCACCATCGGCTGGTCCTGTCCAGCCCGTTTGCTTCGTACCAGAGCTACAAAGTCCAGGAAATCAGTGGAGTCATCAGGAACGCCGTGGTCGGGCCAAGCCAGGTACTGTAGCTGAGTAAGTTCTCTCTGCTGCTCACTCTGAGAAAAAAAGAACATTTAACAAATGATAAATGACTTCATATATATAACAGTAATCCTTTTTTTCTGTTTGTCTTATATGGAGAAGAGTTTGAGTTTAACGTTTAGGACCACATCATTGAAGCTCGAAGCGCCTAAACATGCCAACAAAGCCAACTTTTCATTAACATATTCCATAAAAACAGCAAAAAATAAGTAAATATTCCTCCTACTCCTCGCTCTCCTCATTAGATCATCTTTTCTCTGTATCTGCATTGTGACTGAATGGGATGATTGTGTTGTCATGGCAACCAGAACCCACAGCATGAAGCCGGCGCCTCGGCGTGGGGATCCAGAAAAAGAACAGCCCACACTGGTCATAATGGCAACACACCTCTTCGGGGTCTTCAGCAGGGTGAGAGTATCTGGAGCCTTCTCGACTCCTTCCCTAGATGGTTTAATCAGTGTGTGTGTCTGTGTGTTTGATTACCTGTGTGTGATTGAGCGTCATCTCTCGAACCAGGAAGGCAGAGTTGCCCTCTTCGTTGTGGCACGTGACTTTGAAGTCTCCGTAGGAGGTGCTGCTGTCTGGGTTGGGCCAGTACTGATGACACTTCACCTGCAAAAACAGAGGATCCTGCAGATCAGATCTCTCTCTAAGAGCTTGCAAAGCTCTGCTTCTGGAGCTTTCTTTGTTGTTATGTAATGCTGGTTTCTGTCTTTCACAAGCTGCTGTTTAAAACTGAATGAATGAATGAATGAATGAATGAATGAATGAATGAATGAATGAATGAATGAATGAATGAAGAGAATCAGGGACGTTAAATGTCTGATTGACATGATTTTCACATAAAATTTCCAGGATTCATTGTCCTTTTTAATCTGGTTTAACAGTCTAAATTAACAAAAACAAGTCACTGACATATTTCTACATGAGACGGTCTTTATAATCAATGGTTAACAGAAACGGAGGTCTTTTAGACAATGGGATAGGGGCGAAAATCAAACCTATGATGGCGATTCGATTTAGTATCAATTTCCTGACCAAACTATTAGATCATGTTCGATACTCAAGAATACACCACAATACGATACAATTCGTATAATTGGTTAATTTTCTTTTTTTTACCTTACAGGCTAGAAAATTGTAAATATATCAATGAAAGCTGTATTATTGTTATGCATTTTATTTGAGAAACAACAGCAAATAACAGAAGTAGAAAAGTTGTACTCCCCCTAGGCCTATGAAAAACCTCATTCACTGAAAAATAATAATGCCTCTGTGTTTACGCAAGTGTGTGTGTGCAAGCGGAAAGACGGTAGTGGCTAAAGGAAGCGTTGTAGGAGGGTTTAGTGCCACCGCAGCAAGGGAGACAGAATTATGTCCAGGAGAAAATGGATAAAAAAAGAGTGAAGGAAAAATAACAACAACCATGAATCGATACTCTTGCGGACGTGTCGATGCATCGGATCGTCGGCTGTTGGATCGATGCATCGATACTAAACTATTATTACACCCCTATGCCTGGGGATATAACTTACCCGCCCTCTCTCCACCTGTGTGGTCAGCATGACCACCATAGACGAGCCCTGCTCCCAGGTCATTCGCCAGAAGTCAGGGCAGGTGTTGGGCAGTGGGCCCTGGCATGCGATGTAGCGGTTTATCAGGCTGGATGCAGGAATCTCCATCTGCACAGAGGGACGTGTCATATATCAGATAATGTCATCACTTTTTTATCTTTATCACAGGTAAGAAACACTGAAGCTTTAAAAGATAAGGAAGGTCATGCTTCTGATTAAGGAGAAACAAACTCACATTGATGTAATTTGCATTGATGTAGTCGTCCGCGCTTCTCAGTACGACCCGTGTGGCATCATCTGTGAGCGGAGCGCAAAAAAACCAACAGGGAACAGGGAGATTTAGATTTCATGATGAAAGGAAGCAGGAGAGAGTGTGAATAGAGGAAACATGAAGACACGCGAGGTCACGTACATGGGGAGATGTCTCTGTAGCGATTTTTGGAAACGTTCTGAGGTAATTTGGCACACAGCATGGTCATCCCCGGCCTCTTCCTGTACAGTTGCTGTGGGACCAAAGATGGAGATCATCAGGGAGATAAACCTTTTCCTGTCCGATTAATGCAGTCAGTCAGACGGAGTGAATTTCCTCCTCACATCAAACTGAGCCAGTATGGCTCCACTGCTCAGGCCTTCCTTTAAAGCCATCATGGAGTCCTTCAAGGCATGCTGGTCAAGCTGGGTGGGATCCTGCAGGGATTTCTCTGGGATGTACTGAAACTCTGGCTCAGAGTCTACCTTCTCTTCCACTACATCATAAATTGCTGAAAGACAAGGAGAAAACAAATCACACAACTATTTCCTGTAGATTGAGACCTCACTGAAAAAAAATCAAAATCTAAGTGCATTTGTTCTTAAACTGAGAAGGTAAGAGATATTTTGCCAATTGGTTAAGACAATTTACACTTAAAATAAGAAAATGCAATTGTATTGTCTTATTTCAAGTGCATTTTATTGAAATATATCATTTTAAGAGTAAACATACTCATTCCATTGGCAAATCATAGGATAAATACACTTAATTTAAGAAATTTTAACTTATTTCTAGATCGTTTTTCCAGTGCTGAGGCTAAATTTTCTCTGGGTTTGAGATCAGAGTTTCATTATCACTCCAAAACATTTGGGTTGTTCTCTTTGTAAAATAATTGAGGTTATGCTTAGGGTTAATTTCTTAAAATGCTGGTTTAATAGTTCTGTCCATTTTTCCCCCTGCTTGATGTTTTCAATGTTATGAGGTTTGTATTTACTATCAGATTATGTTGCATCTTAAGAACTTACCGTTCGGCCTGACCAGTAGGATCAGCTCTCCAGAGTGGCTTTCACAGCTGGCTTTGATGAACATTACCACCTGGTCATGAGTGTGGTCAGAGATGTCCCGCCCATTTATAAGGACCACCTGGTCACCTTCGTTAAGGCGAGGCACGCAGAGGTCGGCCTGAAGAGGCAGACAGGGATGAAAGGGAGATTTTATTGATCGGAAAAGCAGCAGGTGTTTGAGAGGCTCGTTCTTTAACTTACTGAGGTACCCGGAGCCACTCTAGAGACAATGATAGGCATCTTCTGGTCAGCTCCACCCTGGAGATAAAAACTTATGTTAAAATCTAATAACTAGCACAGATTTGCTTTTTGTTTTTTTGAAAGGCTGCAGACTGACGGATGAACCAATGAACAGCTGAATTTAAAGCTCACCTTCACATTGAAGCCAAAGCGTCCGTGTTCATCCGGCCTCATCTTGATGAGAACCAGATTATCATGCGGAACGACGCCGTTAAGCTGAAAGAAGCCATTAAAAACACAATCGAGTCACATTTGTATCCAGCTGTTCTCCTCCCACAGATCTGCATCATAACATTTGTTTCTGACAAATGTGTTTTAAACTGAAACATCAAATATTGAAGACGGGAGTGAGTTGACCACCAGGGGGCAAAAAGTCACATAAAGCTGCAAATCCATGTGGAATGACCGTTTTATAGCAGAAAACATTTTCCTTTTATTCTTTAACAAACACTATTAAACATCATTAAAACTATTTGAAGCTAATATACCACTATGATGTATGACTGTTTAAAACTAATTTCTGCTACAAGAATTTCAGAAGGCTTAGGGTGTTTTTTATGCAGTTAATCTGGGACAAACATCTACCATAAAATGCAGACAAATCGTTGATCAAACATATTTGATCATTGGAAACTTTTCATTTAAAAAAGCTGTTTTTCTCTGATCCTATTAGTCAGCCCATAGAGTAAGAACTGCCCGGCCGATTGGTAAAATATTAATAAAGAAGTAAAAAGTTTCCTCTTACATTTATATTCAATAAACTAAAAAGAAAAAAAATAATCTTTATAATAAACTCAGACTGAACATTTAAACCTAGGCTTGAGCATAATTAAAAAAAAAAGGTTTCTTATTTACAATTTAAGTTTACATTGTTAATTCATTATTTGTCTTTGATCTATCATCAGATAGTGAAATGTGTATTTTTGGATTTTTTTTTTTCATTTTTTACAGAACCTGAACCAGTTCAAAATAAAGCTACGTCCACTTGAGGGGCTTTGGATAGAGATTAGAAATTTTCATCTTAAATGCAAACTGTACATATATTTTGTACAGGTTTGGATTAATTACCGTTCAGAGTGGATTGTTATTCAAAGAAATTGTATTTCTTGGGTTTGTAAACTTCACTTAGCAATTGGCTCTAAGAGCAACTCCACTATTTCTGGAAATGGAGGCATCTCTTTTGTTTCCTATCTTTTTCTACTGGATGAACAGATTTATCCAGGTGTGCCTAACCTCAGTAACCATGGTGAGACACACCTGGATTAATCAGTTCAGCCAGTAATGAAAGACGAAGACAAAGTAGTGGAGTTGTGCATAGGGTTCATTACTCAGTTGTTAAATTAGATAACTATCAATTAAAGCATTGATTAATCAGGATTAACCAAATAAATTGTTTTATCCCATTTTTAGTCATACAAGTTGATCAAAGTGTGGGTAAACTTTAACTTAGAATCAACAACAGTGTCCAGTTTTTATGGTCTAAATATGACACAGAAATTATTTTCCGTTACAGACTATTTAAATTGGGAAATACTAGAGAACATTCCTTTCAGGAAAGTCTGATGTGTTCTAATCTATAAAAGTGATGAAACGGCTTCAAAAAGTAGGTGCTCAGCTAAGCTTGCCAACATGTATAGTTTGAAAAGCTTTAAACTAGATAAACTATGACTTAACTCAAACTGTTTGCTTTGTTCATATTAGACTAAGATTGAGCTTTTCCTCCAGGAAAATGTCTGCGTGATTCTGGTGGAAGACAAAGGATGGAGATGTGAAAAAGATCCCCTGTTTCAACTCTTAGCCAAAAGAGGAAATCTGTAATTTTATGGGACTGTTCCTCTTCCATACAGAACTCTTATTAAACAGGAGATCATCACTGAGGCACACTGAGGGGGCAATAAATTAAGGCTTTTTTTTTTTAACCAGTAATTCTTTGTAGATTGCTTTTCTTAAAAGATATATATTTTTTTTCTGTTTCTTATCTGTGAGATCATGATACTTAAAAGAAAAGCTAAAGTGATTAGCATCCTCCTTATAGAGACGCGTTGCCTGGGCTTACTGACCGTGGTTTTGTCGGCGTTCACAGGAACGTCGTACATCTCGTTGAGGTGGTTGTCCAGGAGGCTCTGCTGGGAGTGAGCCTGGATGATCTGGCTCAGAGTTTTCCTGCTCAGCTGCTTCGGGGGCAGAGCTGGAGGTTGGCCATCCATCCCATCAGGAGACCTGATAAAGAAGACAAAAAATTAAAAACAAAACAAAGTTAGATTCCACTGAAAGACACAATAACAGAGGAAATAAAGAGCGAGGTCAAAAAATGAACATTGATCGATGGAAACCTGAATTTTCTTGTGCATGATGGTAGAGTCTGTCAAATTTACAGTATATAAAAAAATATGCTGGAAACTTGTTTTAGGGGATAAGTACAAAAATATAGATAAGTATTAGAGGAAATAAGACACAGAAAGGGGTAATAGAACGGTTTGTCCCAGGGCATTAACCTAAATAAAAAGGCAGCAAAGAGAAGGAAAACAACCATCCCTCACGCTCCATCTCCATCAGGCCGACAGTAAAAGACTGTTAGTGCGCGCAGGGAGGGGGGGACAACATGGTCAGTCAGTTAAAGCTTTCAGAAATGTCTAGCCTAGCTTCTTTGTGGGTAAAAGCCTGTCGATTCAGCCAGTGTGTGTTTCTGTGTCGGAGAAAAGGGCTACGAAGCGGCATTCCTTGGGGGAAGGGGGCATCAGTCAAAGAGCATCTCGTTTGTTTTGGCTGCTGCAACTGGTGCCACTTTGTGCCTTAAACAGACACACATGGGTTGACATTTACTACGGGTCAAAACCAGGTCAGACTGAGACGGTGCTTAGCGGGACGGAGCCAAGATGGCACATCCACCTCCTTTGCTCTCATCACTTCGACATGAGGCAGAGGCTTGTAATGGATCAGCAAACATCTTTATAGCTCACATCTGCTTTGTGAAACAACTCGTAAAATACTACAAAATATTTATATCTCAGTGAATTCTTCTGTTCTGCTCATTTATGCTTAACTGTTCTGATCAAACCTGTTTATGTGAGGACTATCAGACAGTTATTTTAAAGTTGATCCCATCTATTCTGGGGAATAAGCTTTTCAAGGCAGTTATTACCCCTTTAGATGTGATAAAGGGTTGAACCATCCTCGCCTTACAAACTAACACCAGAATTTGTCCTGATTTTTTTTTGTCCTGATTTTTCCTCCAACCGTCCTGAATGGACTAGCTTAAGTTTTAGGGCCTGACATTTTCAATCAGGAGAGTTACATTTCCATTCGTGACAACATTCATGACTGGACAACATGCACTTCAAATCTTTTCAAATAAAATGTTACATTTTGCTTTCTTATGTAACTGTAAGGCTTTGACAGCTCACCACATCAACCATAGGCCCATGATCACAAATAATGCTCTTGAAGAATAGACACGTTTAAATTTACCTTCTTTAGGACACCAGTTATATAAACAGTAGATTAGCACCAGGTAAGCAGTAGTACTCGTAAATCGGGCGATTTTCACGTCATTGGACTCAATGGGGCTGCTCAGTGGCACAGTGGGTAGCAGTGCTGCCTTGCAGCAGGAAGCTTCCGGGACTTTGATTCTCAGTGCGGGGTCTATCTGCATGGAGTTTGCATGTTCTCCCTGAGCATATGTGGGTTATCTCAGGGTACTCCGGCTTCCTCCCACAGTCCAAAAACAAGACTTTTAGGTTAATTGGCCTCTCTAAATTCTCTAAGTGTGAGTGTGTGCCTGAATGGTTCTTTGTCCTGTTGGTCTCTGTGTTGCCCTGCGATGGACTGGCAACCTGTCCAGGGTGTACCCCGCCTCTCCTCTGTAGACAGCTGGAGATAGGCACCAGCACCCCTCGCAAACACAATAGAGTGTGACAGAAATGGATGGATGGCCACAACGGCCGATCATTCTGAGTACCACAGATTTTAGGGTCACAGTATTCGTCCCATTTTTTCCCAGTTTCCTCTGACTGTTGAACCATTAACTTTGAGGCTTTGTTTAGATCTTGGGATGGTGTGCTGGTTTTATAGATCTTACTGCCTTCTTCCCTTTTGAAAGACAGCTTCTATTGCAGGGGTTTCTGGATTCCGCAAGACTAGTAGTGATCTATGTCACTCATGTGCAATATTTTTCTCTCTCACTGTGCAATAACACATGTACGGAAGAGGATTAGGGCCACTGAAAAAAAAAAGTTAACTGATTTTTAAATTTTATTTCAGTTTAACATGGGAAAAAAAGTCGGAATTCTGACTTTTTTCAAAGAATTAAAGTCAGAATTCTGAGAAACAAGTCAGAATTCTGATTTTTTTTCCCATATTAAACTGAAATAAAATGTAAATCAGTTAACTTTTTTTTTCAGTGGCCCTAATCCTCTTCCGTACACATGCCAACTACTGTGTAGTCCGTGTAATTTTTTACTTATTCGTAATAGGTCAGTACATCTCTACAGTACAAGTGTAATAATCCAAGTCAACTATTATCTAGTTTTTCCTTAGCGCTCGACTGGCTCTACTGTGCAGATATTTTTATATCTACAGGAAACATGTTTCAGGACATTACAACTTTTTTCATCTTGCTTTAACTCTGTGTACTCTATATAAGCTACTGGAACCAGAATTTCCCTGAAGGAGTAATCCCAAGGGATAAATAAAGTTCAGTCTAACTCTATGATATAAAAGATGATTAACCTGAAAAAGAAAAATGTGAGAAAAAGCAAAAACAGGAAAAATTTGGAAGGGTGAAAAATCCTGTGGTTAGAACTTAGCAATATGAGAAATTGATAAACAAGTCAATTAAAAACCCAAATGAGCTCTGAGTTTGTGGTAAGAAAATCAAACCCAACGATATCCTTCAAATAATACAACAAACACATTTATGCACATTACTTCGAATATCAAATGTCCCCAAATTCAACTACAAACGCAGCAACATATGCAGAATATTGCATTAATGTCAGAGTGAATTGCAGAGTGTGCAACTGCTTCTACTGCAGGAGAACCGTCAGCTCACATCAGAGAAAATCAGAGAAACCCTTTGGGAAGATTTGGATTATAGGCCTGAATAAAGTGGTGAACCAGGAAATCAATCAGGATTGTAAAGCTGCAGTTGCATTTTTAGTTTTTGCCATCATGAACATAAATTGTCAGAGGAAAAAATGCACCATTACTATATAATCTGCAGCAATCAGATAGTCATTATGAAGGAAGTGGATTGGGAGCAAATCTTTTCCACAGATGCCATAATGGAGCTGGTGAAAGATAGACATTAGAGCCACCAAAGGCTTAGAATATCACTAAAAGTTCAACTTATTGCTTTGAATCCATTTCTGGAGATTACTATCATGACAACAGAATCATCCAATATAGAAAAGAAGCAATGGTGGATTTAAAAAACCATAAACGCATCTGTACAGACTTGTACAGGTCAGGAAAAGGGCCACTAAAAACACTGCAGACTGAAACTGTTTAAACTTTTACATGATGTCTAAAAAAAGCGCTATTTGGAAAGCAGAGCTAACACAGAGACAGCGTCGTTCCCCAAGCTATCAGTCTGATAAACCCCTTACAGCCAGAGCTGTCTGCTACTAAACTAAACATCACAACCTGCCTTTCCTTTATCTTTCTGTATTCAAATTTACAGAACTGCAACTAATGATTTTTTCTAACGGTTCAATCTGTTAACCTTTTTTTTTTATTATTATTAATGAATCAATAATCAGATAGGAAAAGGGGTTAGTAAAATTTGGCTAATATTTCTTAAAGGAATAGTACACCCAAAACATGATTAGCCTTCATTTTCTACTCACCCCCATGCTGAACAGCACTCTGGAGTACTTTTTTGATATCTCAAATGCATCTGGAGATCTGGAAGGCTTCTTGCTGTCTGCTGACATTCAAATAATGGAGGTCTATGGCGCACGAGGCAGAAAGGTCCATAAAAGTCCACAAAAAACGTGTCAATATTCTTCCATACTGCTCGTCCAATGTATTCCAAGTGTCCTGAGTTGGTAGCGTCCATAATTTACTCGAAACGAAGTCCTTTAGAATGTTTTTAGAGCATAAACAGTAGTGTACAGGTGCTGGTCATAAAATTAGAATATCATGAAAAAGTAGATTGATTTCAGTAATTCCATTTAAAAAGTGAAACTTGTATATTATATTCATACATTACATACAAACTCATATATTTCAGATGTTTATTTTGTTTAATTTTGATGATTACAAATGACAACAAATGAAAATCTCAAATTCATCATATCAGAAAATTAGAATATTACTGAAGACCAATAAAAACAAAGGATTTATAGAAATGTTGGCCAACTGAAAAGTATGAACATGAAAAATATGAGCATGTACAGCACTCAGTATTTAGTTGGGCCTCCTTTGGCCTGTATTACTGCAGCAATGCGGCGTGGCATGGAGTCGATCAGTCTGTGGCACTGCTCAGGTGTTATGATAGCCCAGGTTGCTCTAATAGTGGCTTTTAGCTCTTCTGAATTGTTGGGTCTGGTGTATTGCATCTTCTTCTTCACAATACCCCATAGATTTTCTATGGGGTTAAGGTCAGGAGAGTTTGCTGGCCAATTAAGAACAGGGATACCATGGTCCTTCAACCAGGTACTGGTAGCTTTGGCACTGTGTGCAGGTGCCAAGTCCTGTTGGAAAATGAATCTGCATCTCCAAAAAGTTGGTCAGCTGCAGGAAGCATGAAGTGCTCTAAAACTTCCTGGTATGTGGCTGCGTTGACCCTGGACCTCAGAAAACACAATGGACCAACACCAGCAGATGACATGGCACCCCAAACCATCACTGACTGTGGAAACTTTACACTGGACTTCAAGCAACGTGGATGAAGTGCCTCTCTTCTTTTCCTCCAGACTCTGGGACCTTGATTTCCAAAGGAAATGCAAAATTTACTTTCATCAGAGAACATGACTTTGGACCACTCACCAGCAGTCCAGTCCTGTTTCTCTTTAGCCCAGGCAAGACGCTTCTGACGCTGTCTGTGGTTCAAGAGTGGCTTGACACAAGGAATGCGACAGCAGAAACCCATGTCTTTCATACGTCTGTGTGTGGTGGTTCTTGAAGCACTCACTCCAGCTGCAGTCCACTCTTTGTGAATCTCCCCCACATTTTTGAATGGGTTTTGTTTCACAATCCTCTCCAGGGTGCGGTTATCTCTCTTGCTTGTACACTTTTTTCGACCACATCTTTTCCTTCCCTTCGCCTCTCTATTAATGTGCTTGGACACTGAGCTCTGTGAACAGCCAGCCTCTTTAGCGATGACCTTTTGTGTCTTGCCCTCCTTGTGCAAGGTGTCGATGGTCGTCTTTTGGACAACTGTCAAGTCAGCAGTCTTCCCCATGATTGTGTAGCCTATAGAACTAGACTGAAAGACCATTTAAAGGCTTTTGCAGGTGGTTTGAGTTAATTAGCTGATTAGAGTGTGGCACCAGGGGCCATCAATTTTGAACCTTTTCACAATATTCTAATTTTCTGATATGATGAATTTGAGATTTTCATTTGTTGTCATTTGTAATCATCAAAATTAAACAAAATAAACATCTGAAATATATGAGTTTGTATGTAATGTATGAATATAATATACAAGTTTCACTTTTTAAATGGAATTACTGAAATCAATCCACTTTTTCATGATATTCTAATTTTATGTCCAGAACCTGTATAGGATTTCCAAAAAGCGCGCGCCTGCGAATTCACGAGCCTACGGAAACCGCGGCAGACCAAACCAGATGAAAGTGCGCATTCAGCGTCTGCTCTTGATAATGCTGTTTACCTGTGCAAAGAAAGAAACAACGAAAGAAAAATGTCTGAGGACTTCAGTGTTGAGGAAGAGCATGAGTTCTTTGCCGAGCTGAATGCGCACTTTCATCTGGTTTGGTCTGCCGCGGTTTCCGTAGGCTCGTGAACTCGCAGGCAAGCGCTTTTAAATTCCTTGGCTTTGATCTGTCACCATTATGCCGACTGAAAATTTACGACACAGACGGCTTAAGACCAGTCTGATCTGCTCCAAATTTACAGTTAAAATCTAAGAAATTGGACATATTGCCATTAATTTTTGACTTTTTAATGATTTCAGTAAGGGAATAATTAATGTTAGGTCAAGACAATCTTTGACAGAAAATATACAAGATTATTTCTACCTCTGCCAAGGATGTGTGAATAAATCCTTCATAATATAGTTCAGTTTTTACTGTGCATCTGAATGATCTCACACAGCCTTTAGCAAAACATTTGACAACCTCACCTTAAGTTTAGCTCATAGTTATTTTAAAGTTTTAGATCAGGGAGATTGGAAGCTGTTCCCCCCTCCCAGAAGTAATTGCGATGTATAAGGCCCACAGCTTTACAGATCCTCCGCCGTGCTCAGCAAAGCTCTTTCTTTTTATCAGCTTTGAAACTCAATCGCTAGGTTATTTTATAACAGCTGCTTAGTTCCCTTCAAAGCAGACCAGAGTTGGTTTCCTCAGAGAGTCTATTTCATAAAACTTTATAAAATTTTTATAGAGACTCAGATCATGTCAAGTTTTATTACATCAACTTGGGAGATTGCCAATTATTACTGCACTGTGTTAGGACAATTATTTCCTAATATGGGATCTGTTCTCTACCCCTTGGAATAATTTTACCGAAATACATTTTTCTTTTCTTTCAATACACTCAGTGTCAGATTCTGCTTCCGCAATAGGAGCTGAACGGGGGTGCTTTACAGGGAAGAGAGCAGGTGATTATGTCATATTTTAGCTCTTAGTTATGACCCACTAAAGTTTCAGCGACACTTTGATTTGACTTCACCGCTCTGAAAACCGCTGCATCGGCCCAGCTCTTTAATTTTTTACACCCACAGCAATTTGGGACCTTAAAAATCTTTACCGGATATTTGGTAGTGTGCGAGCTGTTGGGGATGTGCAGCAAGCCCAGATCTTCTTAAGTCCTGTTGTTCAATCTCCTCCACCCTGCTATGCTGCTATAAACACATTTTACAGGCTTTTTCAAAGGGCTCATCTTTCCAATGGGGCAAGCTAAATGACACCAAGAGAGGGTGTGAACTGCTGGGAGACGCCACAGACACCGAGAGACGTTTAAAGGAGCAAAAATAAACCCGTCAGCACAGACAGACTGACTAACACTGATGAGGAAAATGTAATTTGCTAAATTAAAGGCTGGCTGTTCTGGGGAGATGTTTTATTTATGAAGCAGTGAAACTATGATCTAACTAATCCTTTGCCAAGTCAAAGCTGACGTTTATCCCCATTTAGAAACTCTGTTTTGAAAAGAAGAGGTAAAGAAAATGGGACAAATGAAATTATTATCAGAATGAGCAAAAGATTAGGACTGACGGTGTCGAGTCCAGGCTGATGCTGTTGGCCTGCGTGGACGACGCCGACTTGTGATTGGAGGAGAAGACAGGTAGGCTGGGAGAGGAGTGGATCACGTGATCAACCAGGTGGCCGACCGACGATGGGCGTAGCCGTGTGCCATCTTGTACAAACAGAGAGTTCCTGACAAGAACACGGAAAGAAATAGTGTTTACTTTCAACATGAAGTGAGTCTTACCTGATTACATGTAAGCTCAAACAAACTGAAGAGTCCAAAATCTAACATTGGAGTTTTTTAGGTTCTTCTATTAATTTGGGGTTTTCTTTTCATTTTAATGCATCTCATTTCAGAGATATCATTGGAAAGGAAACACAGGTGGGGACAGAAAAAGAACCAACACTGGAGCAATGAAACCCTAAATATTTAGCCAGAGCAACAGTTTATGTCAGTTGAGGTCAAACCTTTCTTCAAATATTTAATTTTTTTTTATAAAATTTCTTACCCCCCCCCCCCCCTTTTTTTTTATTATCTATCAATATTTAATTGTAACAGCAAGATTTCATGTAGTTCAACTAAATCGTCAAATAACTTTTCGAGAAGAGATCAGTAAAATCATCAAAGATCCTAAACATAAGAACGATCTTTATTCCGTTATTTTAGGACAGGATTAATGTTTTCTTATCTTTTGGGGGGATTGCTTCTTCAGACTAGTATTATTTTAGGTCTAAAAAATGTGATTGAGAAGTTTTCTCCAAGACTATTTTCCAGTGGAGGTTGCTGGATGCGTGAGGTTGTGTATGCAGAACTCCGATTAATGCAGAAACCTGGTAAATAAATGGGACATTTTTTGGTTGTACTTGACATTTATTACATTTAAAATGATTTTATTAGCCTGTGGAAATGCTACTCTAAACGATAACAATAATTCCCTTTGGCTGCCTGGGTTTGTGGGTCAGAACTGTGGTCATTCAATGGCTCAGAGGGCAGCTAACAGTTCCTGGGCTGCACCCAGTTTGGATAGAAAGATGGGAATGTGTTTAAATAGTCTAGTGAAAGTCCAGACCTACATCCAATTAAGAATCTGTGGCCGATGTTCACAGACGCTTTTTCACTGTGAGGGAACATCCTCTACTTTCCAAAAAATAAAAGTCAAAAACGAGAGTTTCTGAATTGGAAAAGCTGGTAAATATATATTCAGGTTTTTTAAGGTTGGTTTAAAAAAATATTTATTCATGAAAGCTGTATAGATACACACCACAGTTTTAATATTTTAATTAGCTGAAAATTATCAACAATTTTCTGTTTTCTCCACAGTTGCATATCCCTTTCTGTAGGTCAATCCCATATAATCCTGATCAAATCTGTTAAAGTTTGTGGTTTTGATATAAAAGAAGGAAGAGTTCTAACGCATATACCTCTGCAAGGCACCGTATAACTAAAACCATCAACAAAAAACATGATTTCAGCTCTGTTATAACTCACTGGTTAGGAGTTCCAGGTGGGGAACGTGTGGGCAGGCTTTGCGTTTCCAGTCTCTCGTCTGATAGGCTGTTCCTGCTTACAGACTCCCAGTCAGTCCCGTCCATTAACTTCCTAGCCAGTGGCTTGCTGGGAGACCTGCTCGGACCAAAAAGACATTCTGGTTACAACCAACCTAAAAACAAACGTCTTTGTTTTGAACACAAACAAAAAAAAATCTGCCACATTTCACATGTAAAATCCTAATAAGCTTGGCACCTCTTTGTTGAGAACATCTATCAGCTGCATTGTTGTACAGTTTACACAGCAGGATGTTATAACCACCACTGAAGGCACCAGTGGGGAACGTTTTAATCCAAGAACACCAGCTACCAGTGGTGAAGATAAGGAACTTTACATCTGCTCCTCTGATCGTCAATACAGGCATCCCCCCAGACCTCTTCATTCTCTTTACCCATGATTATTCTGACATCCAACCCACAAAAACTGGTTGTGAAGATTCCGGACCACATGGTGGGTCTGGTATCTAAAAATGACGAAATATATCTAAAATAATAAACTATTAAACGTGAAAAATATCTGTGTCTACAGACTGAAGCTCTCCTTGACGGATAATGAGCCGTTGTTAGATTTCTATCAGATTAAGCTCTAAAAAGCTCCAACATTTAGGACAGGAATAATTGTAAAACATCACTGCTTTGTCCAGAATCTGTTAAAGAATACTAAGGGAGAGAAAAAATCCCTCTTGCTTTGAGTCAGAGTCTATCTTGTCTTTGTCCTTCATTATTTGTTTTGATATCCAAACAACAGGACAGGTTTAGACTCCCACAAGACATCAGGTCAGCAGAGAGGATTATCAAGGTTAACTTTCCCTTCATCCAGGACCCCACACATTCTGGACACTTATTTCTTTACTTTTAACTTCAGGATGGTTTTCAAATCTGTAAACTCAAGCTGTGAAAGTTTGTCCCTCCACACTATCAATCGAATGAATATGAAACAATCATCACATCCATATCAAGACATTCTGGTTACAACCAAACTGAAAACAAACGTTTGGTTCTTCCAAATGTTTCCAATTTTTTTAAACCTTTATCAATACAGGTCTCCTTTTTGGGATTCAAGTTCCTTTTTACAAAAGAGACATCTTTAAAAAATGCCAACAAAATTGTGCAAACACAGCTATAATACAGATATCTACAAAGTTCAGATTGAACAAGCAAATAAAATATAAGAGTAGCTTTCATAGGAAGAGGTCTATCATTTATTTTAAGATGCTGCTCTGATTGTAAAACCAGAGCAAACAAACAGTCAAAGTAACATCCCAGAGGATTCAGCGTCTTGGGTTATAGAAAAACGGCTACATTTCTATTGTTTATACACAAAAAAATCTTATTTTTTTTTTATATTGAACTTAAATTGAGATCATATTGGAACCGAAGTCAAACTCCTTGTTGTGTGGAACAACCTGACGATGAAGTTTATGGGTTAAACATGGGCAAGACTGTAACTGGGACTCAAAAAAAAGGCAAACCACAAATGCCAGTGCTAAAGAAGCTGGCTGCTCACAGCGTGCTGTATCTAATCAAATTAATGGAAGGTTTCATAGAAGGAAAAGGTATGGTTAAAGAAAGTCCTCTACCAACAAGGACAGCCAAAGCCCAATGAGAGTTTGGACGAGGCTCACAAGTTGTGCACTCTGGCTGGAGTCAGGGCTTCAAGCATCAGCACACAGACGTATCCAGGCCATTGGCTTCCTCTGACACATTCCTGTGTTTAGCCGGCTCTGAACCAGAGATAATGTCACAAGCTTCTTACCAGAGCTCAGCATTCGTGCAGCATTTCCCTTTTCTTAAAATGGAAGTATGTTTTTATTAGGCGGACTATAATTATGTAACAGTGAGTTTGGGTTCCTGAAATGAAGCATCTGAGAATCTTTGTGAGTCAAAGCAAATATCCCAATCAGCAGAAAAACAGCTTAATAAGACGGAAATTAAATTGTGAAATGATCTAGATGGGGCCCAGAACTAAATCCCAAAGAAAGTCTAAAAAAAAAAACTACCTCCAAGAAGTGCTGCCAAGGTGCATTCCCTACAGTTCTCATCGGATAGCGGTAGCTGCTTTATGTGGCGTATTACAGTGTGACACACTGGAGTGGTTTAATTAAACATGAAGGATGTAAATGTGTTGAAAGTTCCTAATTTAAACACAATTTTTGGCCCTTTTTTAGAAAAAAACCCAACAACTTTAACCCCTAGAACCCTACGGACCCACCGGTGGGTCCAGCTGCCACGTGACCTCGTAATTTTAACAAACCCCCAGTATTGATGTAAAAAACACATTTGGCACAGTTTGGTGACATTTTTGGATAAATGTGCCAAAATGGCCTCTCCGCCTAAGAAATTTCTCACTAATAGCCTACGATTCTAAAATAAATATGATTCATCTGATTGGGTCCAAATTTGGTATATTTTTACACAACATTTAGATTTAAAAGTCTGTACTACTTTTTGTGCTATAAATAATATTTTGGTAGTGTTTTGCAATGTTGATTTCACAGAAACTTTTGGCGAGGTTCAAAAAATGCAAAATATTTTGTATTTTGTCCCTAATATTTCAGGCAGGGTCAGAGCTACAATGGTGCTGACACCAGAAAACCATTCTATGACATCTTACCTTTACAGACGTACCAAAAGTTTCTTCTTAAATCTAATAGCTGTGAGGCAATAAGTGATTTACTTTTGTGTTTATACCCCCTGAGGGTGTAAGAGGTTAAAACCCTCCAGGAACAGAGAGAAGATATGAAAATTCCTTCTCAGACTCGGCGAGGTCTGTGCTGAAATGTGTCAGTGGTGGAAAATGCATAAAGTCCTTAGACTTGATAAAGCGCTATATAAGTATAGGCCATTTACCATTTAAATAGGAAGAAGGCTGATGAGGGCTGATTGGTCTATATTTAAAAAAACAACATTTTTTCCTAGTATCAGAGATGAGAGTGGAGGAGGAAAACATGATGTTTAAAGTCTTGGCACGTTAAGAGGTTGGGGAGTCACACTGATGCCCTTCTCACTGATTGCATGAGTCATGCTGATTACCTGAGTGGAATCGTGGATTGATGAGACGTTAAGAAAGCAGGATATGCCCACAAAGCAAAGGTGAGTACAGTGGAGTTGAGTTGAAACGTAATGGAGGAGGAGATATTCCAACTAACCACCAAGGACACAATGTTTTTACTACCTGGCAAAAACTCTGTCCTTGATCCCCTTCTCCTTTCCATACTGCACAGACTGCACTTCTGTCCGCCCACTAAAGAGAAAAACAACAATTATTAGTGATTCAAAATATTTAATAGTGTTAACTCATCTCTGATTATACAGAATAATTTAATATGACAACTGATAGTCCCTTAGATTTGTATAAATATTTCTGGGGGGAAAAAAAGGAAATGAAACCAAACAAAATCAGAGCAAAGGACGCAGTTAGTCAGATAATAATAACTGAAACACATAATATCCTCTTCTCATCTGTGATAAAAACAGCAGTGACTCAAAAGAACATCTTTATAGAGAAGTGTGGAGATATCTCCAGGGCAAAACCACATTGGAGTCAAACATCAGACAAGGCTCGCTCACGTTGCATCACTGCCACTCAATAATACATCACAAGACTCCCTTCATGTTTTCACCAATGCATTTCAGAGAAAGGAGAACTAAAAAAGGTTAGATATGAAATGAAACGCTTCACATGGGGGGGGATTTACCTGCGAGGATAGGAGAAAAACATTTGACCTAATGGATACGAGTTGTAACTGAAGGGGATAGGAGCAGTTTTGTTACTCTGTGAACTTATTCTGAGATTTTAAGAGGAAAAGGTAAACAAGGTCTGGAGAACATAGATACTACATGATGGGGATTTTAAAGTAGCAGCATCTCAAACTACAAAGAAAATATGATAAAAAAAAAAAAAAACAAGCATCATTTCTCGACTGGGAGATCCTCTCACCAGTATCTGAACTTGGAGCCCAGGCTGAAGTAGTGAGCGAAGAAGTTTTTCTGCGGCGGTATGGGCCGCTCCAGCCTGAAAAAAGTGTGGTGTTCCACGCAGGCCTTCCACAGGTTCTTACACGCCCGGTAGTTGACCATATTGAAGCCCAGCAGAGTCTCCCGGGTTTCCGTCTGCACGCAAAAGGAAAAAAATCAGTTACTGAGTGGCTAAAGGGATAAACTGACTGATGATGGTCAAAATTGACAGACTGATGGATTATTGCAAACACATAGATGGAGGAACAGATGGCTGGATTTAGAAACAACTCCCTAAAAATAAGTTCAGGTTTATGAATCGAGATATCAATGAAAACCAGAAAAGATTACAACATCAACATTAAAGTATTTATTGAATACTTTTTTTCTTATATTAACTCCAAATTTCACTGAATTAAAACATAAATAATAGCCTAAAAACTGAGCACGTGTTAAAGATATAGGACATAGTTCTCCATTTCTCTATTTAGTGATGTAAACCTCCATTGATTTTATATGTATGGACGATTTATCTTTAAATTCTGTTATATTTAATACCTTCCACTTCATATATTGCTAAGCAGGTTCAGTTTTATAAAGCAATGCCTTCAAAGGCTGACACATGAGTACATTTTAAAGGTAAAAACTTCTCCTCTGCTGTAAAAGCAGCAAAAAGCCAGATGGTGAATTATTTATGTTGCTACTGTTGGGCTTTGTAGGTCCTCAGGCCCTAAAATCTGATTAAATATGCCCTTTAAACATAGGATTACTGAAAAGCTCCAAAAATGACAGTACATTCACAAAAGGCTGACAGAAAATAGAGCAATCCAAATGTGGAACAAAGGGTTTAAGAGCAGGATTACTACATAGATGTTAGGGCAAAGACTGGTCAGACACCTGATGACACAAACAGAGGAAGACAAAGCAGAGCTGAAAAGCTTTACCTCAATACATACAGAATAAATTCATACAACTGGCTAATTAGATTGGAAAAGATCTCCAGCTGTTTATTACAGAGCAGTGGGTGGGTGAAGTAGAGGTGCGTATATGTTTGTGTGAGTGGGTGAGCATGGTAGTGTGAGTGTACACCCACCGCCTCTCTTCTCAGCTGGATGAAAAACTGTTTGCACTTGAAGGAGATTTTCACTATTTTCAACCTAGAAGTTAGAAAAGGAAACAGTATTAAAGTCAGCTCTTGTCTTTCTAACACAGATAAAATGTTTAAACCGGACTTTCTTCCTCGATATCAACACAGAACTGTGTGCTAATACATTCCTAACCTGGTTTGACAAGGTTCAAACAAACGTTGAGATTAGAGTTGAGATTAAAAAAATTATAATAATATTAAAATTAAATTTAAATGGACCTTAACTAAAATTAATTCCATGATAAAAAGTGAAACCAAAAATCAGTTCCTGAAGTAAAGCTGACTCTCTGCTGCAAATGCACTATATCCTTGAAGTTTTCCCTTCCCTGCCCTTCACAGAAACGCATGGAATATAGACGCGCCCCTTTCTTAGCCTACAGGGCTTTTAGGATGTCGTCCCACCCTTTGCAGCTCTAAAGCCTTAACGCTACTGGGAAGAAGACAAAACTAATTCTCCACACGCTTTCTTGCAAATCCAGGACAGTTCTTTCAGAGCTCTATTAGTAAGGTCGAACACTAATGTTGGACAAAAAGGTCTGGTTTCAAGTCTTTGCTCTAATTTACCCAAAGGTGCTCTATCGGGTTAAGATCAGAGTGCTAAACAGACTGGCCAAGTTATTCCACTTTAAAGTCAATCAATCGCTCCTTTCAGCAATGCTACAAAGTTATGCCGGAAACCCGAGGTCGGCCCCAACACATATGATTGAAAGCATGAAATTGACCTAGCTGGCTTGACATGCTGAAATATAAAGAGTAGATTTCACTAGATCCAAGATCCCTGTTAAAATCTCACCATAATCCTCCCTGCACCAAAACTCAGACAAAACAGATTTATAAATTATTCTCGTTATCTACCGCAGGAAATTGGTAATTAATGGAAAACCTATTATTTTATTAGTATTATGTTTAAAAGTAAAGAGAAATTAAACTTCTGCGAAGAAGGATGTTTACATTTTTATCCAGGGGGTCTAATATTTTTGAAGTATGATGTAAAAAACCCAACAACAAACAAAACAGTTTCCAAACAACATTAATAAAAAAAAAAACTTAAAAAAAAATGTTTTACAGGCACTTTTAGTACCCTTTTATGGAAGCTGATTAATATTTGTTCAATGAAAAAACTAAAAGCCTGAAGAGGCATTTACTGTTGTTATAACAATATTTAAAACTGTTTTTGTTCTTTTTATCCAAACCATTAAGAGCCACCCTGAAGCTGCAGATTACAAAGCCCTGCCCTGATGTGTGGCAATGGTGTATTACATGGAGTTTAGTTTTACAAAGCTGTCTGTTTTTGAGCTAATCTAAAGCAAACAAGTAATATGGAAGTGTGTAGGTAAGGTTCCTCCAATGAGGAGCGAAGGGCCCTCCTTTCCTTTACTTGGTTAATAAAGAGCAAAACTGTTCTATGAAGGTTTGCAGCCAGCTAAAAGTCTATGTGATGCAATGGAAGTGTTTATAATTCTGCTAAAAGAGAGGCTTCCGTTACAGTTCAGGAGACAAACTGGATAAAAAGACTAAAATTGCTGATAAGTAAAAAAAATAAATAAAAAATCAATAATAAAATCTCCAGCGTATGTTTTGTTCAGCTGTGGGGACATTTTGCCAAAATAAAAGTCAGGTTTTTATAACCCAGATCAGAATAAATCCCACATAAAGACAATGTTCGCCATTCATTTCATTAAATCAATAACTTTTTGTTATGCTGGTGAAGGTTCTCAGTCATCTAGGTCATAGTCATTCCAAAAAAGTAAAAAAAGAAAAAAAAAAAAAAAATCCACTAGACTTTGTTTCCAAGTTTGAAAAAAATATGGAAACCCTTCACGATCACGCGTGTCATCCATTGCATCATCCATCATCCAGATTAGCAACGCCGCTGCGCAAGGATGACATCCGTGATCGTGAAGCGTTTCTATTTTTTTTTTTCAAACATGCAAACAAAGTCCAGTGGATTGTTATTTTTCTTTTTTTTCTTTTTTTGGAACCTTTTTATTATTTTCTTTTAAAATCCCATTCTTTGTGCAAATAAACCCCCTTCATTTAACACAGTAGTAATGTCCATTTAACCTCCAACCTTCCTCTAAGGCAGCAGGGTTAGAAGCTTATCTCGAGCCTCCAAGCGTTGCGGCAGTACATATATATTTTTTTTAGTCACATGGAAAAGCGGGGGTATAAATTATGCGTAAAAATCAGGGGACCACACATGAGGCAACAGTAAGACGGCCACTGATGAGCAGCAGCAGCAGAGTAACATAATCCCTTCCCAGAGTTCTGCTGCTGCTGTGACTCATCGCTCTCTGCTAAATATATTTTACACACTCACACACACTTGCATCGCCAACAACAGCACAGCCACACACACACAGAGCATGAGTCATGCCCCATCTAAGTGTGGCTCATTTGTCAGGCTGTTGAAAACAGAAACAGGAAAGAGGGGAAAATCTTAATGTCTCCCTGCTCTTTTCTCAACCCCCAAATTTTAATTAAAAATTTTAACTGAAAGGAGGAAAAAAGTTATTGAAATTAAATAAAATAAATTTTAGGATATAAGAAGTGAGCCTCTGCAAAGAAGATGAAAAAAAGACATTGAATCGCAGAAAGTTGGTGAGAAAAGAGCTGGGAGATGTTGATGGTGATTAGGTTTCCCTAGTTTCTGTCTTCGTGCTGAACAGCTGCTGAAAACACCAGCGCTGGTCTCTAAATTTAACTCGTGTCAGTTGGAGAAACTTAGGAGGCTTCAGCTTGAATTTAAACCTCCTGATTTTAAGAAACCGGTTTGAAATTAGCGTAAAGATTAATCTAAATACACAGAATCAGTAAAAAAACTAACATAATCCAGCTTCTGCAGAAAGTGAAAATATGAATACAACTGGATTTTATTACAAAAAAAAAAAACTCTTCTTATGGTCTACACTATCTTGGGAGGAAGACTGCTGACTTCATAGACGCCCTCTAAATGCAGTCGCAAAAGAAGCAAGTTGTTCCCGAAGTGCTGTATCCCAGCATTTAAATGGAAAGTTGGGTGGAAGAAAGTATACAGTAAAATGAGCCACACAAATGCCTCCAAACCTGAAAGGTTTGACACCGACCTCAGCTGGAGGCAGTGCATCAAGACTGCAACACAAAGACAAACCCAGAAAACAGGATAAAAATGTGGGCAAACATTTAATGGTGTGAAGCCACCCCCAAAACCAGAGACAATATCTAGAGAACCAGTATCTAGAGCTAGACAGTCGTTCAGTGGTCATAATGTCTTTTCAGATTAAAGAAATTCTTTAAATCAAGGTTTAAAAGAAGAGAGCAGCATCGGCAAGGCAGATAATAAACCGAGCTGTTTGGCTTTAACCCCCTTAAAGAATCTATGGAACACTGTCAAAAGGAATTAGCTGTTTTATTCAAATTAAAACATCAGAAATCTATTACAGCATTTGTAATAAATCCATCATATTCATAAGCTTTTTTTTTAACTGAATGAACTCTTCAGTGATATTGTAATTCATTAGAGTTTACACACTCATTAGCTTGTAAAGCTGTTCACAGTAAATCATGCTCAATAGTTCTGAGCAGCTTCTCTTTTATCCCCGGTGACATTTTTCTCCTCATCATACATCAGCAGCAGATTTCCAAGTACTGATTCATTGAATAAGACAACATGAGTGATAAGAGGAACCAACAGCAGAGGGGAGGGTCAGTGAGAGCAAATAGATCTGATCACTGTAATGTTTCCAGGAAAGCCTGGTTTCACATCAGGTCACTGCTAGACAGAAAAAAATCATAATACATGAGGGCTTTTTCAGCAAAGGTTCAACAGAGGCTTAGGTTTTAATAATCACTGTCAATAATCACTAAGATATTCAACTGCTATGAAGGCCAGTTCTGTGTAAAACAGTTTCTGGAGGCAGCTCAAGTGGAGCTGGCAGCAGGCTGATGGCAACAGAGGCTGGTTTGTAACAAGGACATCCACAGTTTGAACTTCCACTTCAGTGGAAATGACAAAGAACATAAATATCAACAAAGAGCGCTTGTTTTAACAGTGTAGGAGCTTCTCAGCTGTGTTTCCTGTCCACACCGAACTCTTATTTCCAGCAGAGAGCTGCCAGGCTTTCCGGCAGCCAAAGAGGACGCCTGCCTCTGAGCAGTTGGAGCTGTAATCCCTGGTCAGAAAAACTCCTTCACAGAGTCCCTAGAACATATGTTTTGCTGTATTCAGGTATAGAACCTTTTTAAAAAGCCTAGTTAAAACAGGGATTAGTAGCTGCCAAACCACATAAAAGCAGCCTAATTAATCACTGCTGAAAATAAAGATGCAACTAAAGGAAAATATGAAGCCGAAAGTCACTATTAATGATGGTCATTAAGGGACACATCAGTGTATAAGTAGTTCCTTATAATTTCATACAAATTGCTGTTATTTTTCTCCTTTCATACTAAAAATGATTCAAGTTGAATTTATGAACATTCAGGTTAAAGTTAGTGGTTCCCAATTCCAAGATTTGTGATTTAAACTTTTATTTTGTTAAGTCTGATTCTCATTTAAAACAATTTAAAGCAAAGCATTTAAGAGCAGCAATGTATTTTGTTTCTTCAGCGTTTAACCAATTAGCAGGATTAGCTTGGTTGGCATTTCTAACTGTAAACAGGAGTTTCATTGTACATTCCATAGAGATTATAAAAAACATAAATGGCCAAAAGTCTGCTAACATTTCATCACAGATAAAAGGCTAATGCAACAAAACTTTGGAATTTCATGGGATTCTGAGGAGGGTGTAAACCTACAGAGTCTTTTTGGACAAAATAGTCTGTTAAAAAAGGAGGTGGAGAGTTGCAAAGCACCAAAAGGACACTGTGAGATTAGCTCATAGCTCTTGCAGTGGAAATAACTGGATAACAGACAAGATTCTGCGGGACATAAAACATGTTTTACTTTCTAATACTTTTGAATGTCTGTGATACTAAAACTAGCTAAACTTGAACCTTCTTGGATATGTACGTATATTTCATGTCTAGCAGATTTGTTGATGAGAAATTCAGATGCTGTGGAGATCAATAGTTAGGGCTGAACACACTGAAAACTGGCCCATTCCTTAAGATGAACTCATCTCCCTCCACCATACATTAGACTGAGAAACTTAATGACATTCTGTTTTTCCTTCTTTCCTGTTATTTTCTTCTTTTCCTTTGAGCAGTCTGAGTATAAACCAGTACGTTATCCCCCTCTGTGAGAGTTCATTGTCACGCTGTGGTTCAAATGACCCAGAATAGCATGAAAAAAAGGCACATGCATTTTATCTGGGACCAGAGCTTCAGTGCTCAACCAAGTTTCTTCACTTCACAACCCATTACTTTCTGCACTTTTTGCCATTTTTAACATCAAAGAAAACATTTCCTAAAGACCTTCAGCAGAAAACTTGGACACTATGATTATTAGTATTTGACCACAACTGAGCACATAATGAAAACTATGAAGACAAGCTTTGATAGGTTCAGTGGTGCTCTGACATCAACCTGAGCGAGGATCTTTGGAACAAACCTCAAAAGAAAAACTGCAAACCAGACTCTCTTCTTTATGTGATCATATTCATCAGTAATTCTATAAAATCCTACAAAAGTTTCTTCAATACAGGTGAAAACTGTTATAGAAATGCATTTGAAGTCATGGAGGTTTAGCAACTTAAATCTAGGTAAAGTATGTCATGTTCAGGAGAACTAACCGCTCTGTTCCTTTTCAGAGATCAGGGTTATTTTGTCTGACGCCTTAAATGTTTACTGGCTCGTATGTTTGCCAGCTGAATAAAAATACACTGACTAACAAAAATAAATAAACAAACCCTATAAATATTACGTCTGGATGTCATTTAACAGGTTTGTGTTTGACTCACCATGGAAAGTAGTTGATTCGTACCCTGTTCTTGTAAACCACAATGCCAGCAGACATCACTCCAATGAGAATCTCTGTGTTGCTCTGGTCCTAAAACAACAAAACAAAACAGGAGACAAGCCCATTGTATGATAAGGACAGGCTGAACAGGACAAAAAGATTTAAAAAAAATCCCATTTTCAATATTTTCCCTCCTACACAGCCATATTTATCCTCTAAACAGAATATCCAGGAGTTATCTGTGTGAATGTGAATTTTATTTACAGTTAAAAGACTATATTTAAAGTAGTAAAGAAGCAGCTGTTCCAACCATTGCGTTTACACGAGTGAATAAAGTGAATGTGATTGGTCATTGGTGTGATTGTTGTGGCGGAAGGTCGCAAGCATTTTGGTTGTGGCCGGTGTCTCGGAAGCATCTAGCTAACCAGTTAGCAACTTAGTGCTAGTAGGTTCCCAATGGGAAATTACATTGGCAACAAGTAGCACTAAATTGGTGACATAGAAACGACACTATCAAGGAATGTTATGGACAGCGTAAACAGGAGAGTTTTGTGTCAGAGGTCGTGGATGAGTCTCCTTCATCAAATATTTTTTTATTTAGAGGATGAAAGTGGGGACGAAGATGTTGTGGAAGAGGACGCCAGGCCGGCAGAAGCTTGGTTTTGTGTAGAAGGCTTACAGTCGTACATGTTTGAGCCCTTGCCTCGCAATGCTGCCAGTTCTGTTAGCTCTACGCCTGCCGAAGACACAGACGTCCATCCCCGTGAACATTGGGACGGAACTCAATGGGAAAGTTAATAATTCTTGTTTCTTATTTCCATCGTTGTGTATATTAGCTGCGACATATGAATCAAGATGCTACAAAAAATTTGATTGACAGATGACCGTTGATATATGATTGGCCGAATTTAGGTGTTCAGACTGACGTATAACTAATTGGCCTGCATAAAATAACCAGAGAGAGAAAAACACAGATTTTTTTATAGAAATTTTCTAACTTTTGTGACAATATGGTCTGATAAAGATTACATTTATATACATGTTTAAGCCAGAATGATTTGACATTTAAATATGACTTCCCTGCGACTTTAAGGAACACAAATACAGATATTTATATTGTTAGGAGCCTGCATAATTCTCCTTCCATTTCAAAACTATGCACCACTTATTCTGATAAAACCTGAAGCTACACATGAGGCCAGAACATAAGAAAACTTATGTACTTTGTTGATTTTAAAGGACAGTTATAGAGGAGAACATGAATACCACAAAAAGAGCAAATGACTGCTTTGCAAAACAAATAAGATAATATAAGCAACATAAAGATACACATGCTAAATGTGTATCATCCTGTTTCTATTTATTTTACCACTCAGCTGAAACCATATGTAAGCCTCTATTTGCCCCACAGCTTATTTCTTGATATTTTCACCCCATCATGACATTATGGCTGAGAGTCTGCTGCTCTAATTCTCATCCTGTGGATTCACTCAACAGGATGAGCCGATATTACAAGATGAAAGCTCCGTTCAGCCTTAGAGTGGGGTTACATAATTAAATAATCTTTTACCATTTATCATTCCACATCCATCTAGTTAAAATAATACAAATGAAAGACATTTTAAGATTCTGCTATTCTAGACAGCTTTTAGGAGGAGAGGGCATTAATGTTTTATGGAATTAATGCAGAACTGCTTCACTCTGCAACTGGTGGAAACATTCGAGCCATCTACCCTGTGGAGCTCAGATTCATGTAGCTGTTAGCGTATAGAAACATACGCAGGAAATAACACAGATGGAATTAAACCTTACTCACCCTTGCATAGTGCAGCTCCACCCCATAGAGCTCCAGCGAGCGTGCTGTGTTCAGATAATTAAACTCCGACTGGGCAGGAGATAGACCGCTGAGAGGAGGAGGAGGGGGCGCAGACAGACAGAGACATAGGTGGGAAAGTAAGAGAAGCATTGATGGCAGGGTGGTGAAGAGGGACAGGAGACAGAAGCAATCGTCAGTTAGACAAATTGAAGTAATTGTGAGAAAAAGGAGGGTATGAGCTGTTGGAGTGTGAATCCAACTATGCTAGCAGGTAAGCTTCTAAAGCTTAAAACCCAAATATTTCCTTATGTGATGCACAGAAAATGGCATTTTTCCAAAGTCGATATGTTTATGCTACACTTTATCCCAGTCAGATTTCAATTTATGTCACCTTTTAATATTAACCTGCATGTGTGCCATTAAAGCAAATATACCAGCAGGGGCCAGGCTTTATGTAAGTTAGCTTTATATAAGTAGATTATTTGTAGGGATGCACGATATTGGGATTTTGGCCGATATCCGATATGCCGATATTTTAAAACTCATGTAGCCGATAACCGATATCGATACTGATGTTAAAGCTGGACAAAAATAAGTAGTCATTGAAAATAGCAGTTTTTTTTAATCCATTTCTGACACTTTGAAAAATAATATACTTAAATATATTTTCATATGCTGATATCAAATAGATTTTTTAAAACGCTGTATCGATCTATTTTACTTTTTAAAATCTCGTGAAATTTCATCGTTCTATTACAAACTCTCATGATATTTTGCAAATTCTTGTGAGATTTTGTTAGTAAAATAGATCGATACCGCGTCAATATATCAACATATAAAAATATGGTAAAAAGTTTGTGAATTTTCGGGGGATTTCGTAGCATAACGATGACATATAGCAATATTTCATTAGTAAAAGAGATTGATATGGTGTTTTTAAATGGCAATATATCAGCATATGAAGATATTGTGATATTTTAATGAATCAATATTTTTTCCCTCATCTTAAGAAGTTTTTAAGTCTGTAAAAAAGAAGTTTTTGAGGAAGAAGAAGTAGTATTTTTTTTTTTTTTTTAGACTTTAGAAGCTGATCAAATATCGTGTTAAATATCGGTGGGGTGGCCGATTATATCGTGCATCCCTAATTATGTGCATGGATATAAATACGTCTTAATGCTCCAGTCATTTTTTTAACAGTTATTTAGGACTGTAAAATACTGAAACAAGAATGAAAAATTATTTAAATAAATTTGTGCAGAAACTTTCATTTAGTTTCAGCCGATTTCTTTCCGACATATTGAGCTAAGCGGGCTCTCGTCAAAGTGTACCTGTGCTGCTGGTGATGTTTGGAGACCTCTTTGTGGAAGTCCTGTGGAGGGTTTGGAATGAAGCAGAAGTCCGACAGGTAGCCAGGAGGATGCTCGGCTTCATTGTAGTCCCCCAACTCAGCTACAGGGCAGTCACAACACATGACTTTTAATAAAACAACACCAGAAAAACTGAGGACAAACAGATCTTAGCTTTTTCCTCTAGTTGGAGAATGTCTCTGGATAACAAAAGAAACCAAACTTTTACTAATCTTAATTCATAATGTAAAGCAGTTTCCGATCTTTAACAGTCCTTTGGTAATTAAAGACTGAAATGTCTGTTTCCAAGTACATGAAAGGGATTTCTATTCCCAAATTAACTTTTTTAAACTGTCCAACATCTTCCAAATAAAGTGGGTTTTAAACATGACCCTGTTTCTAAGCTCTAGATGATCGATGATTAGCTCTGAGATGTTACAGCGAGTTTTTCAGTTTAGACCTCTTACATCATCATCTTCTTTTGTTTTCACTTAGAACAAAACCAAATAAAAACCAACCATCTCTGCCGTCTTTCACCATTTCAACTGATTATGGCCCTGCATAAAGAAAATCTATCAATCATTTTTATCATCTGGGCTGGCTGGCTAGTACATGATTTGTAGAAAAGCCTCAAAAGCCTTTAGAAAAAAACAAAAACACACCAGCTAGACTAACTTCCACTGAAAACAAATTCAGCGAATGAGATTCACAGAAACAGTCAGTAGGAAATGTTTCCAGCATTTCGACATTTTATATCGGCACCAAACCACAGCTGTGCTTTGTTACAACATCTGTGAATTTTTTTGTGTAATCCACTCTGAGGTGTCAGCTGTTTACACAGAAAGAGCAAACATATAAAGAAAACTTCCCTCAACATTTTCTAAGTAGAATCATTAAAAAAGGAACTGCACACCTAGATACGATAAGATAGGATAAAAGCGGAGTGGTAGAGTCGAAAGATTAAAATCAGGCACAGCTATCGTGGGAGATTTATGTACACTCATCTTGGGCATCAACAAGCTCGATTTTAAGCCTTTAAATATCACTGTACTCCACTATTTTCACACGGTGTGCACAACAAAGTGCTGCTGAAAGCACTAGAATATATATTTTACCCCAATGATTAAGATCTAGATAGAGATCCATAACATTCTGAAGTTACAGGTCTCTCTTTGCTTTCATAGAAAAGGATATGACGGCTTTAATTGAACGCTCGAGCAGCGCAAGGTCTCATTGGTGATCTAAGCCACTGTGTGTCACTTCTAAGTAACTCCAAATTTCCTGATCATGAGGAGGAACAGTGCTGTAATACAATAAAAGTCTAAATAAAGATTCCTACAGTCACCCTTAGAAGGAAGGAAATTAGTCAGGAACAATTAAAACTCAAGTTTTTCCAATGAACTGGAAACTGCTGGGCCATTTTAACATCAACATGAATGAGCTGAGGGTTCCTTCATTCATATAAAATCCCACCTTCCACACAGAGCTGGGTATACCTGTAGTCAGGATCGAATAGAGATAAGTTGAGATTCTTTACAAGGGAATAAAACATATTGATCATAACGAAAGAAATAGTGTTTAAAGGAGTCAATGTGATGCTTCCCTGAGGTGTTTAAGCGTGCGACTTCATTATCCTCTGGGGTTCTATACTAGGGTCAATGAAAGGCAACCTCTAAATCCTTCAATTCTGTTCAAATCAAAATCAGTCGATCCAAAACCAAAAAAAATTAAAAAGACTTCAATGCTACTGAAAAGCTCAGGATTAGGTCCTTTTTGAGAAATCAATTAAAAATGCATACAGTAAATTCCGGACTATAGAGCGCACCTGATTACAAGCCGCACGCTCTAATTTTAGAAAGAAAATCAATTGTGTACTTTTATAAGCCGCACCGGATTTTTACGCCGCAGGTTTCCCACGTTGTATGAGATTTTTACAAATAAAGATATTACATTTTTTTAACGTTTGATTTAATCCGTATGATAAAACAAATACGGTACATATTATGAATGCTTTTTTTTTTTTCAAACTACCTGTAACACATTTAAATATACGTATGTGTCGGTAACACGCAAATAATTCTGCATATACCGGTACTTTTAATTGAACAACGCACAGAACATTGCAGCCGACCAGGAAAAGTCATTAATCACTTTCTTCTTCCTTCTGCACACTAAAACCCTCAAAGTCCTATTCCTCTTTCGCGCCATGAAAAAAAAACATGTATTAGCCGCACTGTATTATAGGCCGCAGTGTTCAAATAGCGGGAAAAAAGTAGCGGCTTATAGTCCGGAATTTACGGTACTTGTTAAGAATACGTTGTATAATTTCGCAGCCATGACATTTGCAGATATCCTGATGGCGGTGAGAAAAGGACATTTGTGGTTTTCTACATGCTTTAGAGGACTGCAACTGTTTCCTGAATGACTCTAACTGCTAGGGCTAACTAAAATTATCATAGCAAGCAAAAGGTTGTAGCCTAAGAGTTTCTTCTTCCTTCTCAATGAACCAGTTGTAAGATATTGTTCTTGTTTTTACACATAATGCTTTTTACACTCTTAACAGCAATGACTTAACAATTTAAGACCAGCCATTATTATTTTGGGACTTTCTTGTATATTAAGATAATTATATCTAATGAAGTGAGGAATCCAACTTTAACTTGAAAAAAATAAGAAACCCATTTTTTTAACTGCAAAGTAATGAAAAGTGCAGTTTGAGGACAACAAACAGAACAAATGAAAAGACTCTTGATAGCTTTCAGGACCCTCAGGGATGGGGAGCTGAAAGTGGATCCCATTAACTCACTCTCTTTTAGCTGAAGCTTAAAAACATAAATTCGCTCAAGTAGTCCCTTGACTGACCTACAAGCTGGTAGCCTAAGCATACTGAAAAACAAATCAATTGCAGCTCAGACCTTATTGATGCGTATGCACCACCAGGGGCATACCCCGTTCAGCTTCAACATTTAGTCACCTAACAGGTGAGAAAGAGGAGTACTGACTATCTGGTCATTCAGGCATCTGATAAAAGGTTTGGTCTCATACATTAGGCGATAAATCGGAACCTAAATGAGAAGTATGTACAGTGGATGGACAAGAAAAGCAATTACTTTTAAAGCCTGGCTGCAGAATTATTTTTAACTTCAAATTATTTCTAATCATGCGTCTACATAAATGACTGTTAAAAGATGAAAACCGGGCCTTCAAGGACTATTATGGAAATCATGCATCAGAGCAGGGCAGCATAATGGAAAGCTATAACCCTTGGAGGGTTTTAATGTTGCCGATCTAGTTTTCCAAAAGTGGTACATGTTGGGACCTATATCCAATGGTTGCCGTCCAGATGGAAACTCAAACCATTCATCTTCTTCTAATGAGTGAACTCGCAAAGGTTGAGCATAACCAAATGCTGGAACGTCACCTTTCAACAAGAACGGTTTTGCAGAGCAAAATAGTCGCAATTTACCTAAATTATTGAATCCCTTAGAAAGCAAAGAGATGCTCCTTCTTACAGATATAGGCATAAATAGACATGCTCCATCTTATATTAGAAATATGATCGTTCCTTATGTTCCTAAAAGAGCACTTAGCTCTAAATCTGCAGGTTTACTAGTAGCTCCTAGAATTTCTTAAAGAATGAGAGGTAGATCTATACTGGTAGATCAACTACCTGTTTTAGTCTGTGAGGCAGACACCCTGACTACTTTAAGACATGGCTTAAAACGTCCTTATAGTTAGAGTGGCTCAGGTTATCCTAAACTATCTCTATAGTTATGGTGCTATAGGCTTAGTCTGCTAAGCCTATAGTCTGCAGATATTTTTACAGTGGTTAAACTTCAACTATGACAGTAGAATAAAACTGTATGGAGGGACAGATTACAATCACCTTTAGGTCTAAACATGATAAAAACCCAAACTGAAAATTCAAATATCAAAATTCAAAATAATGCTTATATAAAGTGGATCCAACTTTGTATGCATCAAAGAAAATTAACAGGTTTATTCCATCAGTTTCAACCGCTATCAGCATAAAATATAGACGAAATAAACAAACAATGAATCTAATGAAAGGAGGCGTTTTCCAGTCAATCTACAGAGATGAGACAAACCGGGCCAAATTCTGAAACAGAAACTATATTTCCATTTAACTACATGTTTGCCCTGTTTAGGAGAGGCCTATTTCTTTCTACAGCTTTTGAGTCAATCATAAAACTGGAATTTAGGTCTACCAGGAGGGATTTCAAATCTTCTGAAAATGCAAGCTAGAGTGTGGGATTTGGAGTCAGCAGTGCTGGCAGTCGAATTAGCAGCATAGCAGCTGCTTCAAGCCATTTTTTTCTCCCCAAAAGCAAACATTTATCTCCATGATCTGTGTTGGCACTGTGAAGAGTGACAGCATGGACCCAACAACAGTATGTGTGTGTCAGTGTAAAAGCCGTAGGGTCAGAGCCACGAAGGTCTAGGTCAAATCTCTTGTTTGACCTATATACTGAGGCTGTGGAGATTCAGGGATCGATGTGCCATAGAGGGAGGGGAACACAAGGGAGGCAGAGGGAGCAGAGGGGCTAGAGGGGGGAGAAGTAACTATAGCCAAAATGGCCTGATGAAACCTGGCTACAAAGGAAACAAAGCGGCTAAAAGGCTGCATGAAAACAATGACCGAAAATGAAGGATGATGGAAGACAGGGTATAACAAGCTGATCTATAGTTTCACAAAGTCTTATTATAAAAGTCAAAGAAAACAAAATTATCTGTTCCAACAACAAGATAAAAACAATGTTAACAGGATTCTTAAAACACAGCATTTTGTTATTTTACCAGTCACTTTCAATAAAAAAGCCTGAAATTATAAATCAAATAGATTTCACTTTCACTCTAAAGATATGTATTGAAAATATAGTAATTCAAATATATATATAAAAATCTCAGAATTTTTTGCAGTGATCTCTGAATTTTGTTGCCAGAGCTCCATGGCAACACTGATGGCTTAACTATAACAAACAGACTATAAGACAAACTGCATAGTAAACCTAAAAATATATTTATACCTCTAACAGATTTTGGTTAAAAGCAACTTTTAGCCACAAGCGAAGCTACACCTAGAAGTTGCAAGTTTAGCTCTCCTGAAAGCAGCCTTTAAAAGGCAGCTATGTTAGCAGTGTTAAAATGCTATTCACACGCACTGTTGCAAAATTAAACTCTGTGTTTCTGAGACGAAAAAGTCATGGAGTAACTGGTAGAGACATATTCATCTCTTTAATTAAATCCTAAATGCGAAGTATCATATCTTTTTTAGTTGGCTAACAAAAACTTTTATCCATAAGGCTTTTGTTTTAGGGAAGCTCAGACTGCTTTAACTTTTCACATGCTAGTTTTCAATACATTTTTAAAGGCATTTTTCTAATATTTTCATTTAGGAAATACAATAGAAAAATTCCTAACCAGAAATAAGTTTGTTTATAAATCTGCAAAGGCTATGAATATTTTTAGGCTTTACATATGTCTTTAAAGATGTCAGAGACTTACTTTCTGCTACCACTATTTTACTTTATCTAATATATATGCCTACTAACTCAGTTTGTATCTGTTTGCCAAAAATGCACAAGCTTGCAGATTTAAGATGGAATCATGAACACTGAGCATCAGCTCAGCAGTTAGTCAAACCGAGCCAATAGATCTGCAGCCATCCGTTGATCCATTACTGAAGGTCGACTTTAGAGAAAACCATTATCACATCCAATATTTATATTACCGATGGTAACATAAGATCCCACCACACCGCACAGCTTTAAGAAAGTCTCCATGGCTTCAGAGCAGCAGTTGTAAAAACACTCCAGCAACCGCATTATTACATTTAACAATGTGTGTAGCGAAGAGGAGAGCCCTAATGAATCGCCTTTTCATTGTAATGTGTAAATGGTGTATCCAGGGAGCAATACTTACACTGAACAGCATAGGATGCCAGCAGTGCAGCTGTGTTGTGAGGGCAAGGTAATCTGAAAACACACAAAAATAAATAAATAAATACAAAACATATAGTTTAATTATTTTTTTTTGCACATATCAAGATTTAAGATGCAACTCTCCTCAGAATATGTGAGGATTAAATAACTATAACCAAACAATTTATGTTAAAAAGCATAAAATTTAGCATTACGTCTGTACATAAAACCATAGCCTCATCAATAAGTAACTTACATTTACATTTAATCTGTTTGCAAGTAAAATGATTAAGCTTTATCAGGCAGAATGATGTCAGATATGCTCACCTTCCAGTTAAAATATCTTGTTTGATCTGAAGGAAATACTGGTACCTGAGGGAGAAAAAAAACACAGCATCATCACAACAGCTGATCAAACAATCATGTTCATTAGACATAAGGGGGGAAAAAATGTGTTTTTGGTGCAAATTCTAGTTCACAACGTTGATCAAACCATTTAAGAATTGCAGTGAGGATGATAAAGATGCAGTGGGGATTATGTTGAGAGCTGAAATCCACTCTTACCGTGTGTATTCTTCCTGAAGTTTACTCGGGTCGGTCACAAAGAATTTGACTCTGAAGCTCAGGTTATGTGGAGACCCTCCTGCGGGAATTAGGATCAACAGTTATGAGGCAAATCCAAGGATCAATAAAAACATGACAGATCTGGTCGGCAGTTACACAGATCAAACCATCTATCATATCAAAAATGTGAGTGGTGCCTTCAGTTGGCGAGTCAATCAGATGTGATAAAAACAAGAGTTGAAGTACAGTTCAATCATTGCTGCAGGATGACTGTCGGTGCCACTTGAGCTATTCCTTAATTGTTCTGCGTGTTACAAATTCTATTACTCATGATCAAAAAAAACCAACAGAGTTCAAATGGAGTTTAATCATTCCTCCAGGCTTTCTCAGAATGGTAAATTACACCGTGGACTGGAGACTTTTGCTGGAGGCAAAGTGTGGATTGTTAAACGTTACAGAAACTAAACTGCAGATTGGGCATCATGAAAAAACAAGTGATCGAGTTCAAATCGAGCCAAATGAAGATTTTCTAATACGATCATGTTAATGCAGTGGATACGTTCAGGTGCTGTGTGGTGGATTTCACCTACTTTTTAACTGTTTCCTGATGGGCTTATTGGGATCCAGCCAGCGCTGTAAAATATTGATAAGAACACACTTGATAAGAGTCACGCTCTATCCACAAAGGTGGATCACAGCATTTAAATTATTCACCCACCAATCCCACCACCATGTTATCATCACCACTCTTTGTGCTTGAAATACTTTTATTTAGCTTTTTAAATGCACCAGAAATCTTATATCCTGCAGATTATGCAGGCAGCTGCACATCCTTAAATCATGCTGATGAGATATTTATTATAAAGGTCTCGTTTTAGTTAAACTACAGGTACTTATTCTTAAAGATGTTTACAAACTCAAAAAGCTTTTGGCATCAATAAATTCAGGCCTTACATTTTAAAATATGACTAATCAAAAATGATGTGCTGCTGAGCAAAAGCTTGCAACATGTGAGCTAAATGGCATCGAAAAGTAGCAGTCAGAAATCTAAAGCCAAAAAAATGCTATTAGACTATTTTTTTTTTACCTTTATTTACAGGAGTTTTAAAAAAAATACACAAAAAAAACCACCAGTATACCTCATCCCTACTCTTTATTTTTTCCATATACCATATTTCTGATTAATTATTATTTAATTTAAAGCCATTTATGACCAGGTGGGTTTTTGTCAGGATGCATAAACTGGTCTACACATATGTATTGTACATTTATTTCAAACAATGCACACAAAGAGACACAGATGTAAAGATACAGCTGTTAAAGGACAGAGTTTAGCCATAACACACACCGCAGAATAAAACGGGATACTAACTGGTGCATCTGAGCCATCCTCAGCCAGGTGCAGGCCAAAGTAGTCTCTCTCAGTCAGCTCCAGGTGCTTAAACACGGCGTCCAGCAGCACCTGGCCGTGATCAGACTTCTGCAGAGGAGAAAAGAAAACAACCGATAAGCTCGCAGCTTAGCACAGTGCCTGGCAAATGGGTCTGAGAATCCCATCATGCAGCTCCCTGTTGAAAGGTCAGGAAAGGAACAGCAAGCGAGCTGAATCCCCTTTTCCCACCACAGACATCTAAATTATTTAAAACACCCTCGCTGCCTTAGAAACATTCCATCCATTTAAAATGCATCTCCAACTTGTCCGTGTTGAGCCTCATTTAATATGGTTCCGACCGCATTGGAGAGTTATATGTCTAAGGAATTAAGCTGATGAACTCCTGCGGGCTTGGATCTGTACCTTCTTCTCATGTGTTTAGGATGAAAGCAACAGCTTAAAAAAAACAGGCTATGATTTAAAATGATTCAGCAAACTAAACGCATAATCCAAGCAGGAGCTAAACCTGAAAGCAGATCTGAATGTGCAAGCAAAGGAGAGAAAATCATTTGAAATTTGGATGGACTGCCGTGAACTGGATGCGATCCAGACTGGAAGAAGGGCAGACTAATGGAGGAGGGGGAAACGAAAACAAGCTAAATCTAAATCAGAGAGAAGAGAGGAAAAGAAAGAGCACTTGAAAAAGAAGTGAGTAATAATTGATCAAATCCATCATTAAAATCTCATCGTTGTGTGAGAGCGTAGGACGGGCGAGAGGATAAACTGTGGGAACACAAGTGGAGCAGAAATTCACACCTGATCCTTTAACTTGGAGAGGGAGAAACAGAGTGTGGAACGCTGTCAGCGCTCCCACAGGAGCAATGCCACACACACACACAGTTGGTGCTTTCGTCCACTTCTCCTGTTTGCCCTGGTGACACAGTTACACAGTTTTACAGAGCAGGGTGTGTGAGCGAATGATAGCTGACAGTTGACATGGCAGCCCCTCTAGGACAGCAGGCAATGTGGATGTGTGCCCGAGTGTGTGCAGTAAACAACTGTCAAAACTGAAATAGATGAACTTCAGCATTTGAACGCTTGGAGATGTGCAAAAACATCAGCTGGAAATATTTAACACATTGCAGTTAGTTCACAGTTCGTGTTTGGAAATCATTACAATTAGATCAGTAAACATCAACTTTTAAGAGTTATAATTTCTCAGATGGACTCAGGTTTGTACTTTTGGCTAGGCCATTCTAACCCATCCATGTGTTCATTTTAACCATTTTGATGTGGCTTTAGATGTGGGTTTAGGGTTGTTGCCCTGATAAAACACGGACCTCTACTACAGCCTCAAATAGGCCCTGTTTCCAGGATTGATCTGCATTTGCAAATCCCAAAACAAATCGGAGCTGCTTTTGCAGTCCTGCAAAGAAATGCATCCCCACAGCAGGCAGCTATCACCACTATGTTTCACTATAAAGGTCTATATGTAGCTCTGTATACAAATCAGAGGGTACAGAGCATAAAAATTGTTTACTAGGTGATAATATATGTATAAAAAAGTTTTAAAAAGTATTAAAAAAAACAGGATTGTTTTTAATTTTCTTTTTCTGGGGAAAAAAAAGGGTTAAAAAGTTGATTTATGAAAATGGTTAAAATGTGTGCTGGTTAAAAGCATACATGCTATGTAAAAAAATTAATAAATAACACTATTTACAGTTAAGAGAAAAGTTCATGAAAAAATGTTGTGGTGGTCATTATTGCATTAGCGAACCACACATACACATTTTATAAAGCAGCAAAAGAAAAAACATATTTTTCCTACAGGCCCAGTCTCATTGTATTAACTAATCGGATTTTATTATTTAACTACATGGAACTTGGGTTACATGTTCTGCTAGACAAAAAACACTGAAAAAAAATATATCCATTGTGGGGTGTTGGCCTGGTGGTTAGAGCAGTCTCTAAGCAAGATCCCTAACCCCACACTACTCCCCAGGCACCGCACAATGGCAAATAATGTAAATAAGGATAATCATATTTAAAGTTTTGAGCTGCTGGATGCACACGCCTCCATCTTGCGCCTCTAACAGCTAGGCTGCGAGTGTTAGTTATTTACATGGACGTGCGTATTTACTTAAATGCATACCCAGCCAAGCCAGCTTCTCGCCGCCATACATTTAGTTGATACTTCAGTCAAAAATAAAGAATTACTGCTCATGACTCCTTTAAAGAACTGTTGCCAGCACACACCAGGTGGCGCTCCATTTGGCCCACTGACTAAACTGAACTCTTGGCAGACTGTTGCTCCTCGATAGAACAAGCTTTCTGATAAACCGAGTGTGCCACAGACTGTGGAGTCCTCTAAATAAAGACTGACAATACTTGTCTTCCAGGTTATATGACGATCGTTTCATTTAGCTTTTATTATTTCAGTTGGTTTTTGTTATTATTTTTTATTATGGTTACAGTTATGGCTAAAAACTGTGCTTTTCTTCTGGTCTTATCTGACCAAATCCTCTTCTTCCACTTCCACCGGGTCCCCCATATGGCTTGTAGCTAACTGCAAATTGAATTTCTTATTGCCTTTCTTTCAGTAATGGCTTTCTTCCACTTTTCAATACAGGGCAATTTTGTGGCGTGCACAACCAATCTTCATCCACTGAACAGATTCTCCACCCTAAGCAGGGGATTTCTCCAGGTAGGTCTGCAGATGCACCACTGGACTAGATTAAAAAGACAACAAGACGGTTCCAGAGATTGGGTTATTAGTTTAAAAGCCAACCCTTATTCAAACATCTATGTTTTATCCCTGAGCATTTTTGATGTGTTCCTTGGTCTTTACAAGCTTGTTCACTTATATCATACCAACCTATTGATTTGTTGTTGTTTTTTTTTAACTATGTAACCTTTTACGTTTTGTTATCTGCAGCATCTTGGTCAGGACTGCCTTGAAAATAGGTTTTTAATCTCAATGGGACTATGCTGGCTAAATATAAAAGAACATACCTGAGCTGTGTCTGTGTATTTATTTACACTCTGGAGGGCACCAGTTAATGAAGAAGATTATGTGTATTGCAGCTGGTTGCACTGAAGTTTCTTAAGGTATCAGATGGAAGGAGACTGAATACAAACACCTCAAATCATTTTTAGGTTTCTTTCTTTTTTTATTAAGGGTGTGTCTAGTTGGGAAGGTTGTCAGTCATCTAGGTCATTCTCGTTCCAAAAAAGTTAAAAACAATCCACTGGACTTGGTTTCTAAGTTTCACTTCCCATCCAGGAAGCTTTAAAAAAAAAGAGCTTCATTAAAAAAAATTAATTAAAAAAAACTTGAACTCAACGCTATTCCTGACATTTTGAATCGAAAAAGCTTCCTGGATGGGAAGCGAAACGTCTTTAAACTTGGAAACAAAGTCCAGTGGATTGTTTGTTACATTTTTTGAAGGGCATGGCCACATAACCCCTGCAAAACACAGAATGACGATTGCACGATTTTGTTTTGCGATGCATCTAACATTTTTTTCACCTTCCTTATCGAATCTTAAGTTAAAAATAAAGCTATAGTAAAGCACGAAGACTAAATTTTTCAGGTGTTTTTTTTTTCTTTTTACACTTTTTGCAATAATCTTATCCTTTTTTCTTTTGCTAAAACTCTTTCCTTAAGCTTTAGCACCTCAGCTCCTGTGAGCTTCTAGGATATCAAGGTCTAATCTGATTGGTCAAACACTGCTGACATTTAAAAAGACAATGCCAGGTCCTGTGAAATGAAACTGCCTACACACGTGATGATGGTATATTTATATTCACTTGTTGCTTCCCAGTTGAAGGATAAGTAAAAGATAAAAAAGAAAACATTTATCCCTCCTATGTTCATATCCCCATGCTATCAAGACACATTTATGTCGTCTACATAAGAAAGCTGATGCTTTTCCTTTGTATGATGAAGCTTTTCAGTGGGATGTGGGAGCCCTCTGTGTTTCACACTGCGCTCCCTGAAAACGACAGCCTCTGAGAGCGCTCCAACCTAATGTGAGCCGCTGCAACAGCAAACAGCCGTATGTTGTTAAAATAAAACTGAGTCACACAGGGAAACATGTCTGCACGCAGTTGTTTTCTGGGTTTACAGAACCGACATTCTAAGAGTAGCTGATGGGTAGAGTTCACAGGGAATGTGTCACACAATGTGCACTACTAGAGACTTTCAAAGGGGGAAAAAAGGGGGAAAAAAGCAAATGAAAGAAGAAGAGACTGAGGGAGAAGACAGAAAGCATGGAAGAAAAGAGGTGATTGACGATGCGACTGGGTGAGACAAACGCTCTTTGTGCTGACTGAAAAAAGTGTCTGTGTACATGAGAGTGAGGAGAGAGGAAGGAGACATGGTGATGGAGAGCAATCGGAGCACGAGAGACTGGCTGCGAGCGAGGAGGGGTGGGCAGGAGGGAAGGAGAACGATGTGCTGATAAGTTTTATACCCTCAGGGTCTATCTTTGGCATCAAAGCAGAAAAGGATCCCCAGACGAAGCTATGGTGACACTGACGGGGGAAATCCAAGCGTTTTATGACAAAGGGATTGATGCACTTCCCTTCTGGAAGCTGGGCTGAATGTGGAGGGTGTGCTTGATTTTAGGGAGAAGGGGAAGTTCAGGAATGCCAATGGCAGCTTGTTCAGACAGGAAAAGTAGACGGTGATGCCCATTTCTATCTCAGCTAAAGGGAATCATGGCTAGTTTATAAATAAATTTACTTATCAGTACTTAGTGAATTGATTTATATCTTTATATGAAAAGCACATCTTCTACCCTAATCACTGCATCTATTGATTCTTTTAAACCCTATCCTTCCTCAGATCTTCCAGTATTAATCTGCCCTCAGCTCCCAGCTTCCTGGGAGCGCTCAACGCTGACCTGAATGCTGATAGACGATGTAGATCCATGGCTGACAGTAATAACACAAACAAATCTGTGAAATTGTCCCATTTCATTTGATAACTAGATTCTCTCTCTTTGTCTCTTTATTTGTAAGAATGTAATTCTTTTTTTTTAAGCAATGGAAACGGAAAGAAAAAAACAGCACTAGATGTAGCACTGGTGGGGGTAAGGGATGCCAGTAAGAAGAAACTGCAACAGTTGGAACTTTTATTCCAATGTCTGGTAATAAAATATGGTCTGTGAACCAAAGTGATGTTCCTAGCCACAGAAAATGTTGAGTTCCTGATTCCTTAAACAAATATCCACATTTGAACACAGGGTTGGTTCAGTCTAATGTAACTGGGAAATCCAGCCAAATCAAATCATCAATCATCCTTTAAACAATTCAACACACTCTGTGACCAAATGGTTCTTCAAGGAGGCTGAATGTTTACAAGCAGAGCAGCGGTTACCATGGTAAACTGTGTAATACATCTAAATAAATTATCCTGCTGACCTTTCTCTATTATTTGAACCAAACATCCATTATGTTGTGTTTTAAAGCTACTTCTTAAGCTCTCTATCTACAATCGATTCTCTTCTATGTTAATTACAATTTACATCTATCTAAGATCACCCGTGCAATCTTGCGTCTGCACACAGGCTAGCTGGTTTCCATGACAGTAAGTGACTGCTTCTGGATTTTTCACTCTTTGGCTAAAATTGCAGGCGGCCGGCCAGCGAGAGGATCAATGGAAGTATTGTTGCTGGGAGGATGGCTCGTCTTTCCAGGAAGTTACTGCAGCATTGGGCTTCTGATCAATGACACCGACAGATACCGAAGCATTTCATTCAACATCACGGAGGCAAGACTGTGCAGCGCTGACAGAGCCCAAGACAAAGGCTCTCACAGAAAAAAAAAAACAAAAGATAGTGAAAATGGTTACTATGCGACATGAAGCCTTACATTTTTTAGAAAAATATTTAATAATCACACTTATTAAATACTAGCTAAAGTCAGTAACTTGATTCAAATTGATTCAAATACTGTTCTATTTAAGAGCCGTTTTAAGTATCAAGTATTTGTGTCCCTGTATTTCAAAACTACAAGAGCTCAAAATAACAAAATGGGGGAAAAAAATCATTAAAAATTACTTAAAATGATTAAATATGCAACACTCTTGGGAAAGAATCGACCACATCTAAACTTCTTTATTCTATTTTACATTAGAATCACCAATTAGAATAAAATACACTGGAAATGAATGTATTTAAACGACTGAAGTGGACTTTAGCTTTCATTTTAGTCAATATTAATATGTATTGGTTAATTTTCATTTACCAATTAGAAAAAAGGCTGATTTTGAATTGTAAAATTATAGAACTTTCTATCAGATCTATTTTCTAACAGAACAAACTGTTAGGTTTAGGGTTTTTTTGCACAGCCCTGAATGTAGCTTATGTGAAGTAAAAGGAATACGCTGAATACTCCCTTCACAAGTGAAAGTGGTGATGAGTTATAAAAACATTGTATACAGGGCTATCTATCATCAAGTGACCCAAACCGCATCATCCTCTCAGTTAAATCCAACAGGTGCATTATGCTCCTTATCATCAAGATGGATGGCAGAGGTTAACCTTCCCGTAAAACAAGGAGCCTAAACACGCAGACAGAGCGACACTAGCTGAGAACCAAGCCTATCTAATTGTCAGAAGGGCCTAGTCAATTAATCCTTTTGAGAATCTTTGTTAAAGCTTAAACACAGTCCGATGGTTTATCCATTCTAATTGAAAATACAGACTTGAGAGCAGGGGTGTGAATTGGCAAGAAGTTGCCCATATGATTAAATCATGATATGGGTGTCATGATATAATTTATCACAATACATTAACAAAGATTTATTGCGACTTTTATAATAATAGAAAAGTAGAAAACCTGACCCAATCATGTTGCTCTGCTGCAGCCGAATAAAACTGACTTTAGCGGTACACTGCTAACTAGCGGCTGGAGGTTTAACAGTTATATAAAAGCAAAACGATGGAACAGATGTTTGCCTATGAATATTTTTTATAATACCAAATTCTGAATTAATAATACTGTTGAATCGATTATTTTCTCACACACCTAATTGACAGACAGAACACAGTGTTGACTGAGTTTAAATGCAGGCCACACTGTTCAGTGGAAAAGTTAATTTCCACAGATCATCCCATCACAAACGGTTTTCCTTCCACAGAGAGACCAGCTGTTTTAGTAGGGGCCAGATATTTTTGAAATAAAGTTTGAACTGCTCTGTGTGAAGGACGTTGCCATACCTAGAAATAAACATTGTCATGCAAAAGTCTTTAAATATACTACGTCCACCTGTGCATATTCATTAGAGATAAAGCTACAGCTCTGTGCTTCACCGGCGTGTTCATACTGCTGGTCCTGAGCCGTTAAAATGAAATAAAAACAATGTACACTTTTAGTGTCTCAGTCTGGTCCCTCTCTGGGATTTTCAGACCAAACACAAGATTGCTTCAGAATTTTGTTAATAAAAAAAAAAAAAAAAAGCTTGAAGGAGAAACTGTTTCTACTCTGGTGAGGCGTCTACACCACCTCACTGATTAGAGGAGATAAGGACAGACTTTTCGCTTTTCTTCATCTACTCAGATGTATTGCTCTGCATAACCTCCTCTCATCCTGCCTGTGGTGCTATGGGTCTGGAATAAGTTCCAGGGTCCGTTCTGTCCCTTGTTTGGGTTTACAGTGGAGTGAAGCCCGTCTATGGCACGGCGGTTTGCCGTGAAAGCCTCATATTTATGTTAAGACAACTGAAACAGTTTAGGTTCTACTTTTCTGTCTTGGGGCTTCTACAACTTCTTGCTCTACATTTGTTTCACTATCACTTCTCCTTAATTTTGGTTATTTATTCTAAATACATAACACTGATGAGTAAAAAAAATAATTTGCAATATTTAGAGATGAATATATTTTTAAAATCTATGAGAACCTATATTAGAGTATTTAAGGGCATTTAGTTTCAACTAAAGACTGATCATTTCTGATTTAATGCCAAGAGGGCTGTCTAAGATAAAAAAAAAAAAAAACGTAGCAGTTCTTCTTGATTAAACCTAACATAATGAAGATCAGAAAAGCAGCAATCACAGAACAGCTCTGACGACCATCTATTTAAACATCCCTGTACTTCTATCAATAATGTGACAAAACACAAATACACTTCTCCCTACACAATAAGGATGTGGTCTGTGAAGAAGGAACATATCTTTTGTCACAAAGGGAATTTCCACCGATGTATATCTGACTGAACACATGACAATGACCCACAAGTAGCCCACAACAGCCGAGAAAAACTACTGTAACTTAAATCATGAGTTTATTAGTCACTTCCTTTTTCGGCCCATTTGAGCTCTCAGTGCTAACAGACTCATGATGAGACACGTCTGCCAATAGGATAGAATACATCTAAAGTTAGAACTGAAACCATTAATTGTGATTAATCGAGTATTAAAATATACATCAACTAATTTAGAGACTCTAAAATGTACCTTTAGCTGAAAGAACAACCCACTTAGAGCAGTAATTATGCTAAAATTGTAATGCACATATATATATATATATATATATATATATATATATATATATATATATATATATATGCATTTAGGATGTCTGTCAACATGTTCAACACGGAACCCCTCAAGTGGAAAAGTTTTAGTTTCATTAGGTTTAAATTCTGAAAAAGTTCTTCTTTAAGGATCCTCTTGCTAACCGATTAGCAACTAAACTATTGAAAAATAATTAGCTGATTAATCGACTGGGCAAAATATTTGTTAGTTGCAGCCCTAATCTACTGTAAACTTAAATATGGATGGAGAACATGGCGTGGGTTGGGTTTTAGATGGCACCATTTCCCCACCAACTTTTAAACTAGTTTAAGTCAGGTTTAAAGGAGAACTTTCTGAGGAAGAGGAAGGAGAACTTTGGGAGGAAAAAAAAGGGTTTGACATTGAGTGTTTGGTATGTTTGGTAAAGCTAAGATAAATGAGTAGCTAAGATACCCAGTAAATATCCAAAAAGCATTTCAAACAGATTTTTATTATCAGCCAGATATAATCAAGCATGATGCATGTGGTAATAACATAAATCGGTGTAAAAGGAAAACTAATTCTTCTATTTGAACCATTTACTATTATAATTTATGATTATGGCTCACAGTTAATCAAATCCCAGATTTTAGTTACTATTGCAGATGAAAAAATATATACTAAGATTTTTATTCAAGAAACTGCAGATCATGTTTTGTTTTGACCTACAGGATTAAACTTAATAGATAGAAAGTCAGACAGGAGAAAGTCACAGGCTTTAAAGGGGCAGAAACCAAAGGTTATTCCTACTGAAGTAGGCTTTTCATAGAGTACTGTATTAGGGCTGGGCGATATGACCTCACAATAAATTGTGCAGTTTTACCTTGATAACGATAAATGCTCCGTCCCCTCTATCTGAAAATAAAGGAATGTGCAAAAAATGCAACTGATCTATTTCTGATTTATTTTTGATCAAATCACAATACGCATTACTTTCAATGAAGTGAAGTAACCATTCAAGTTTAAACATTCAACAATGTCTCATTGAACAAGAGAAAAATATTTCCTCTTGCAAATGTTTTTGCGCAAAGGTAATGGAGCCTTTTGTACATCTCCGAACTCAACAGGGCGGCTGCGTCGTAGGTGATGAGGTTGGACAAACGTTACATTTTACATTTCGTGTTCTTCTGCTCAACGCCTATGGAGCCATTTTGTGCCACCGAACTGACCATGCAGTGAAGACAATCTGCATCGTTTAAACTCATAGACACTTGCTTAAAGTTTGAATTAGGTCTGACAACGCGCTCTTGACTTCTTCTATGCGCACTCAGCTTCATCTCTTCTCTCGCTTGGCTCCACAGGGTTAACTGATGTACCGGTAATTGTGTTTACAGCTGTGTTAGACGCATCTTCACTGGGCTCATCCACCATTCTGTCTGTTTACGGTTCTGACTGGATGGGGGGAGTCCTGTGATTAAACACATGCTGCAGTGTCTTAAAGGGGAAGGAACCAGCCACCAGCACACACAGGCAAAACAGCAACATTAAGTTTCTAAGGAAAATCCAAGCCTGCTTATAGAGTTGAGTGGAGGAAAAAGGCTAAATAGAAAAAGCTGCAAAGGGCAACAGGCACAGTAACTGTTTAAAGAGGACAGTGAAGCAAAGCTAATTGTTGGAGTCTGGATGGTGTGAATATCTGAAATAGTAACACGTCCTTTTTATCCATTTCAGATGCTAGGTTACTTACGTTGACTTTGAACGCCTGCACAGTGTTGTCCAGCAGCAGCACGTTGCACACAACCTGTGTGTGCTGCCTGTCTCGCTCCAGCTCCGTCGCCCGGACATTGTAGGATCTGCCAGCAGGCAAGCGGAAGCGCGCGCTCATCACGCTCCTACCAGGCTCTGCAACAACCAAACACAAGGAAAAAATAAGGCAATGAACTAGAGAAGCAGAAAAATAGAAACTGCTGAGAGATAAAACTTTGGTCAGATCCAAGACATTCAGGGAGCAAAAAAACTGCACAAACTTTAATAATCTTCTTCATTATGTTGCAAAAAATAAAATGCTGAAGAGTGGTTTATGTCGGTGGGTTTATGTCGGTTGTGTTAGTCTTCTCCAAATGCCTCGGTGTAGGAAGCCAGCCTGTGCAGGCCTGTACAGGTACAGTGAGGAATCAGTGAAGGTGTTTCATCAGAAAAGAATGTCTATAAGAGGCCAAGCTCCAATACTTACAAGGTTTCAATAAAGGAAAATAAATATTATGCAAAAATGATTTCAAATGTTAGCCATCTTTACATTAGAGGAAATAAAATCAAAAATTTAAATCCTCAAACAAAAAATAAGGGAAGCAAACCGAACAGAAGACATAATTTTAATCCTTTGCTTTTGGAAATGCCCTCCTTCCTTTTACTGGTTAAAGCTTTCCCTGATGCCCTTTATAGTACGATTCTAATGTGAAATACCAACTTACAGGAAAACTCTGCGTTTTAGTTCATCAGTTAAATCTATAGAGGCCAAAGGAAAATGTCCCCTCCCTGAGAGGCTCCACTGGACTGAGGTGTGCTGGCTGCTGAGCCCAGAAGGACCTGGTCAGGTAGGCTGTGCTTTAAACACATTAAATGAAGGAGCAGACAGTCATACATCATTAAGCCAGCACCACCATCAGCTTAACCTATTAGTACAGAGCAAATGTTGAAGCTAGTAATAGGGACCACTTTCTATCATACTGCTTCATTTCACCTCTATCCTCCCTTTCTGCAGTATTTGTTCAACCCCTAATTTTACATTTTCTCTTTTTCTCACCATAGTTGCTTCATGTAGTCGGTTTCTGATAGCTTTGACACCTCACAGGAGAGAAACATCAGCTAAAATGCTCCAATCAACACCTTAGATTGTAGATGATGGAATGTAGTGAGTTTATATAAATTAAAGATTCATTTTTGCATGTGAAGCCTTTAGAGCAACACCAGGAGTGGCTCCCCTTGCTGTCTCAAGTTCAGAAGTGTTTTACATCTGTGAGGATGACAGCTTTAGCTGGTCTAAACTGCCTAGCATCTCTTTCTTGAATATATTTTCACACACCGGTTTCGCTGGATGGTTATATTTATTTAAGGATATACTCATGCATAAAATCCAAGCAGCCAGCAGTTTCTAAAATAAACTGATATAAAAGGGAAAATGTAAACAATGCATTATAACTTTAATTAAATCAAACTTTTGCGAAATCAAACGGTCCACTTAGGAAGCAACACTTATTGACAATCAATTTCACATGCTATTGTGCAAATGGAATAGACAACAGGTGGAGATGATGATTAGATATGTTGAATATTGTTATAACATGTTTAAGTCATATTGTTTATATGTTTACTAAATAGAATGAAAACTAAATGCAATTTGGGTTAAGATTGTAATGTTTGGTCATTTAAGTGTTTCTCCACTAGATGGCGTAGGGGCCATATGTCAGCCATGGTTGTTTTAGTTTGTGATTCCTGACCAGCGAAGAAGTCAGTGATTTTCTAGAAGATGTAGCTCTATGTAAATGTTGGAAGTTGCCGCAGTTCAGAATTAAAGTTATATATCAGAAAATCGAATCTACAGTCGTCTTTTTCAACAAGATTGGATGTTTCAGCTGAATCCACAACATTTTTTGGTGCCGAAAACACGGGATTACGTGAGTAAAAAGGAACTTTGTTGGGATCGAGCCGATAGCTGCTAACAACAACAACAACAAAAAAAATGACGGAGCGACTTCAGAGATTAAAACAGAAACGGACTGTTCTGCGTGCATCTGTTACGAAGCTTGTGCAACAAATTCAAGAGGAAACAAATGAGACTGATGTGAATGCTGACCGTTTGCTGGAGCTACTAGCCATGTTATCACAGAAGGAGAAAACCCTCCAAGAGCTTGAGCCAGAAATAGAGAAGGCAATTCCTATGGAGGAGTTAGATGCGGACATGGTGAGGACAATAGAATATCAAGACAACACAAACTTATGGAGGACACGAGCAGAAAGAGCGATTGCCAGGGCTGCTACACAAGAACAACAATTTCTAGTGGACACCGCTGCATTATCAGGCACTCGGCTGAGTGATGCAAGTACACGGTCAACAGCAAGCAGACCCTCGGTAAAACTGCCCAAGCTTTCAATAAGCAAATACAACGGAGAAGTGTGTATGTGGCAAGAGTTTTGGGACCAGTTTGTGAACGCTATTCATGAAAATCCAGATTTAAGCAAAACTGAGAAGTTCACTTACTTGAAGTCCTACCTCACCGGTCCAGCTGCACGTGCAATTGCAGGGTTGAAGGTAACTGACACTAATTATGATGCCGCTGTAGACATGCTTAAACAAAGATTTGGCAGAAAAGAGCTAATTGTGAGTGCGCACATGTCTAAGTTGTTGAATCTGAGCCCAGTAAAAAGATCCTCGGATGTTGTTGCTTTGAGAAAACTTTTTGATGATGTGGAAGTGCAGATCAGAAGCCTAGAAGCTTTAAGTGTTGCGTCAGACAGTTATGGTGCTTTATTGTGCCCCATTCTCCTCCAGATGATTCCCGATGATCTCGCTCTTGAATACACTCGTAAAACAGATAAAGGAAAAAGGTGGGGGGTTGAAGATCTTGTTAGTTTTTTACAACAAGAAGTTGAAAGCAGGGAACGTGCTGCACATTTAACAAAACCAAGAGAAACGAAAGATGCACCCGCTGCTTACAGACAACATTATAAACAGGATTTATGCAGAGAAAAGTGGAAAAGACCTAATGTGCCATCAGCTGCAGCACTTCATACTGGCAGTTCCAATTCACCACTCGGTTGCCTATTCTGCAACAGTACAAGCCACAAGTCAGAACAGTGCACTGAAGACACTGTCACAGGGAGGAAGGAAAAGTTAAAGAAAATGGGGAGGTGTTTCATATGCCTGAAGCCTAGACATCTTGCCCGAGACTGCAGATCAAAAAATGTAACATGCACTGATTGTGGAAGGAGACACCATGCTGTAGTGTGTGAGAAAGGAGAAGAATCAAAAGAGACCACAAAAGCTGCCGCGGACACCAGTGACACTGTAGTCTCATCAGTTATTCCACAAAATGCTAAACCGACTCCAGAAAGGTGTGAAACTGTGCTTTTGCAAACGGTGAGAGCAAGGATTAAAGGACCTTGGGGGGAGAAAATTGTGCGTTGTTTGATTGATGGAGGAAGCCAACGCAGTTTTGTTCATGAGAAACAAGTGAAAGATTTAAAGCTACCAGTGATGAAACAAGAGACATTAAATCTTCACACTTTTGGCTCAAAGAACCCAACAACCACCAGATGCAATGTCATAAAACTAATCCTTGAAAATGTAAGAAACAAAGAACAGAAATTTGAAATAGAAGCTGTCCAAACACCACAGCTTTGTACTGCAGTCATGAAGGTTCCCAGTGAGCACATTCAGCATCAGCTGGAGGAAAAGGGACTACCAGTAGCAGATGTGTCTACAGGAGACAAGGACGAGCTGGAACTTTCTGTACTTATTGGAGCAGATTACTACTGGAAAGTAGTCACAGGCAAAACTGAAAGACTCTCAGATGCTTTAGTGGCTGTTGAAACAAGATTTGGCTGGGCAGTGCAAGGACCAGTAATGATGTCGAGTATGAATGAAGCAACATGTCTGCACATTGGAGTCAGTGAAAACCCAGTGGACATTTCTAACCAGTTGAGAGCATTCTGGGAAATAGAGTCACTGGGCATTTCCACCAAAGGAGAAGAAACATCGGATGACAAGAAAGCCATTGACAGCTTTGACAGGTCAGTCAAATTCATTAATGACAGATATGAAGTGGCATTGCCATGGCGACAAGACACGCCCAAGATTTCTGATAACAAAGGGGTTGCACAGAAAAGATTTGAAATGCTGAAAAGAAAACTGAATTCTGATGTGTCTCTGTACAAAAGATACAATAATGTAATAGAGGATTACACCGAGCAGGGAATTTGTGAGGAAGTACCTGATAGCAGTCATTCAGGGACTGCTGATGTGACTTACTACTTACCTCATCACGCAGTGATCAGAGAGGACAAGGTAACTACCAAGCTGAGAATAGTGTTTGATGCTTCATCACATGAAAAGGGTTGCTCCTCTTTGAATGACTGTTTGTTACCTGGCCCAAACTTAAATTCTGACCTAATGAGCATTTTGATCAGATTTCGTCAACATCCTGTAGCCTTCACAGCGGACATCACAAAGGCGTTCCTGCAGATTTCTATCACTGAAGGGGACAGAGACGCTCTGAGGTTTTTGCGGCTCACAGGGCCCCCAGATGCAGAGAGCACAAGCACATGCATAATGAGAATGAGACGCGTTGTGTTTGGAGTAACTTCAAGTCCTTTCCTACTTGCTGCCACAATCAGACATCATTTAGAGAAATATCAAGACATCCTACCAGAAACAGTAAAAATGATGAGAGATTCGCTCTATGTGGATGATCTGATTGCTAGTTCAAGAAACTCAGACGAGGCCTACACACTTACCGCCGGAGCAAAGGAGATACTGGCTGCTGCAAACATGAACCTGTGTAAGTGGACAACAAACTCACAGGAACTAAAAGCTAAGTGGTCAAACTGTTCCTTTGACATGACACAAGAAACTGAGACACACGGAAATGTGCTAAAGGTACTTGGTTTAGTGTGGAGACCGGAAACCGACAACTTTACATTTGACCTTAACCACTTGATGAACATTCTACAAGGAAAAGAGAATACAAAGAGGAGTGTTTTAAGGTCATCTGCCAGAATATTTGATCCAATAGGATTTCTAACGCCATTTACTGTCCGTGTTAAGTGTCTGTTTCAGGAAATGTGGCGTCGGGGGCTGAACTGGGATGATGAGCTGCCTCCCGACCTTTCCAACGCATGGGAGCAGTGGTGCTTGGAGCTCACACAGATACACCAAATAGTCATTCCAAGGTGGTATGGAACAGAAAGGATGCAAGGTAAAACACAACTTCTCCATGTTTTCACAGACGCCAGTGAAAGGGCTTATGGTGCAGCTGCATATTTGCAAGGAAAAACAGCCGAAGGAAAAACGGTAACTGCACTCGTGGCTTCGAAATCCAGAGTGGCTCCAATCAAAACAATGACACTTCCCCGCTTGGAGCTAATGGGAGCTTTAATTGGAGCAAGGTTGGCAAATAACCTGTTAAAGGCACTGGATATGCAAATCACCCAGCTGCAAATGTGGTCTGACTCCATGATAGTAATCCACTGGATTCAAAGTTCACCAAAGAAATGGAAACCATTTGTTGCTAACCGAGTAGTGGAGATACAGACTTTGACACCTCCTGAAGTATGGAAACACTGTAATGGTAAACAGAACCCAGCTGATCTCACCACAAGAGGACAATCTGCAACAAGGTTGAAAGAGGAAGAGCTTTGGTGGTCGGGCCCATTATTTTTGAGAGACAAGATACTTGGAACACCACCTTCAGAGGCAGCACCAGAAGTGTTCTCAGAGGAAGAGGTCAAAGCAGAGCTCAAGGCAAGTCAAGTCATCGTACAGTTCAGTAACACCGATAGGCTGCAGACTGAGCCATTGTTGCAGTTGGAAAATTACAGCAAGCTACAAAGGGTACTGAGAGTTACAGCATGGATTAACAGGTTTGTTCACAACTGTCGATCAAAGCAAAGGAAGGTGGGAGAAATAACAGCAGAGGAAATGTCAGAAGCTGAAAGGGTATGGATTCGTGAAGCACAAATCAACAGTTTTGAAAGGGAAATAAAAGAGCTAAAAGCTGGAAAGGCTGTGCACAAAGATTCTAAGATTAGAGACTTTAAACCCTTCCTCGATGAAAATGGTTTAATCTGTGTAGAGGGAAGGCTACATCAGTCAGATTTGAGTTTTACTGAGCAGCATCCGTGGTTGTTACCCTCAAGTCACAGACTTTGCCAACTTCTGATCAAGTACAGTCACGCGGATGTAATGCATTCAGGCGTGAGAGACACTCTTGTTCATTTAAGAGAAAAATATTGGATTCTACGCGCCAGACAGTTAGTCAAAAAATGCATTTCAGAATGTACCATCTGCAAAAGATTTAATGTGAAGGCAATGAAACAAACAACTGCACCACTACCCAGAGACAGAATTACAGAAGCGCCACCATTTGAAATAACTGGTGTAGATTTCGCAGGTCCACTGTATGTGAAGTCCAAGGGTAACACAGAAAAGGCGTATGTGGCACTTTTCACATGTGCCGTGACACGTGCAGTGCATCTCGAACTAGTATCAAGCCTAACAACAGAAGGTTTCCTCTTAGCACTGAAAAGGTTTGTTTCACGGAGAGGACTCTGCAGAATAATCTACTCGGACAATGCACAAACATTCAAGAAAGCAGAAAAAGAACTAAAGGAGCTGTGGAAGGCCACAAAAGAGCCAGAGCTGTTGGAATATGCTTCTGAAAAGGGAATTAAGTGGAAATTCATTGCAGAGAGAGCAGCTTGGTGGGGTGGATTTTGGGAACGATTAGTGCGCTCTGTGAAGGGATGCCTCAAAAGAGTAATGGGAAGAGCATCTCTAGGGTTTGAAGAGTTAACATCTTTACTGTCAGAAATCGAAGCCACTATCAACTCAAGACCACTCACCTTTGTGTATAATGATTTAAAAGAACCTGAACCTCTGTCTCCAGCGCATTTTTTGATTGGAAAGAGACTCAGTTCTTTACCTCCAAAGCCTTTCTGCACAACAGGTCAGATAACAAATGCAAACCAAGAGCAGCTGACCAGAAGATGGAAATACCGTCACAGACTGATGGAGGAATTCTGGAACAGGTGGAGGAGGGAGTATTTGTTGGATCTCAGATCGGCTCACACTTGCAAGACCCAAAATCCCACGTCGCTTAAAACTGGAGACTTGGTTCTCATTGGAGATGACAAAATGCCACGTCTAACCTGGAAAATAGGACTTATCACCGAAGTGTTCCCAGGAAGAGATGGGCTGGTCAGATCCTGCGCGGTGCGCACCCCAACAGGGACGATGTTAAGAAGACCAGTTCAGCTATTATATCCATTTGAAGTTAACAATTGAACTGTCTTCTTGGGGGGAGGATGTTGAATATTGTTATAATATGTTTAAGTCATATTGTTTATATGTTTACTAAATAGAATGAAAACTAAATGCAATTTGGGTTAAGATTGTAATGTTTGGTCATTTAAGTGTTTCTCCACTAGATGGCGTAGGGGCCATATGTCAGCCATGGTTGTTTTAGTTTGTGATTCCTGACCAGCGAAGAAGTCAGTGATTTTCTAGAAGATGTAGCTCTATGTAAATGTTGGAAGTTGCCGCAGTTCAGAATTAAAGTTATATATCAGAAAATCGAATCTACAGTCGTCTTTTTCAACAAGATTGGATGTTTCAGCTGAATCCACAACAAGATACACTCAATACAGGAGTGGTGATGTTTTGGTCACTTTTGAATGTTGTTCATGCTTTCATGGTAGCATAAGACAGACTATACAACCCACACAAGTAGTGCAGCTCATCTAGAATGACACATCACTATGAGCTGTGGCAAGAAGGTTTACTGTGTCTGTCAGCGTAGTGTCCAGAGGCTGGAGGCACTACCACGAGACAGGCTAGTACACCACAGGACGTGGAGGAGGCCATAGGAGGGCAACAACCAAGCAGGACTACTACCTCCACATTTTACATTTGACACAAGGAGGAGCAGGAGGAGCACTGCCAGAGCCATGAAAATTGACCACCAACAGGCCACAAATTTGCATGTCGGCAAAATATGTGAAACTCCATGAGGATGGCATGAGGGCCAAATATTCACAGATGAGGGTTGTGCTTACAGCCCAACATAGGCTTGGCATTTTCCAGAGAACACTTGGATTGGCAAATTCACCACTGTTGCCCTGTGCTCTTCACAAAAGGATAGCAGGTTCACATAGAGCACATATGACAAATGTGACAGAGTCTGGTCACACCATGAAGAGCGATTTGCTGCCTGCAACACCCTCTAGAATGACCAGTTTGGCAGTGGGTCAGTAATGGTGTGTGATGGGATTTCTTTGGTTGGAGCTGGGTTCCTCCAAATGCAGGACAATGCTAGACCTCATGCGGCTGAGTGTGTCAGCAGTTCCTGCAAGATGAAGGCGTTGAAGCTATGGACTGGCCCATCGTTCCTCGGACCTGAATCTGATTTAGAGCACCTGGGACATCATATCTCCATTAGGGCTGCAACAACGAATCGATAAAATCGATAAAAATCGACTTTTAAAAGCGTTGGCAACGAATTTAATCATCGATTAGTTGTGTCGCGCGATTAATGCGTCATCCGCCGCCGCCGTCATCCGGGGGAAGAAAAAAAAATATGACGGAGCGAGTCAGCGCCGCAGTTGCAGTGTTGCCAACTCAGCGACTTTTCAGACCCCTCCAGCGACTATTTTTCAAAAAAGCGACTGGCGACAAATCTGGCGACTTTTTACGGTGTCACTGGCGGCTTTTGCCTGCCGTGGGGCGCCTCCCCCATCCCAACCCCTTTCTCCCTCTCCCACAGGAATCCCTCTCAGCGCGGCAGTCAGAGTCAGAGCCGCAGGATTTTAGTGAGGAGTTTACCCTCAGCGTCCAGACTGCAAATGAAGCGCGCATGCGCCGGGATTGACGGCGCAAATTGATCACAATAATTAAAATAGCCTGCGCTTTGTAAAGTGAAAAAAGTCGTAACATGCAACTTTTGTAAAGACAAATGAACATGGCACGGAAGCACCACTGTTATGACGCAGCACCTGAAAAGAAAACACGTTGGAGCCTTCAATGGCAGTGAAGAGAGCTGATCAGCAGGATGAGTAACCATGTTTGTTTCATTTTAAAGAGGGGAAACGTAACGTTAGTTTCTCAGTTCGCTCATCTGATGCTTTCCTTACCTTGTTAGTAGGTTACAGACAGTGATAAGGTTGGCTACTTATTTTACTTTTAATTTCATTTAAATTTGGTTAAGCAGCGTTTATATTTTCTTTATAAATAAATTAACTTGCAAATTATGAGGGCAAGGCTTTTAAAGTTTAAATCATCTGGCAAAGATAAAGAAAAGAAGATCCTGCAATTTATGGAAGTAAAGCAGAACAAAATCCAGCAAGATCAGTAATATGTCAATTAATTATCTGCCACATTCCCATGTAAATATCTGTCTTTGGAGGATGTGTTTTTTTACCACCCCTAGTTCTCTCATTTTTATTCCAAATACAATTTATAATTAGAATCACAGGGCTATTTTTATCTCTATGGTTCAGTATTTTCTCAAGTAGCAACTTTAACTGCTATACTTTCCTGTCTTAAAAGGCAGAACTCTTCTAGTCTAAAAAAAACTCATTTGTTGAAATGGGGGGACCTATTGTTTGAACCCCTTAGGGGCTTTAAAAAACAAAAATGCCTGTCTCTTTTTGCGCTTTATGAAACAAAGTAGCCTATATTTTGTGGATGTACAGCTACATTTCTCATGTAAGTTTGCGTAGTTTTTACACAAACATTTATTTTTCATATTGCACCAGTACAGTTAATGAGCAACCTGTACTTGTGTGCTTGTTTGTTCTGTCTAAAATGTTTATTTTGGAATAAAGAAGTTAATATAAAATTTTTTTTTTGTCCGATTCATCGATTAATCGAAAAAATAATCGGCCGATTCATCGATTTTTAAAATAATCGTTAGTTGCAGCCCTAATCTCCATCCACCAAAGTCAGGTGTATGACCAATAATAACCCTGCCATTTTCATCTCTTCTTTCTGAGCCCATCTGAAATCAGTTTGAATTTCATATGTACATGCAGATTAGTGATTGGCTAGTATGCAATTAGTGTTGGCAGGTGAATCTGATAAAGTCGCTGATGTATATATTGTCATAAAAAAAAAAGATAAAATACCTTAAAGCTATTTTTTGTTTTTGAATTACCAGGATTAAACATTAAAAACAATGGACATTTAAGTAAATTCAGTCAAACTTAGTAAAACCATAAAAAACAATCCAATGTAAACCAGTTAAGTTATTGAAACTCAAAGTAGTACTAATTCTAGAAACACTGTTAACGGCTATGATTGTAATGATGGCAATAGTGTCTCATTTTTTCATTACCGCAGGATTGGCAAATCAAAGTTACTTCATTTCCTCCATTGTGGCATTAATCTCTCCACATCTGACTGTATGACTCATCTCAACTAAGAGCAAACTGACCACAAGGACTTAATCCCAGTCCGTATATATTTACCCACAATGCTGAGCATTATTCTGATATTTATTGTCAATCAGTGCCAAGAGTAAATATGATCACCAATTACTGGCCCATACCTGTTTATCACGTGAAGACCATTTCTGTCCTCTGGACAGGAAGCATAATGACTCTAGAGGGGAATCATTGCTAAAAGGGTGGGCTGAACATATTTCTTTTTTAATAAACAATTAAATTAAAGGGATCACTTTAAATGTGTAACCAACCTCCCATCAATTGCTTGATTACATAAACACAAAACATTTGTACAGAGTGTATTTCCTTGTAGACTTTCTGTTATTTTGTCAATATTGCCTTACTTTTTTGAAAAGCAAGGCAGGTGAATGACGAGCTTAATATCACTGTTTTGAAGTTGAGGCCATGTCAAAGGATTGCTAGCCTTGGTCTCTCAGAGAGAGTAAAACAAACACAGAGAATGAAGATTTTCTTCCCTTATTCAGCTGCATTTTCTCTACTACACTGCATTATAGAACAAGGACCAAATGGAGCTGATTTGAGCCTTTTTTCCTGGCAATATTGTATTTAGTTGAGAACATGTTAAGTATCAGGTGACCACTCAGGTGACACTAATTCAGTTTTAGACTCAGCTGTCCAAATATAATTTCAAAACCCCTGGTATTTGCCCAATTATTGCCCTGAGAATGGCTGCCAATAGGGTGACAGTTGAACTGAAGGAGAATATCAGAGAATATTGACAAAAATCTCTGAACCTTGCAGGAAAATGTTTTACGGATTACTTAAAACCCAAGTGGAATACCATTAGCAAAAAAAGCAGCATCAAGCATAACAAAATGGCCACCGTATAAGAAAGACAGTGGCGGCATCATAATATGGAGATAATTTCTCCTTTTTTTATACTTTTTTATACTGGAAATGTTAACTCACCCAGAACTACTTTATTATAGCCAATGTAAATAATAGAATATTGGTGCTGTGGAATGACTTAAGGGATTTTTTTATTCTAAGAATGAAATGCCGGGCTAACTTTATTTTTTTGTTTAGATTTTAGTTTAGATTATTTAATTATAATTACACAAACATGACTAATACGAATCTGGAAAACGCCACTTCTGGTAGTAGCAGAATACCTCACCAGCTTTCAGAGGAAAATCTCACATAGTTAATCCTACTGCGGAAAACAGCAAATGCTTTCTACAGATCGGTGTGATAGTCATAATATTTCTATGATGTCATCAAGTGATAAATAGATGAAAGGATGAGATTCATCACTATTTATCTGATTCATAACAGCAGACGATAGAGCTTGCCACCTCCATTTGGAATGGGTATATAATATTGGCTCACATCACGTTATGAGTTTATGACAGGCAAGGTAATCAGGTTTTAATGTCGCTCTCCCACCCGCCAAAAGAATGATCACAAATATACAATCTGGCACTCGCAAATGCAGAAGTAAAGACACAAGCCCACAAACAGGTACGTGTGTACCAAGAAAAGGCGGGCCTGGGCAGCGCCGCCGTTAGCGGGGTGGTCGGCTCAGCAGAGATGAAGCCATGCAGAAGGAAGAACAGAGAAACACTCACCATGACGAAGAGCTGAGAGACTCATGGATGGTAGAGTCGGAAAAATCCAACACTTTGTGATTTTATCTGATCAGAGTTCCACAGTGTGAACCAAAATCAGACTAATTACCCATTTTTTTTATTAGCTCCTGTGGTAAAGCTGACTGTCTCTGCATGGTTTTATGATGTTACTTTTTTTTTTGTGCTCTTTTAGTGGTCTGACTGTTTCCTGTTGTCTAACAGTAATCAGCCTTTCTCATCTTAAACCCCTGCCGTAAATGTTTCCGAACCACCGACAGCATCTGAGCACAATGAAGCTGAGAGTAAACTAATGTCTGGGTTTGGAGAGTAGCATAGATCCCACTTCAAAAAATACACAAACTAGTAAATATTTAGCAACCAAAACCATATGTGCCGACCACCTCATCTCTTTGAGTGATATTTAATAGAGGAGCTAGACCGAGCATTGGACTTTTTATTTTTAATCTGTAAATAAAATGTATATTACTGTTTTCTTATTACACAGGAACCAAAAGGGGAATTATAATTGCATTAGGTTTAATCTGTAGTGTTAGCATCTTAAAAATAAAAGGTTAGAGGCAGCAAAATTCTTAAACAGGTCTAGTATGTCTTTAAAACATGGATATATCTGTGCGTCTTAGCATTATTGTTGGAGTGCATGAATATCATAAGCACTGTGTTTTCCTTAGCTCAGGATGAGCCATTTATATCTGAAGTTGCTACAGGCCTTTTCTGCCAAGTTGCATCATTGTGCAACTGAAGTGGTGCAAAATAAATGGGACAAACTAACAACAGTGGCTGTTCACGGGGCTGTGTTTGGAACTAGAGGGGGATGTGGGTTTTATTCCTTAATGGGTCCAAGTTCTTCACTGAGTTTTATCTAAATGTAGAAAATCACCCAAAAAAAAAACAACTGCATCAAAAAAATCATAACACTGGAAGAGAAGAAAAGTGGTTACAATTTTCGAACTTACATAAAACGTGTCTGGACAAAGTTCTGTGCTTTTCTTCCAGCTTTATATTTAATTCCAAATTTTCCCCATGGGTCAGACTTTAAATATAGAACCAGTAAGAAGTAACAAGGTATATTATAAATTTTGAGGCCCAGCCTCAAAGGGACCAATCATAAACAAAAAGAAGTATATGGAAAGATACAAGGACACAGGGGGTGGATAGATTAATGTTCATAAAGTCCTCAAATTGTAGCCTGGGTGCCATTCCGAACTTAGTCCCGCCCACAACGTTTGAGGTGGGGAAGTTCGGTCTGGCATTGCTCCATAGTAGCGCGAGTATGATCGCCCACCCTCTGACGATCCAATCAAATTGTCAGGGCGGGCTTTATACGATGATGGACAGATGATCAACAGTAACGTAATCAACCACGTGACCAAAGCGCGCTTGGGTGACAACAACAATGGCTGCCGCTGGAGAGTTGAGGTGAGTAGATTCTGCTATTAGGTCTGTTCTAGAAGACATCATCAGCAAATTAATTTTAAAAGAGGAACAGAGAAACGCGATCAAGGCTCACGTTCTTATTATAGGCGTGCAACTGCACGCTTTGATTTTTGTTGACAACAACTATGCATCGCTTAACATACGTCACACACTCCGTTGCTCTTATTGGTTGTAGGTCTATCCAATTGAGTGCAGAGGCATTTTTTTCTTGGTTCATTCGAAACACGCCCCATAATCACAGCTCTATGGAGTAGTATCAGACTCATATTGTGACTAGAATTGAGTAGGACTACGTCAGGCTACTCAAATTGGGCATGTAAACAAATAACTGAGTTATAATTAATGGTTTATTAGACTAAGATCTGTTACATCCAATTAACTGATAATGCCTGAACTGATTTTTATTCTTCTGCCAGAGTTTAGTGGATTTTTGCAGGACACGTGATGCTGGAGCTGAGGCTTGGCCATACCAGAAGCATGAATAGATCAAGCGTCCAGTTTGGGATTAGTAAGACTGTATAATGGTGACAAGGATGCATAATAAACTTTGAGGTGCTTTTTATTAATAACACAAAATTAAGTCCTTAAGTTATCACCTAAATAGCACCCATTGAGCTGTGCTGCATGGTGGAGCAGCAAATTTCAACACCTGTGCTTGAAAGGTGAGGATATGATGATAGAAGACTGACGGGAATTACACTAAACATTTGTAGCAATAGAGAAGACAATAAAAAGTATGTGAGACAGAGAAGAATTTGTGATTGAATGCACTTCATGGAGTTTTAGCATTCCTCTGAGGAATAAACACAGGCCATTTAAAAGCACCGCTAAGAAGACATAATCTCTCCCAGCTCTGATGCTGGATTGCATTAAAAGTAGAGAAAAATATCATGGTTAGCATCTGATTAATTGAAACAAAGTGGTAAATAGGCAGACAATATGTCAGGGTTACATACCCTTATTTCAATAATAGTTTTACTTCTCTGTAGATTGGAAATCATTAGTGTTTCATTTGTTTTATTAATAATTTTTCAATTCTGCAATCTGATAGGTTCCTCTTTTATATATTGTATAGTTTAATAATGTGTAAGAACACGTGTTTTTCTTTATTCAGTCCCAATTCAATACAGCTGGAACAAAAAATTGGAAAATATAAGAATGGACTTTTTTAACTAACCATACTGTAAAAACCAAAATATTAAGCCTTTCATGATATGATACGAAAAAAAATTTATCAGTTGAATGCGAGTTAAGTAATCAACTTTAGATTAATTTAAAAATCAATAATTTGCATCCCTACAGCAAATACAAATGACTTTTAAAAGATAACCAGTCTGTGTATGTTATTTGATGCAATGCAAACTTAGCTGATGCCATGAGCATTGTGTCATACTCTAGTGTATCAAAAGGAGTCAGACACTGCATGCTGTGGTAGTGGAAAAAGCTTCAGTCTGTTCATAAAGTTGAATAGTTTCAGTATCAGGCTTTATCAAGCAATTTACACCGAAAACTGAAATAAATGACATCAAAACATTGAAAACACTTAGAAAGATCCATATTTATCATCTTGTTCAGTTGGGTGTTTGTAAATATAGACCGCCCTGGGCAAAATCTGCAAAAAAATATATTTTGATCCTTTTCTTATTAGGCAATGGCTTTTATACTTTCCTAAATTCTTTTAAATTTATAAACCTAGAGGAAAATAACATATGGTAACAACTCAACAATAGAGAGCTTTTCCCCCTTTGTTCAAACAAATGCTTACTGCAACTATTTTGTTGTTTTCCTCAATTGCCTTTATCCCTGATTCGTGCTATTGTAGCATTCTCAGTTGTACTTCAATATACAGACAATGTTCCATAAATTTCTGCACTGCTGTGTTCTTTTCAGCTTTGCTCTGCTAAGCTGGACAGGACGGCCACGCTCCCCTGAGAGAAGCCTCCGGAACTCCGGAAGCATGCTGCCATTATTACTTCCTGCAGTCAGCAGAGCACACAAACATGCAGCACTGCATCTGTGTCTACCTAAATGTGTGTGTTTGCACTATAAGGGCCCTTGACCCTAAAGCTTTCCTCACCGGTGAGCTCCTCTAAACTTATGGCTAATGCAGATGGCCTTGCAGCCTTCCTGTCAGCTCAAAGCAGGACACACTCTTCAAACAGTCCCATCGTTAAACAATCTTATCTTGGCATATCACACGGATGTAAACTTGTGTTATTCAACTTAAATAGCAAGCATTCAAACACATCAGTAACCAAACCATGGGCTGACCAATAGTCTGCATTTCTGTCTGCACAACAAACATCTTAAAATGCCGTGCAACACAACAGTCTTAGTAGAAATGTAGCCTGGGGGTGCCCTGTACGGTTCTATTATTGCTCCAATTTTTTCAAAGTAACTTAGAGACATGCATGCAAATGCTCTTTCCTTTCCTCAGTTTCTGTGGAACATCTGAAGTAAGACATTTAGAAAACCCACAGAAGTTGGTGTATAGAGCTGTTCTGCAGTGTTCCACAGAGCAAAAACTGGGCCAGAAGCAAACAGGTGGTCAATTACAGACGGTAGCCAGTCTGCACTGCAGGAATGATTCGGTCAATGATAGAAAATGTCATAACCATCTATCTCCCTGTTATCATCTTTGAGTGACATAGTTTTAGGCTTAAATATTTTAATAGACCAAATGAAAATGCTCATCAGTATACTGAACAGTAAGATTTATAAGTTTAAATACAATCCTTTTTAGCTTTATTTTTGCTTCCTTTCACAAAGACAAAGTCATCAGCATACAAAGACGGGCTGCTCCCCGAGCTTCTTCTAGTCATAAACAACAATTAAAACTCAACACCACATCATGGGACCAAAGGAGTCATCAGGTTTTGAATAAAACCACACAAAGATTGTCTCAGGGTGTTTTTGCCCTTAAACCCAGAGCCTGACACACAGCCAGTCTGTAATTGAACCCACAATGCCAGTTAAAACCCTTTGACATGTTTGTCGACACAGAGCTGCCAGTACCTTGCTTGTTGTGTATCCGTTAAACTTCTTGTTCAGACTGGGGGTACCCTAAACATGATAAAGTGGCAAAAAATAATAATAAATAAAAAAAACACAAACGCATTGTAAATGCTCTCATGGAGTGTGAGAGTTTGAAGCTACACCATGTAGACAGGCTACAAACTGGCAGGTTTGGGCCACCATTTTAACAGCCCTGCTCGCACTAACCAGACATCAACCATCTCAGACTTCAGAGTTGTGGTTGTGGATCAGAAGTTATTTGGACTGTTGTGCATTTAATACCAACATCTTTTGCTCCTCTACTGCGACAAAGAATTCATATTCCAGCTCTGTCGGAAAAGTTGTTCCCTAAATGCATTAAGTTTCTTCTGGTTGAGGTTTGAATTATACTCTAACCAATTTTGCTGATAATTCTGGATAATGATCTTCGTTTCCCTACAACACTTCCTGCAAGTTTTTTTACCCCTGCTGGAGCGTTATCGTGCCACACAGATATGGAGAAAGTGTTAAATACTAAAACACCTTTTATTGTTACAAGATTTAAAAAAAATGTTCGGTGCCAATAGCCGTGTCAGTTCCATGAGGACACTGCTTCAGTCTGTTTTGTGTAATGCACTGATGATTTAATTGAACTATTCCTTTTCCAGGGCAAAAAAGAAATCAAAATTAGGCAATCCACAAAGCTCTAAGTTAAAAACCAACTTTGCTAATTAAATCTCGACTTTCATAGTTAAAAACTGTACCACAGCGAGGTAATTGGTGCATCTTACTTCAAAAACACATCCCAGTTAGCTTTAGAAAAGCTAAAGCAAAAATATTTGCCAATACCACAAGAAAATACAGTCTGTGGTAGAGATCGACTGAACCTTTTTTTTTTTCTTTAAGTCCGATGTTAATGCCTATTATTTTAACATCAAGCTAACTGATCTCCGACATGTAATGCAGATTTTTTGGCAGATTCTTTAGGGCGAATTTTGTTCCCTCTTCCTCCATTCACATAATAAAAATGAACAAATGTTACACGAGTCTCAATTTAAGCAAAAGGAAACCTTCCAATCAAAGAAAACATTAACAATGGAAAGCAAATGGAGAAAGCAAAAACGTATGTGCTCCACATGATCTCAGGGCATGGCTGCTGAATGCTCCAGTGAACTGGCAAATACTGGTACATAAAAAAAATGCTGATATCAGCCGGCCAATGTATCAGTAAATCTCTAGTCCACCTGCACCTATAGGTGGTTCAAATATGGCAATAAAAGGAGAATATAATAAAAGTCCTTACAGTCTTGAAAGCAGCTAGAATGCAAGGAATGGTTGCAAAAAACACAGTTAATAGCTCCCTTGCTGAGGCAGCCACATTGAAAATAAGTCATTTATTATTGACAACACAAAATTGCATTATTATCAAGCACTGTGAAATGAAAAAAAAATAATAGTGGCAGAGCAAAAAGCCAAAGAATCAACATAAAGAGCCACTCAATAGTATATATGAAAACCACACAATCTACTTATTTCATATAGACTCAAGAGTTTTTTTCATGATGTGATATATTCTGCATCTTTTGTTATCTAATAACAATAATGGTCATATTGATAGCACTTTACATTTGCAGGGCTGTCAATGAACACAATTTAAAAAAACCACCTCATCCCTCCGTAGAAATATAAAGACTTAACTGTCGGTATGGTTTGTAGGCTGATTATACAAATAGCAGCTATCTTTGCCAAGGAGCAGGCATTTAGCTGTGCACGCAAACACACACAGCCATTCATGAAACCTAACACCTGTCAAAGAGGATTCCTGTTGAATCGACGATGCAGATGATTGAGACTTGTAGTAGCTCTGTTCAGCTAACTCTGGAACCCGGCCCTGATTTAGCCTCCTTAAGATGCATTTCACAGGTTCAGGCTTCTGACCGTCACAAGAGGTTTATTATGTGTATCCAGATCATAGTTGTCTTCCTGCCAGTGTTATTGTTCATCTTAACCATGTTCTGATCTAATGAGCGGCCATTCTTTGATCCTATCTCCCCTTTCATTTTTCACCTTACTAGCATATGAAAGCCCATGAAGCTGAGCCCAAAAAAATGTTTTTTCTTGTTTTAAAATTACCATCACACAGATTTTTTTCAGTAAAGTAGTAGAGTAATTAACAGTTGCAGAGTAATGATAGCCTCGCAAATATTATATTAGGATAATTCCAATATTTAACAAAACATATTGCTTCCTATTGGTCCATAAAGAGCAGAGACCTTCACATCATTTTACTAATAATCTGATCTTATTTTTATTTTCCTTTGCACTAACCACAAGCATGGAGATATTTCATTCCATATTTCATTGTTTTCTTGACCTGGGAGGCCAGCTGATGCAGGACTGTACAGTTATTGTTGAGTGGAAAAATGATTACCTCTTCTCTTATGCATGGATCTGCATGTTGGATAAAACTCTCTTCCCTTCTGCAGGCTGCACATCCACTTTAAGCGTATTACTGCCACCTAAAGTAGCTGGAGTTAGAAAGTCAGTGTTTTACACTTCTAAAATGTAATCCGACCAATATAAGTGACCCTGAAATGTGACATTTTCTTTTTGTGAAATTGTGATTATATTGTATATTCAATTAATTGTCCAGCCTTATTAAAATTATTGTCAAAATCATTTAGTGACATCTCTGTTGTTCCATGTGTTCCCTATGGGTGTCTTTATCTTCTCATGGCTTACTAATGCTCCAAGGCTGACTGACGCTTTTCACAATTAGATCATTGGGATCCCTTGCAAGCTCTCCATCCATTATAGCTTAAGCTAAAGGATTCAAAAACAGAGGCTAAATATTGGGCTAATACTTCTTGGAAAACTGAAACTTTATTTCAAGGAAATTGTATTGTACATCACTGAGGGTTTGTGATCTCAAGGCGATTGAATGAGGAAACTGGATCTAAAAGTGCATCGAAAACTTTTAATTCAAGTTGCTGGAGCTTGTGCAATGTTTGTAGAAATTATCAAATTCTCTTTATTTTTAAATGTTTTCAATATAAAAACTTAAAGCCTGTGGCCCCAAAAGTTTACAGTTACACACTTGCATTTCAAGCATTGAAATGTTCATTTACACTCATTTAATTTTCTTTCTTATTTATTTTGCTGATCTGCAAAGAGAACAAAACAAACGCAAAGCAGCAGAACTTTCTCCTCATGGTGTGTATCTCCGCTTGTTTATAATTTACATACAGCACAAAGGTCACAACGGGATGCAGGTTAACAGCAGGGGAAAGCCCTCCTTCTGAGGTTTCCTGCTTCTAACAAACACGGGAAATTGCATCTGTAAGTATTCTAGATCATTTAGCACAACTTTCACAATTACACTTGTTAAAAAAAAAAAAAAAAAACGTGACAATTGCAAACAAAACAAAAATTCTAGAATACATATACGACTTTTTCTTGACAGCAATGTATTTGAATCTCTTGTGGGGAGAACTGCTCTGTATAAATACCCTTTAAATATTATTGGATATTGCTTATACAAATAGAAAATAATTTAAAACATGATTTAGACTTGGTTGGCACATTTTGTTCAGTAGAAATATAAACAAGAGAAAAACCTACACAGATCCCCCAGATTAGAAATATGAGCAGGGTGGGACAGTGCTCCTTTAATTTCTAAAACAAGGGGCCCTTCATTGTACAGTATGCTAAGCACACACAGACACACAAACACACCTATACCAACACACCTCCCAGCACACACAAAGAGAAACAGAAAAGGCTGGTCTGATTAAAGCAGCACATTCCGCTGATTTTTTTTCCTTTCTCGCTGACGCCTGCACCTTTAAATGTTACCGGGGGTTGAGTTCTGAACACGCTGCAGATTTCTACCTGCATCCACCCCAACCTTGCACATTCCTGCCCCGCCAGCAGGGAGGCCAGGTGTTCTGCAGCAAAAACACACACTCTCCTGCTGATAGGCGGTTCCACTGCCAGATCGGGTCGGCCAAAATAAACACACATTTTACAAACCTCGGGCTGAGATATTAAACAGAAACTGCAGTTATATAATTTTTTTCAACTCAACCAGACTTGTTAGTAAGATAATTATATAAGTTGAGAATTTGATTTAAATGTGTTTTAGACAAGCAGTTATTTATATGTTTATGTGAAAAGTTTTTAATACTGATTTAATCAACGATACAAAGCTCAAACCTCTGGTGTTGTGAGTGCCATTGTTGACACAAGAACCTAGTTTGCCATCTTTAAATCTGGGCAGAGAACATTTTTCTTGTGTTGTCTTTGTGTCAGGCAAATGTACAGAAGACAGGAAATATGAAGTGAACTATGAGCCTAAGGCACCTACACAACAAACGCTGTTTGAAGAGGTATTACATGGAGGAGCTCAAACTGCATATCCATACAACTAAAATAACTTTTTTTGTTGAGGGGAGAAGATTTTATATACTTTGTCACAGCAAAAAAAAATATATATATATATAAAATAATCCGCATACAATACAAATTATGGTTCAGTATGCAAGCAAAATAATATTTTAGCACATAGCTGCCTTTATTTAACTGGAGGTTACATTTATTAAAACAAAATATATATTTAAATATATATATAAATATTTTATTTATTTTTTTAGCTTATTTTGTCATGTATTATAATAATAATATAATATTTATTCATTTGTTAATTTATTTCAAGATTTAAATTATCATTCATTTATTCTATAATGGACTTTTTTGTTAAACCTTGATTCAGTAAAGCTAACTTGTTTATGTTCAACACTTTTTTAAGACACCTGAGAGTGTTTGCTGGAACAGTGATTACCACTTTAATACCAAACCAAAATGTTTTGTAACTCAAACTCAGTACCTTGTGCGTATATTAAAAAATCTGTCCGCGCATCTTGTTTTGCGCATTTATCACTTATTTTATCCACTAAACACAAATCTAAAGTGGTTGGTAAAAGACAAACTTACAGGTGCTGGTCATAAAATTAGAATATCATGAAAAAGTAGATTGATTTCAGTAATTCCATTTAAAAAGTGAAACTTGTATATTATATTCATACATTACATACAAACTCATATATTTCAGATGTTTATTTTGTTTAATTTTGATGATTACAAATGACAACAAATGAAAATCTCAAATTCATCATATCAGAAAATTAGAATATTACTGAAGACCAATAAAAACAAAGGATTTATAGAAATGTTGGCCAACTGAAAAGTATGAACATGAAAAGTATGAGCATGTACAGCACTCAGTATTTAGTTGGGCCTCCTTTGGCCTGTATTACTGCAGCAATGCGGCGTGGCATGGAGTCGATCAGTCTGTGGCACTGCTCAGGTGTTATGATAGCCCAGGTTGCTCTAATAGTGGCTTTTAGCTCTTCTGAATTGTTGGGTCTGGTGTATTGCATCTTCTTCTTCACAATACCCCATAGATTTTCTATGGGGTTAAGGTCAGGAGAGTTTGCTGGCCAATTAAGAACAGGGATACCATGGTCCTTCAACCAGGTACTGGTAGCTTTGGCACTGTGTGCAGGTGCCAAGTCCTGTTGGAAAATTAAATCTGCATCTCCAAAAAGTTGGTCAGCTGCAGGAAGCATGAAGTGCTCTAAAACTTCCTGGTATGTGGCTGCGTTGACCCTGGACCTCAGAAAACACAATGGACCAACACCAGCAGATGACATGGCACCCCAAACCATCACTGACTGTGGAAACTTTACACTGGACTTCAAGCAACGTGGATGAAGTGCCTCTCTTCTTTTCCTCCAGACTCTGGGACCTTGATTTCCAAAGGAAATGCAAAATTTACTTTCATCAGAGAACATGACTTTGGACCACTCACCAGCAGTCCAGTCCTGTTTCTCTTTAGCCCAGGCAAGACGCTTCTGACGCTGTCTGTGGTTCAAGAGTGGCTTGACACAAGGAATGCGACAGCAGAAACCCATGTCTTTCATACGTCTGTGTGTGGTGGTTCTTGAAGCACTCACTCCAGCTGCAGTCCACTCTTTGTGAATCTCCCCCACATTTTTGAATGGGTTTTGTTTCACAATCCTCTCCAGGGTGCGGTTATCTCTCTTGCTTGTACACTTTTTTCGACCACATCTTTTCCTTCCCTTCGCCTCTCTATTAATGTGCTTGGACACTGAGCTCTGTGAACAGCCAGCCTCTTTAGCGATGACCTTTTGTGTCTTGCCCTCCTTGTGCAAGGTGTCGATGGTCGTCTTTTGGACAACTGTCAAGTCAGCAGTCTTCCCCATGATTGTGTAGCCTATAGAACTAGACTGAAAGACCATTTAAAGGCTTTTGCAGGTGGTTTGAGTTAATTAGCTGATTAGAGTGTGGCACCAGGGGCCATCAATTTTGAACCTTTTCACAATATTCTAATTTTCTGATATGATGAATTTGAGATTTTCATTTGTTGTCATTTGTAATCATCAAAATTAAACAAAATAAACATCTGAAATATATGAGTTTGTATGTAATGTATGAATATAATATACAAGTTTCACTTTTTAAATGGAATTACTGAAATCAATCTACTTTTTCATGATATTCTAATTTTATGACCAGCACCTGTAATTGCATTTTTTTTTCTTTTTTTTTTCTAGATTAGATAGGTAAAAGACTTTCAAGATATGAAAGCACTTAGTAAAAATATCAGCACACTAAAAAAAAAAATAAACCAAAACACATTTACTCAAAAGAGAAAAGGAATATTGACCTGGGAATAATAGAATGCTGCAAGACATGATGCTGAATTAATATCAATCAGCGGCTATGTCTGAATGTCCGCCTTAATCACTATATAGGGCACTAAATAGTGGTTAGGCAATTTTAGATGAGTGTCCGAACTTTTAGTGGATAAAAAAGTAGGGGACTCAAAATTTCCCACAATGCACCCTGTAAAGTAGTAATCATCCATGGTCAATAGACAAGCAGATATATTCCAGAATGCTTTGCGCGGAGAGCTTTTCTTGCAAAGCATTATGGGATTTGCTGGCGCCGGGAAAGCTCAGTGGAGGTTGAGTAACGTGACCAACGAGGAGCGTATAGTACAGATCCTCTGTCCAAATTTTATGGTAACCTGAGTTCACTATAAAGTCCACTATATAGTCTCCGCTCTATTTAGTGATTGGGGGATCTGGAGGTTAGGGCGGACCTTCGACTAGGGCTGCAACTAACGATTATTTTAAAAATCGATGAATCGGCCGATTATTTTTTCGATTAATCGATGAATCGGACAAAAAAAATTTTTTATATTAACCTCTTTATTCCAAAATAAAAATTTCAGACAGAGCAAACAAGCACACAAGTACAGGTTGCTCATTAACTGTACTGGTGCAATATGAAAAATAAATGTTTGTGTTAAAACTACGCAAACTTACATGAGAAATGTAGCTGTACATCCACAAAATATAGGCTACTTTGTTTCATAAAGCGCAAAAAGAGACAGGCATTTTTGTTTTTAAAAGCCCCTAAGGGGTTCAAACAATAGGTCCCCCCATTTCAACAAATGACTAGAAGAGTTCTGCCTTTTAAGACAGGAAAGTATAGCAGTTAAAGTTGCTACTTGAGAAAATACTGAACCATAGAGATAAAAAATAGCCCTGTGATTCAAATTATAAATTGTATTTGGAATAAAAATGAGAGAACTAGGGGTGCTAAAAAACACATCCTCCAAAGACAGGTATTTACATGGGAATGTGGCATATAATTAATTGACATATTACTGATCTTGCTGGATTTTGTTCTGCTTTACTTCCATAAATTGCAGGATCTTCTTTTCTTTATCTTTGCCAGAAGATTTAAACTTTAAAAGCCTTGCCCTCATAATTTGCAAGTTAATTTATTTATAAAGAAAATATAAACGCTGCTTAAGCTAATTCAAATGAAATTAAAAGTAAAATAAGTAGCCAACCTTATCCCTGTCTGTAACCTACTAACAAGGTAAGGAAAGCATCAGATGAGCTACCTGAGAAACTAACGTTACGTTTCCCCTCTTTAAAATGAAACAAACATGGTTACTCATCCTGCTGATCAGCTCTCTTCACTGCCATTGAAGGCTCCAACGTGTTTTCTTTTCAGGTGCTGCGTCATAACAGTGGTGCTTCCGCGCCATGTTCATTTGTTTTTACAAAAGTTGCATGTTACGACTTTTTTCACTTTACAAAGCGCAGGCTATTTTAATTATTGTGATCAATTTGCGCCGTCAATCCCGGCGCATGCTCGCTTCATTTGCAGTCTGGACGCTGAGGGTAAACTCCTCACTAAAATCCTGCGGCTCTGACTGCCGCGCTGAGAGGGATTCCTGTGGGAGAGGGAGAAAGGCGTTGGGATGGGGGAGGCGCCCCACGGCAGGCAAAAGCCGCCAGTGACACCGTAAAAAGTCGCCAGATTTGTCGCTAGTCGCTTTTTTGAAAAATAGTCGCTGGAGGGGTCTGAAAAGTCGCTGAGTTGACAACACTGCAACTGCGGCGCTAACTCGCTCCGCCATATTTTTTTTTCTTCCCCCGGATGACGGCGGCGGCGGATGACGCATTAATCGCGCGACACAACTAATCGATGATTAAATTCGTTGCCAACGCTTTTAAAAGTCGATTTTTATCGATTTTATCGATTCGTTGTTGCAGCCCTACCTTCGACACAGCAAGCATCTGCCACTGTGACTTCCTCTACTACAGAAATGGCAAAGCACCACAAAGCAAAAGAGCTCCATGGCACCATCTACTGGAGCGGCGGTGCAGAAGTAGCACATTTTCTCCCATCGTTTTAGGGATAAAACTAGTTTTTTTTTAATTCAATATCAGAAGCTGAAAGATCAGTATCATATCAGGCGGCTGTAAATCGCAATATATAGCCAAATAGATTTTTTTTTTTTTTTTTACACATCGCTAATAAAAACTCTGCCACTTTATTTGAAAATAGGGACCTGAAATAAAAATAAATAAATGTAAAAATGGTCTTAAAAAATGAACAGTTTTGGGCTTAAGCAAATTAGCCTTACTAAATCAAGGTGTAACAAAATAAATGTCCATTAGAAAATAAGTTTATGTTAAAGCTACAGTGTGTAATTTTCAGCGACATCTAGCGGTCAGACTGCAGACTGCAGCAACATGAACGTCTCCCCCCCACCGCTTCTCCCCCCCAACAGTACGGCGAGCGTTACGGGACAAAATGTCTTTCACGACGTCCGCATCACCTACCTTCTCAAGTGATGAGGTTTGTTTACATAGATAATTTTACAGATAGTATTTCATTAGTCTGTGTAGGGTATAGATTTCATGTAGACTTAAGATAATAAATATACCCGTTATTTTTTCTACGTCGTTGTGACGTTTTGGTGAGCTGCTTTGCATGGTGATATAAACAGACGAAGGAATTGTAGTCATTAGTTTAACAGCGAGATTGTGTTCGCTGGAAGAATATATATTCCCCGTTTACAGAGTCCAAGTCTTGTTTGTGGCACGGGGGTTACAAGGCAAGGAAGAGGGAAAGGAAGAGGGCAGAGAGGCCGGGGTGAGCGTGCAGCTGGGGCCAGGCGAGAGAGGGGAGCCAGCGGGGTGAGAGCAGAGGAGGAAAGGCTTGAAGATCTCCAAAGGAGCCGGAGAGAAGTAACCGAGGTATATATCCAGAAAATTATTTTACAGAAAATTACTGAATCATTACCTGTGAAACGTCAGGGACGTTGCTGAATAAGTATACTGGAGAGTAACAGCATCATCACGCAGCATGTTATTGTTTTAGACAGGTCTGAGCATCCTGTACTCCAAAAACTGCAGTGATATTAGACAATTGTGTGTATAGGATTAATTACCTGTCCAAGAGAAAACTGGCAACTTGAGCGTCACTTTGAAAACCTTTTTCCTCCATCAGTGACTTCCATCGTGTAAATGCCGTGCCAATGTTGATCCGTGTTTTTTGTCGTTTCTTGTCACTCTTGCGTTTATTCTCGTCGTGTTTCCGCTTCTTAGATGACGGGGGTTCGGTGTCCGCCGCTTTTCGTTGTGATACAGAGTAGGCATGATCCTCCATTCGTCTGATGTTTGGCCACACAGAGCCAAACAGTTTGCAAAGTCACTCACGCCTGCCGCCTTGTTTACCTTTCTTGTTACCGAGGCGCAGTATACCTGCTTCTTCTTCTTCTTTGGTTTCAGGCAGACTAAACGCTTCTCAGGCATAATACTGCCATCTACTGTTCAGTACCGTCTCAGTTCATCTCTCTCAACTTGCCGTAGTTATTTTCGAGCGTCATGGGAGATCTCGCAATCGCTAGTTTGTTGCCTCTGCGCTGCCGTAGCGCAAAGATGTCAGCCTCCATGGTTGCGAGACCCGCTCCTATGTAATTATAAATAACGAATTCTAAGGCAACGCAAATGTTATGGTTAAAAGGCTGAGCTCATAGGTGATGATAAATAACATAGTTATGTATAATATATTAAATTTCTGAATTTATATGCCTGTAATTATTACACACTGTAGCTTTAAAGCAAATCTTGAAATAAATTGAAAATGAATATTGAATAAATGATAAAATAAGCTAGTTTTGTTTAATGCAAATAGTTATTTATTTGATATAACATTTGTTTAAGATTTATTAACAATAGTTTCTTAATTTTGAATGAAAGCTGTCCATAAACACTACTGAGTTCGTATCCACAACAAAAAAAGACTCATCTAAAAAAAAGTTAAAATCAAAATATTTAGTCCAATAGATAACCTAAAATAAAAGGAGAGTTTTAAAAAAAATATTAACTAATGGGTACATAACTTATTTGCTTTTAATCATAGCTTCAGTTTTTCATAAAGGTTGTGAAATGGTCAAAGTCCGATGGTTTACTCAGGAGTGTCTGTGACAGATACAGCCGTCTGATTGAATCTGGTCCTTAGCCTCAGTGTTAAACAGTATCCTATGGTGTGTGCTTTGGCATTCAGCCCGTTATTGTATTTACTTTGATTTAAGTCCTCTAATAGTGGCAGGGCAAGCCCATTTAAAACATCAAAAAACAGGAAGAACGTCCATAAAAATTTCTCAACTTCCTAAGTCCACATGTTTTAGTTAACAATGTTATAAAACCTATTCAAATGATTTTCCCTGTAAAGCAAAATAAAAGCTTATTTTTCTGACCAGGTTATAAGACAGTATGCGTACAGTACAGTATTGATTCCTTTAAATGTATCATAAGAGTCAATTATTATTAAAAATATTTTTATTCAACTAAATGGAGTCGAAGTTGTAGCTAATCTCCGGCTGTGTGGCATTTATTTTTGCTTGTTTTCAAAACAACTGCCAACTGCTCTGTGCATTTCTATCATATCTACTGATTAATAAGAGTAACAAACTGATGTAAGCAGGTGAATTAGTCAAGCTATCTTTCGAATTGCATGCTGCTTGTAGCTTGCCAGCCTTAATTTTTAAAATGTCCCCTTAGAAAAAGTGTTAAACAGAATTTATTTATGTACTTCAGCTACACCAGAAAAAAAGAGGTCTGGACTCAATTCTCATCGTAAAGAGCATCTCATGCAGATATGAAAAACGTGAAGTATGATATAAAATGGACCTAGAAAAAAAAAATCTTTGGATTGTCTGAATACATCTAAACTACATGCAAAAAAATAAAATGTATAACATAGCCCATTTAGAACATGCAGTTTTAGACAACAGTTTCGGCGTAATGAGAGTAACGAGTTGCACACTTTAAGTGTAAAAACTGCAGCTTTTAAGTTTGTTACTTCTTTAAAAGAAGAAAATAAATGTTTCCAAACAGCCGAATCTCTAACTTGTCACGTAGTGAAACCTACACTGTTGTTTTTCACTTAACTGAACAGCGCACAGAAACAGGTGTGGGAGGGGCAGCCTCCATAGGAATGAAACTTATGACACTTCAGAATTTCTGAAAAAAAAGCATGTATGAGACAGCATGTATATTTTAACAAATGTTAATTATCTGAACCTAAAGACGCCTCTGGGCTCTCACTATGAGGACCAAATCACATCCATCTCCCCCCTTTTTTCCACCAAGCTCTTAATCATCAGTCCGTCACATTAGACAAACCTGACTGAAAGAATTAGTCAGACACTGACATTTTAAATAGTCAGTACCAGGTGTTTACAGAAACAAGGTTTTCTGATGGGGTAACGTGCCTTTTTCCTGGAAACTTGTCCTCATTTTAGCCACATCAATATTCGCCTTATTAGCATAGCCCAATTCTGTTAATTTGAGGTTTTCAGTGTGTACAATCTCTATATATCGTCAGTAACAGAAAACCAAAATGGATTAAATACAGTCAATCACACAGATAAGAAACCATATAAAGATATGCTTGATTTGAAACACAATTTCTGTTGGGCATGTAGACATTTAGCTTTTTCATAATCTCTACTCTAAGCTCCAAAACAAGCATTAATAACAAAATTACAGCAAAAATATGGTCCAGCAGAAAACTTCTCTGCTAGCACAGGCTTTAACAACTTGTTGAGCTAACAGCTAGCATCTGTCATCTGTGATTTCTGCTCTAAACATATAAAAAGGAATCTTTTGGGGGTATAAACCTTTAAAGTCAGATTAAATTCACTTCATCAATGTTGCTTTTGCTTCTACAGGGACACGTGCCCTTCAAGAGGAAAGTGACTCAACAGGCAAGTGGATCATTCAAAAGCCTGTTTGAGCATATAGTGCAGCTACTACAACTAAAAACGTTTGTAGAAAAGGTGTAAGGGGATATCTGTTTGCTGCTGTGTCTGCGACGAGGTGAGGAAGAGGAGATGAAGGTGGGTGGAACACATTGCGGTTTGTAAACAGGGCCAAAACAGGAAAGCGTGGGCCCATGACATTCACCTCAGGGCCCGTGTGTTGTTGGTGTACTGTAGAAAATAAGGTTAGCCTCAGGTGAAAAGAACTAAGACAGCAATTTATGGCTGTTATACCCCCCACTCACACTGTGAGGGATAAAGGTAGGAAAAAAAAGATCTCCTAAAAAGTTATATTGGGTTAGAGAAAAGGATGTGGTGCATACTTTTCTGTTAAACTAGAACAGATGAGATCAATCTGCAAGCAACAGGCGTCAAGGCTTCTTCAGGACACTTTCTCTGTTATCTTAGAATAACGAAGGAGAAGCTGGGCTGTACAGTTTCCCTTCAAGCTTATTGGTACGCTCAGTGCAAACAGACCTCAAATGTATACTTTTTCTCAGTCATAGTAACGCCATCTCATACTGAACACAATTAAAGAATCATTCATCATGTTAGGAGACAGACCTCTGTCCTGTTCTCATAGCAAATCCTCAGTCACCTTGGATTATATTTTAGACTTAGATTTATTTTGTCATTTTGTACACACACGTGTAAGCAAAAAGAAACTTTGTTTAGAACAGCTCTCTAGACAATAAAATTTTTTAAAGTGCAGCCTTGATAAGGTAAGCAGCAGTTGTTGTTGAGCTACTACTACTGCCTCCAGCTCCTGAAGCACTCGCTTCTCCTGGCTCAGAGGAGGAAGAGGACGATGATGACGATGCTGTGAGGGTGGTAACTCCCTGGGTTAAAGAGGCGGACGTGGTTGAAGCAGCAGTGGTTCCATCAGCAGGTTTAGTAGCGACAGGCGATGCTGAAGAAGGTGTGGAAGCCGGTGGGGGCGGGGAGGAGCCGGCTTGGGATGTTTCAGCATTTGGCAGGGAAGCATCTAGAATGCTCTCCCCATTTTCACCTGCAGAGGGCCGTGCTTCCCCTCTAGATGCCAAAGATTGCCACGGAATAGTCTCAAAGGAGTTTCCATTCACGCAGAGCTCTTGTTTCTATCGGCGCGGTACAACATCAGCCCCCCCAGGCCAACAGCAAAATCCGGTATTGCTGGATGCAGCCAAGACAACGTCAGAATGATGGCGCAGCAGTTACATATCTCCTTTTTTGAAGAGAGTTTGAGTTGGAGATTATCTATTTTGTTTTCCAACGAGCGGACGTTGGAGGGCAGGATTGATGCTGCTCTTGGCCGCTGCCTTGGAGCGCCGCCATAGTAACATCATTTTAGATTTATTTCTCTAGCTTTCCTGGTAGGCCAACTGTTCTGGATGATTATCCTACCCAAAGATGTAATAACGAGGCAGATTAGATTTTCCTGGCAAATACCAGTGGATTTTCAGATAAAATAAATTGGCATTGCAGCTTCCCAGTCTTGGAAGACAAAGAGGCCCACAGCATCACAGGTCCTTCATTCGAAACCTTCTTTTCACAACAGACCTGTCTAGATAAGTGTCAGAAAGGTTAACCCCTGGCAGACTAGTGTTTTATTGTTTCCCATTTTCAAGAGTACAAAAAATAGTCCACTTTAGATTATTGTTCACTGGAAAACAATATTAATTCATCCTAAATTGTCTCTGGTTGCTCAGATTGACATTAGGCTTAAAGGGTTACTTTTTAAATATATACTTCAGTTGCATTATGCCCATTAGACTTACAGAGCACCAAAACCTGCTCATATTTAAAGGAAAAAAACGTTGATTCCACCCATTTGTGACTATTCAAAATAAATCAATTAATGTCAATGCACCCCTATTATCCAGAGGGGGGAGGGGAGGGGAGAATATAACGTGCGAGAACAGAGCAGCTCAAACCAGTGCTGCTTAAAATAATTGCACGTATCTTTAGCTGATGAAAATAGACTTTCATCTGCAGCCTTGGTCTGACACACACACTCAAACCAGGTCCCCCCCACACACACACACGGTTTTGCTCAATATAGCCTCTTCTGAAATAAACTGATTTGACGAAAGAAGATTAGAGCAGCTCAGGATCCAGCAGACTGCTTCCATAGGTCCGTTCGACAGCAAACTTGTTAAACTTAAAACAATGTTATTAAAAAACAGAAATTTGAAAAGCAGATGAAAATGTCTGAGCTTTACTGTACAATTGTAAAGAAATATAAGACCTTTGTGAGGACTCCGCTATGCTAACTGGACTGCAGTCGTATCACACGACAAACAGCCTTGAAAACGGCTGTTTAGACTTCCAACAAGTCACCAGTTTGCACTAAACATACACTTATACAACTTTTGGCTCTTCTGTAATCAACTTGCCTGAGAATAAAGCACCAAAGGATGTAATTTATTGTCCTCATGGTAATACATTTCATGCTGGCAGAGAGAGAAAGAAGGCAGGGTAGCAATGAGTCAGCCAGAGCCACCCCCTCCCTCATGCTGAAATCAGAGAAACCACAAGAATGTAACAGCTTCTGTTATTATCTCTCCCTGCTGCCTTGTAGCCTGATGGCCTGCCCCAGAAAAGCGGCCAGCCTGCCTCTCTCACAAACACACACACTTGTTCTAAGGTTGTCCCTGTCCTCATCCCAGATATACCAATTTCTCCCAAGGGGATGAGTGCACGTTTTGCTGGTGTTAATTTCTGCACAAGCGGAAACTTTATGCAAGCTCTAAGGTTGGGTGAGCAGATGAATTTGTCGCCCATTGATGATAGGCTTGGCTCTTCAACCATCTTTTTTTTTTTATTCTTAAAGCGATATTTTTTTCTTTTTATCTTTTTCTTGTTCGTTTCTCATTTTGGACCTATGGGTTAAGATGCAGCCCAGGTCCAAAAAGCAAACAAAAAGTGCTGTTTTTAAAATCGTACACACAAACTCTTTCCAGCTGCAGCTTTTTCCCCCTAATGCCACCATGCAGCAGCCATTAATCTACTTTAACTTGAGAAACTTTTTGTTGTTTTTTTTTTAACTTCAAACCACTACCAGAGTGTGACAGTTTTTATCTGTAAGTGCATTTACAGGCTGCTCCGGCTGTTACAGGTTTGATTTTAACACAGCAAATACAAAATTAAACAACAAAAATTAAAAAGGAAAATTCTCTCCTCCAGTGAAACTGTGTGCTTTTATATTTATATTTATTTTTACATTTATTTAATTTTCACAAATTAAAATAGAAACTCAGAATACACCAATAAAATAAGAAATGTGATGGAGTATGACAGAAACCTCATAGGGCTTATACCAAAGGCCACACCCCTAGAACAACAAAACATCGGGAAGCTCAGATTATGAAAGACATATAAAAAAAAACTTTTTTTTTGTTGACATTTTAACTTTCAGATTTCAGGGAGTCAATATTTGTAAAATCATACAGCACTGTCTTTTTTGATAACAGTAACAGTCTTTCATAAAAAAGTAAATCAAATCTCCACCCCAGTTTCAGTCCATTAGATTTAAGGTGTTCTGATAAACAAATAATTAACAAACAAAAAACTATAGTGTCTCATAAGAAGACATAAAACTTCATGTTTACTTTACTGGTTTTTAGCACTGTGCGCAGGTGGTTAACAATATAATCAGCGGGGCAGAAGACATGCTCTGAAGGGGTGCTCGTCTTTGCCCACAAAGTCATGATTATAGCGTCCATCGCCATTTGTTGGACTGCCGCATATTGGTTGGAAAATTTTTACATATCGCCTAACCTTAGTCAGCTCAAATGCTTTTTAATGCTGCAGAAGAAACGTTTAGAAAGAAATGTGCCATGTCATAAGAAAAGCAAGAACAAGACTGGCCCTGTTATTGTACAGTATGTCTGCATTTATATACATACACTTTTTTTTTAAAGGTTCATAAAAAGTCCACAAAAAAAAAGTAGGTTGAGTTAAAATAAAAGAAATACAAAGGTGCGAATGTAGCTTTCTCTTTTTGCACACCACAGGCCTTGATACATCCCTCATGGCTAGTTAGTAGTAAGTATAGTTTGTATAGTAAGTATACAGCTATTCTATTTAAACCACTATCTCTGTTTTCTTTACTTATGTATTTATCTTGTTGCTGAAATCTGATACACAAATAAACCTACCAGGCCTCATAAACAACGCTGATTTAGTTTGTTCTATATATGTGTATGTATATATATATAGATATATATATATATCTATATATATATATAGATATACACTATATTGCCAAAAGTATTTGCTCACCTGCCTTGACTCACATATGAGCTTAAGTGACATCCCGTTCCTAATCCATAGGGTTCAATATGACGTCGGTCCACCCTTTGCAGCTAGAACAGCTTAAACTCTTCTGGGAAGGCTGTCCACAAGGTTTAGGAGTGTGTTTATGGGAATTTTTGACCATTCTTCCAGAAGCGCATTTGTGAGGTCGCACACTGATGTTGGACGAGAAGGCCTGGCTCTCAGTCTCCGCTCTAATTCATCCCAAAGGTGTTCTATCGGGTTGAGGTCAGGACTCTGTGCAGGCCAGTCAAGTTCATCCACACCAGACTCTGTCATCCATGTCTTTATGGACCTTGCTTTGTGCACTGGTGCACAGTCATGTTGGAAGAGGAAGGGGCCAGCTCCAAACTGTTCCCACAAAGTTGGGAGCATGGAATTGTCCAAAATGTCTTGGTATGCTGAAGCATTCAGAGTTCCTTTCACTGGAACTAAGGGGCCAAGCCCAGCTCCTGAAAAACAACCTCACACCATAATCCCCCCTCCACCAAACTTTACACTTGGCACAATGCAGTCAGACAAGTACCGTTCTCCTGGCAACCGCCAAACCCAGACCCGTCCATCAGATTGCCAGATGGAGAAGCGCGATTCGTCACTCCAGAGAACGCGTCTCCACTGCTCTAGAGTCCAGTGGCGGCGTGCTTTACACCACCGCATCCGACGCTTTGCATTGCACTTGGTGATGTATGGCTTGGATGCAGCTGCTCGACCATGAAACCCATTCCATGAAGCTCTCTGCGCACTGTTCTTGAGCTAATCTGAAGGCCACATGAAGTTTGGAGGTCTGTAGTGATTGACTCTGCAGAAAGTTGGCGACCTCTTCGCACTATGCGCGTCAGCATCCGCTGACCCCGCTCCGTCAGTTTACGTGGCCTACCACTTCGTGGCTGAGTTGCTGTCGTTCCCAAACACTTCCATTTTCTTATAATACAGCTGACAGTTGACTGTGGAATATTTAGGAGCGAGGAAATTTCACGACTGGATTTGTTGCACAGGTGGCATCCTATCACAGTTCCACGCTGGAATTCACTGAGCTCCTGAGAGCGACCCATTCTTTCACAAATGTTTGTAAAAACAGTCTGCATGCCTAGGTGCTTGAATTTATACACCTGTGGCCATGGAAGTGATTGGAACACCTGATTCCAATAATTTGGATGGGTGAGCAAATACTTTTGGTAATATAGTGTATATATATATATCTATATATATATATATATAGATATATATCTATATATATCTATATATATCTATATATATCTATATATAGATATAGAGATAGAGATAGAGATAGAGATAGAGATAGAGATAGATAGATAGTAAAGTTAAGATAAAATAGCATGTTTTGATATACAAATGTTAAGAACCCCTAAAGCTCTTGATTGTATCAGAACTAACACCTATATTTAACCAACTGCAGTTTCTTTGTCCTGTGATCAGTGTTTGTTACATTGATATGTTGAATTAAAACTTACTTTACAAAAACCCACACACACAAAAGGAAATGAATTACAATACTCAGAAAGAAAATCAGAATCAGATGACTAAACACGAAAAGAAGGAAGTCAATATTACCCGATGAAAACCTGACTATTCAAACATTACTGATGCAAATAATTACTTTTTTTGTGGACATTGCTGCACTCTGGCCTTGTCTCTATGACTGATTTACACAAGAGCTACAGCAAATTACAAACATCCTCCTTCAGCCTTCAGCTTGAATAGAACAGTGAGATTAGATTTGAGTCATTTAACTTTCCAACTCATAATATTCACCTTGCCTGCATACTGCAGGAAACTAAGAAAACTAGAACTGAATTATAAATGTGAGCTGAATTTTCTTTTTTATTATCAAGATTACTACAGCAGTGCAAAATACAGCCTGGCCTTTCTACATTTGTTTTATCCCTAATGTGAAAATTAAATATGTTGCAGAGCATTTTCATGGTCATTTATGTAACAATTATGTAACGATTAAATAATGCCCATGGCTTCCTATGATAGGCGGTCTTATAAGGGATCTAGTTCTACCAGAAAAACAAAACTAAATTGTGCGAATTGGCTTTAATCAGTTGGATATGAAAGTGTTACCTTTGCGGAACATTTGCTGTTTTAATGTGTTTATAAAAGAAAAAATATTAAAGAGAAAAGAAGGATTAATCAGAACCTGCAAGTCAGATCTTAAAGTACCTACCTGAAAAGAAGGCCAGTTGATCCATTTTTAAATTCAGAAACAAAAGAAAAACAAAAACACAAAAAATAGATTTTATCTTAATCTTGATAAGTTTGTTGTTATTTTTGAGTAAACCTGTTAAAATTTTATTCACAAACTATATATATCTGGGAAATTTACAGGTTAAAGAATGTATTCCTGGAAAAAAAAGAAGAAAAGGAAAACAAATAAATAGAAAAATAAATAAGAAAAGTATTTCAGAGGGACCTAACTGTGATAATATTTTCATAGCCTGCAGCTATACTTGGCACATGTTTGTTGGCTCAACAGGTTGGAGAGGAGGAATTTACAAACAGCTCTGCCTTGGATGTGCCAGTCACATGTAGTATGATTCATGAAAATAAGAGATTGAAATCAAAGATAATGCGAAGAAGGATAAAACATTTCAAAAATAACAACAATTAGAAAAGAGCATTCCCCAGTAAAGTTACAGAAAGCAACGTGAGGTAAGGAGAGCAATAATAAGGTCCTTTTATTTTAATGTTTGACTTGGAAAAGCAATCACTTTGCTTTTCCTCCTGAGATCTCCAAGCAAAACAAGCCTGGGATAAAATTCAGTTTTACCAAGTAAACTGTTGATGTTCCAGTAAACCCTCTGTAAAGTGCTGCAGAAAAAAAAAGAGAAAAAAAAACCAAGTAACCTAATAAGACTGTAGGACAGTGTCAAATATAGAGAAGCCATTGAAACGAAGACATCTTTTTTGTTATATAACGGAATAAAAGCATAACCATGGGCCTGGTTATACATTCAATGCAATATTCCTAACAAGGACAGAACAAAACAGGGAGAGCTGCTCATTCTGGGCTCTAACCCAGTATGCTTGAGCAACTGTGTCCTTTGCCTTCCAAAGATATTCAAAGGTCTAAGCAGCTGTTCCCCCCCACACACACATATATATACAGCTCAGTTTAGCCATGTGGCAGCAGGTTAAGAAGAGTATGTGGCAATTGGTCCTTAAACTCTTTGCTAGGCACTGGGCTGCGGACAGCAGGCATGGAAATGCTGGGAAATAGGGAAAATTATCAGAAAATGCCCAGTGTACTGTGTGCGTGTGCTGGGGGGGTCTCTGTGTGGGTGTTCCTGTTTGGCCATCTTGGACGCTGTGAACATTTGACCCCATCTCTCTCAACAAAAAGAGAGTTCGCTTCGAAACAATGTGGCCGTAGAAATGAATGGAAGTCAATGTAACGTCCACACAGAACTAAAGCAAGCAGTGTGTGTGTAGGTGTGTGTATTTTAGTGGGGGAGGGTTAAGATGGTTGATAACGAAGAAGGGGACAAGACAAAACATGTCCTGAAGAATGATTACGGTGTGTAGAGCCAGCAAGCAGCTGTACTTGCATACCTGGAAATAGTAAATGAGGCCTGCAGACATCTCTTGCTTCGCTCAAGGTTGGAGGAAGAAAATTCAAACAAGCCAGAGCTGCAGCCCAAAGCCAAGTCAAACTATCCTGAAATTCTCACCTATTTCCAAGAGTGATATAAATGTATAAACTAATCCACCTCATAACTTCATCATTGTTGCACTGTTGTAGTTATGGGGTATGTCAGCAAATGAATACCTTGTCACTTAATGCATTGCATATTTTTTCTTGTGTGGTTTGCTACCAACCATTTTGAGTTGCATCCAATTCCCACTTCCCATATTTTAACCAAGCAGGCAAACATTGATGCACAATCTCCATGAATGCATTTCTTTAATAAAAAACATCACTGTAGATTTGTTTTTTACAGAACAGACCACTTCTTAGAGGGACTGCTGCACACTCTTAGTCTCACACACTCGTGATCATTTGCTGTGGAAACAGTTACATCTATCCAGGTTGGAATAAAAGAAAATTTCTTCCCTGATATATTTTAGATAACAGTTGTACTTCTGACTCAGTAGGCATTGTAACAGCCTAATGGCTGGTTTATGCTAATGCAGCTAAGTTCCACGTGGAACGTTGCAGACACGACGTTCGTAGCATTTTATAGTGTGGGGCTTTTCGATGCTTTACCCAATATTCTGGCCGACTCTAGAAGAAACAGACCACAAGCTTATAACACCACTCTACAGGAGGAAGTGGAAACCACAGTTGTTTGCAACATGTTCAAAGCCTCTTTGTTTTATCCAGGAGTAACAGTAATTTATTCTTCTAAGAGTTGGTCACAATCTATTAGTTGCAGTGATATTTATGAGCCGAATCATAACATGTGGCACTGTCTACCCACCAATAGGAGCTGTCGCTCGTCCACTATGTATTACCATGAGAAACTACACATGATAAATACAGTACCATGTGGAACTGTAGTTGCAAATTTTCCAAGGTGGGTAGTGAGGAAAAATCAAGTTGCACAGGCAGGCCGGGATTTTAAAATTATGTAATTTGGCTACATGGCACCATGTGACAAAGATCAAGCGTTTATGAGACTGTATATATACGCAAGAGCATCCGTGTTAACAAAAAAAAAAAACAAAAAAAACAAACAAACACAAAGCTACCTTTGCTAAATATAAGAAATTTGAGGGGCTTAATTAACATTTAAAAAAAGAAACTGATTTCATTACATTGAGATGAAAGTAGAACTGGTTAAGCCTAATGGTAAGACGTTTACTGAAATGAAAGTATACCAGCAGAAAGTAGGGCTGGGCGATAATTCAATAACGATATATATCGATCGATAGACGTGTGGCGCAATAGAAAAAAAGCGGGTCGATAAAAGTTCGATAAAAAAAACGCATGATTGTAGCCTATCATGTAGGTTTATGCTAGTCACTACTTCCTCCCAACCAATCACAATCGCGGACCCAGGCACGCCATCACCAAGCGCCGCCCTCTCAAACCACAACACAGAGCACATGAAGATGTCGCAGCAAGGAGAGGCGGAGGAAATTGTTCCAAAGAAGGGTTTTTGTAGTTCGCCAGTTTGGCAGTATTTCGGCCATGGCAAGTCGGACAAAAAACAAACCACAGTCATCTGTAAAATGTGTCGGGAACCAGTGAAAACGAAGTCTGATAACACAACCTACTTTTTTTTTTATCATCTCGGCCGCTCACACCCGCAGGAGTACGAGCTGTGTAGGCCCCGGCGCGCATCTGCGTCGTCCTCCGAGGAATCTTCGGGAATTTCGGGAAAATATATATACATTTTCAGTTCTGGGCAGTTTCCCACGTAGTTCTAACGATTGAGAGAAAAATGCTGAGGGGCCAGCAACTTCAAAGTAATAACTCAGGTTAAAGCAGGAAACTAAGCTGAACCAGGTTCAGCTTAGAAGAATGCAGGCGGGGGGAGGGGGGGCATCCATTTATTTATTTGTTATATTTATTTTGGTCACTTTTCTGGTCACTTTAGTTTATTCTTTGTCAGTATTTAATAACATAACTCAGGTCTCTTAAGTTATTTTTCTTTAAAACAATTCTCTTATGGTTAAAAAAGTTGGTTAAATAAAGATTTAATTGGAAGTCTGTGTTTGTGTTCTTTTTTAATTTTACATCATTTAGCAATATCATAAAAGTCCAGGCAGAGCTGCACATAAAATATGGTTTCAAATCTTTTTAATAATTATCGATATCGATCAATATGCATTTTTTTTATCGATAAGCTTTTTTTCTATATCGCCCAGCCCTAGCAGAAAGTAAGGGAAAAGTTTGTACAGGTGGATTAAAAATGAAAATCTCAGATCGAATTATATGTGCAACCTATTGTGCAAAAAAAAAGGAGTATCTGTGCTATTAAAAGCAGGGATGTACAGATATTTTCGAATTTGTTTGAAGTAGCGATGCTTATAAAGGCTAACAGCAGTTTGGAGGAAGGACGTGCGATGACGCTCCTCGGCACATATACGGTGCCGCAGTCTTTCCCAGAGGAAGCTCTCCGGTTCTGAAACAGCAGCAATAGATAAAAAAAAAAAATGCTGTTGTTTCTTTAATAGAGCTTTAGATGATCTTGAAATGTTAAAAACTACAGCTTCATCCAAGAGAATGAGTTTTAGCAGGTTCCGTTTCCACACATATATTACTATACATTACCAGCCATGGTAATGTATAGTATGTATAGTATAGTGTATAGTAATCGACGCAGCCGACCCGAATCCGGCCTGTGGTCCTGTGCCGCATGTCTCTCCCCATCTCTCATTCTCCCTTTCCTGTCCTACTGTCAGAAAAACGAGCCACTACTGCCATAAAAAAATAAAAAATAAAAAAGAGACGAGATAAGAGTTGTTTTGTCTCCAACATTATCTCACTGCAACCAGTGTGGTGGAGAAGAGGGTGCATTCTGATAAACATGGCTGTCCCAACAATGGCACAGAAAATAAACCTTCAGCTTGAACACACACAGACTGTGTTAACTGTAAATATTTTTCTAATGGAAAAAAAAATTCAGTCGTTCTCTTTTTTTAACAAACAAAAACAGTAACTGACCCATCTTTTCAACCTCTGTAACCTCTAGCAATTCTTTTAAAAAAAGAGATTTTTTCGATTACTATAAAGTCAACCTTTTGACAGGAGAAATATTTTTCTTTTAAAGAGAACAGACCGTTCAGGACTTTAATGGGTATAGGAAAGGTAGAAGCATCGGCACTAAACTACTACGGTTTCAGTCTGTTCATCAAACGATTTAGTCGTGATGGGTCAAATAAGGCTTTTGTAAAGGCGTTGTTTGGTTAAAAAAAAAAAAAAAAGTGTACAAAATGTCTCTTTATAGTACATATACTACATAAACATTAAAAAATGGCATTTTAGTTTCTGAGAGCTGATGTACATGAACAGTTCTAGGACTGCTTTGCCTTCAAAATGTAGCTAGCGAAACTACTACAGGTATAAGATTACCTGTATTAGTATAAATAGAATAAGTTTAAAATGATTTGTACTTAATTTAACCTCAATTGAACCTGGTTGAAAGCCTCTGAGTTCAATGGAACACGGTGTAATGTCCCGTGAGAATGTGGCGATAACATCAGCCTGTACCACAAGAAAATTCACATGATTGCTTTAGCTACGCTGGGCTAAACAAATAAAGATCATATTTTCTTTGGAACTATCCATCTTATCTATATTCACCTCAAGAGGCTAGATTTTAAGAGGAAAATAAAGAGTCAGGACAAAGAAAGACGGGTAGAGGAACATAAAACACATCCTCTGCTAAACTGGTACTAAGCTCAGAAAGTCCAACAGGCAAAGCTGTTTCAGTGCTTAACTGGACCTGGGGCCAGAGCTTCAAAATATCCAGTTGAGTTTTAAATTTTAGAGCCTGAGTGGGGTCACATCATTCAATAATAAGGTGGCACAATATCATATAAGATTAAAACACAGAATACTGAATTGATCATGAATATATGAAAAAGATTATTCATAATATCAGTTTCAATGCAATATGCTTATTGCAAAGAGCTGTTCGGAGGAGGGTTGAAACAACAACGGCTACATTATAATTTATAGATTCATGAAATAAACGTCAAATAATTAGAAATGGCATAATTGCTCATTAGAGCATCTCGTTCCTCTGGGTGTATTTGTACATCTAACATGGGCTGTCCCTTTGACAAACTTCCTCTTTGCCTCTAATCAGAACTTTCAGACCTCCAGCTCTTATTCCAGAAACAGTGCTCTATAAACCATACAAGACTGCTGGTCTCATCACCATCCTTTCATTCTTTCTGACAATATTTTATCACATTAACCCTAACCATCCAGCTTTTCTAATCATACTGTCATACATCCCAACATTTAAAACCCCTACGGTTCTACGCTTCTTTCGTTTCCACTTCCTTCTCTGCCTAAGCTCATGTTATGAACCTCAATGGTTTTTATAAAACCTAGAATACATCATTAACATCTGTATGTGTATGCAGCAGTTAAACCTGAATACGGAGGGTATTTGTAAAATATTTGAACAGCGCTGACCATCATTAGAAGCACATATACTGGGATGCAAACAGGATTTAGTGGCTTTAGAGTTAAAGATCTGTGTATTTAACAATAAAAAATACAACCAGCACTCAGTGATATAGTGCGATATAGATATAGTATGTATTCACTGATTGTCAATGCTAGGGTGGGGGTGGGTGACTTTACCAATCTCCCATGACCAGAATGTATGCAGTTTCAGCTCATGGGGCTATTGTTATAGTTCAGTATGTGAGAACAACATAGTTCATAGCATCATCTCAATGGTTTTACTTAATACAAAGAAATATATACAAAAAAAGAAAAGAAGACATATAAGCTTTAAATGACAATACCAAATGTTTAAATGCAAACAAACAAACAAATTTTTTGAATAATGTTATTAAACATTAAAGAGAATAATGTTATTAAACATTAAAGTGTAACTGAATTCATCAGGACTTTACCTCCAGGGCGGCTGTTATTTTTAACGTAGTGTTCACAGGCAGAAAATGACGTTAAAACTGTGAATGCTACAACCATCAAACACACAATGCCACTGAGACAAAGCAGCAGCTTCATAAAAGCTCATTTTGAAATGTCCTATTTTTCTCCCATAAAAAAGAAAAGAAAAAAAAAACTTCACTGTCAATATGGTATTACATGCTTTCCATTTCCAAATTCGAGATCTGTTAAGACACTTCCATCCTGGCGTTGTGTAGCTGTGGCAACTTGCAGCGAATAAACACAGCTGTGTTTGGAGTTTAGGAGATGATTTTTGCTCAAGCCTGGTGCCATATCCACCCAAGTAAGAAAACCGCTAACTAGCTGCCTTTTTCAGACCTATCTGGTTAGATATTTGCCTGAATGAATGGTTGTTTTGGGTGGTTCACTTAGATACTGCCAGTCACACAGACCAACCACAGAAGCGTAGGCAGAGTGTAGTAATGGTGCTGAAATCTTCTGCCTAAAAGCAATTCAAGTTTTATCTACCTCATTTAATGACTAAGCCATTAATTGGTGTGCTGGCTGTTTAAGCAATCAATATAACACCATAGGATTGACAGAAAATAAACAACTGCACACAAGGAAGGCTTATGCAAACTTCTAGCAATGATCCTAAGTGTTGTGCTAAATGCTAGACGGAAATGCTCACATCTTTCCTGCCTGATAATGTATCTTGCTCACAGCACCCAGCCTGTACTCCTCCTACCAAAGCTGTCAGTTAAGACCCATAATAATCTGTAAGTATTACTGCAAAGTGCAAGGGTGTGCCTTAAAATATTTTAAACTCACAAAAAAAGCTGTTTGTTGAAGATGGAGTGGAAAGATCCAAATATATTTCGATAGGATCAAGGAATAATGTGGTAACAATTGGAAGGAGATGTTTTTACAAAACTAAATATTAAAGCCCGGATCCAAACTAGCTGGGCTTTTTAGGTTACTGTAAAACAAAGAAGCTCTCTTGCTTGAATACTTAACACTATCTCTGAAGGACACGCAAAAAGCCCACACTGCAGTGTGAAATCCGCTCTTTTAAAAAAAGAAAGCCTTGCCTTTAAAAGCCATTACAAGCAAACATTAACCATCGGCTCTATAAGCTGGGGCTGTGGCGGCTCAGAGTTTTGGTATCTGCTATTAGTAGATTAGTCAATGATCCTTTCTATCCTTTTTTGCTTTTTAAAGGCAAATCTGCAGTTCTTATTAGATATAGAAGTTTTAACTGGAACATTTCCATTTTGCACAGATCTACTGACATACTCACTGTTATGGTAATGCTCACAGTAAGTTAAAATACTGAACTGTAGGACAGCAATTTAGAATTTTCATTTCTAAAATGCTTAAGAAAAGTCAAGCCAGAACCTCATCTTTCTTTACCAAATCGAGATTTTGTTAAAAGAAAAGTTTCTGATTTCTATATTATTTATTTGTTTGTTTCTTCTCTCTCCAAATTACCTCAGCTAAGTTAGTACTAAAGTGTTGGTGTATTGGCCAAAGAGCAAGGCATTTGTTTCCTGGAGAGCAACAATGCCTCAGAACATCAGTACGGGTCTCTGAACCGTAAAATGTCTAATGCTTCCTAAGCAGTGAGCAGCATGGATGGATGGGTTACATGCAGAAGACAAATTCTGTTTTTGTTGTCTCTCTGACAAATAAAGGTGATCACTATGATTGTGACACATTGGACGCCTTATACTGAAAGGGTTTTATAAATTGAAACCATGTATTGTCTAACTTTTGAACTACCGCTGAACAAGAACGGATCAGATTTGTTAAAACAGTGAAATAGCCCTTTATTTAGATGCTGAATATAATGGCATGATTAGTGTGGTCTTATTACTTTATGTGCTTTGAGCTATTGTGCTACAAGTTGATTGCTCTAATATCAATTAATAAGCTGCCAGTTTTATATCTAATTTTCTCTTCAATTAAGTAGATGGTAATTGTGATGTAGCTCTGCTTTTAACTTAGACCAGCATTCAGTGTTGGAGGAGACATTTTGCTGCTAGCAGTGCCTATTAGCAGGTGGTTAAATAGGTGCTATGTAAGTTATAAAGTTTAGAGTTTTTTTTTTTTTTCAATTCTAATATAGGACAGCTTAAAGGGAACTCTGCAATATTGTCGTCATTAAAAAAATTGAGTAATATACGTTTCTGCTCTAATGTGCCTCTTCCTTGGCATTACTTCTCTCGCAAAAACCAATAAGCCTCTGCCTAGGAATGAACAGCAGCGCCTTCCAGTGGACAGCTGTAACATTAAAACATTAAGAAAATCTTAAACTAATATTTATACAATTAATCGTAAGACAATACATTTTTAATATCCCTATATAATCATTGAAGCTTGCCTTTCTCACTGCGGTTCTTTGAAAATGGTAGAGGGTCGTAAAAGAAAAAGTGTCTACGACGTGTATGAGAAGAAGAGAAAGGTCTAAGATGAGAGAAACAAGAGCAGAGTGTTTTTGGGAGATTTTTTCATGCGATGGCGTACACTGAAATCACAGGTCAGGAGTCCCACTGATTCCTCGGTTGCAAAGTTTCTACTCAACAGGTAAAGTTTGGCACGATATTTGGAGAAATCCATTTCACGTCACTGCTAGTAAAAGTAATCTACCTCTTGAATGTAACTTTCCAGGGAATGCAAGTTTATTTATTTTGTAATTTGCATAAATAGTAGTTATACGGTGGCCACAGATCTTTATTTATCCTGCAAACACATCCAAATTTCCACTGCCCCACACACATATACAAGCATGTTATGATTTTTTTAATGCACCAGTAGTCTTATTTGTGGGGTAACTTTTTATATATAAATATCTGTGACATGAGATCCATACTAGGGAACATCTTATCATTCCGTACCTGCGCATCTTCAAGGAGAAATGGGCTCCTTCATGCTCTCGCACGCTTTTAATAGGCGTTCCCTCTCGAGAGCGGGTACAGGGCTGTGCATGTGCATTTCTTTAAAAATGGAGAGGGCGGCTCTTTTCAAAATGTCGCTAAAAATTCTTCAATATACCTTTAAATCATAAAGTGAGTGCCAGAGAGTTTATTAGGGTCATCAATTTTTTTACACCCCCTTTTATGGTTGCAGGGGAGAGAAGTGGGTAAGAGTCAGGATGAACACTTTGGACTAGTTGAAAATCTTTCAACAAGTCAACCTACCACAACCAATCGTACCTACACCCACAGCTGAGGGTAATTTAGATTTCTAATTAACTGTTGACTGTTTTTTTTTGGACGTTGCAAGAAACCAGGGTATGGGGGAAAAAAACAACATATGCATGGGAAACACACCAGCAAACCCGGTTTCTGTCATAGTTGTACCAATCTGACAAAAGAAAAAACATCAGGTTGGAAAAATACGGACAGGAAAAAGGCTTCTCTTTATTGGATATTATAGAAAGCAGCATTACAGCTGTTTACATAAACTCAAGAAAGAATTTGTTGTGCTCTAATAACTCTGTATTTGTCCATCTGCGAATCCTTCTGAATAGATTTAGCAGCGCTTCTCATTTCATTAGCATATTTAAAAAGCTTGAACAAAAATGATTAAAGATTGTATTCAGCATTTTTAAGTCAATAAAAGCTTACATTAGCATATGACCAATGTGTCTTTATAGCAATAACTGACGCTGAGCAGCAGTGGTCCTGACTCGCTCTAACTTGCTGAGGCCTTGGCACCCAGCTCTGTGGACCTTGTGTTTTCCATGCTTGCAGAGCTCTCAGCTTTGCACAGCCCACATCCATCCCGCTTCCTACAGTCCCTATATCCTTCCTATAGTGTGTTGAATCTGCAAAAAACATGCATTTCTAAAGAAAAGTGGTTGGTTTCCTTTTTAGTTATTGTAAACCTTCACTTTGACTTATGGTTGTTCCCAAGTGTACATTTTGTTCTTAACTATAAGAAGCTACATATTCACAACTGGGGTCACAGATTCATCAAACAGATTTTTTTAAATAGGTTTAATCTTTATATTCCAAAGGCTTCAGCAGATATCTAACATATATACCCAAACAGCATCGATCCTTTCTACCTGCTAGCAGCCTCCACCTGCACTCTTCAGCTAACAGCTTGCACAGCATGACTGACATAATCTGTTTCTAGTTGATAAACAGAAGACTTTACAGCTACCAGTAGTCAGCCAGAGTGATCATAAAGGTATAAAAGTGGTGACAAGTCATCCCCATTGCTATCAGCAGATGCATTCTTTGTTTCTGTGAATTGATGTGGTCAATCCAATTTAGAAAGGAAGAAATAACTTCCTAAATGATTTCACAATATTATTGAACTGTATAAACTGTATAAAGGCTGTGAATGACGATGGCAGAAAAAAAACCTGTAATGAATTGAAGACAGTTTAAATCCAACAGTAAAACAAATAATTAAAATGCTGAGAAAAATTGAGGGCATTAAGATGTCTTTAAAGATCCCAAGAAGGTGTCTGGGTCACAAATCGACACTAACAGCAATCTAAAACCTCAAATTGAGAGGCATTTTATGTCACTAAATGTACAGAGAAACATGTGAAATAATATTTATCACAAATTGTGGGATTGTTTCTCAATTTTAAACTGTTGGAAGGAACAGAAATTGGACTGCTGAATTTTGTTCTGCTGAATTTTTTGGTTAGAATAGATACCAATTAAATGACCGGTAAAAGTATATTACAAAGGTCCATCAGTATTATATCCTTACCATTAAAAACTTTTTTGCATTTTAAAATAAAATGCAGTTAAAGTATAGACATCTTTTAGGTTAAAACATTAACAAGCAGACTGTTTTGTGTATTAAAAAATATATAACTCACCTTGAAGTGAACCAAAAGGTTTTTAAGACCAAAATATAAAACACTGCCCTAAAAGCAAGTCGCTTTAACAGAAAAATCCAGATTATAGAAAGATACCCTAACCTCTGTTGATAACAACCAAAATGCCTTAAAAATGGGTAAATAAATAATTAAGGCACACTTATGCCTCCTCTAGCTTTAAAACTTAATACAACAGGTTGAATTTGGCCTATAAAGAAAAGCATGGCCCCTGCCATGGGAAGCTTTGCCATTCAGAGCTGAGCCCCTTCACTTCTAAAGCGCATCACTTGGAGCCAGAGGAAAACACGTCCAGACTAGAGCCCTGATCAGAGAGGAATTTATCATTTCAGTTAAACTAAGAGTGGATAGAGTGCATTTCAACTTAATAAAACAAACATGGGCTGTTGTTGTTTGGCAGGATTTCAAAATCAAGATCTCCAAAGATCTATATTTTTCACATAAACATGGATATTTCCATCTTCTCTCTACTCAACACAACAAACATTAGAATTTATATCATATTTATATAATATTTAACAAAAAACAGCCAATTTAGAGCAGACTTGGAATAAAAGATAACATAGTAGGATATTAAACATGAATCAGTGAAATCCATCAAGTTAGTTACAAGTCCTCCAGACTACAGGTGCTGGTCATAAAATTAGAATATCATGAAAAAGTAGATTGATTTCAGTAATTCCATTTAAAAAGGGAAACTTGTATATTATATTCATACATTACATACAAACTCATATATTTCAGATGTTTATTTTGTTTAATTTTGATGATTACAAATGACAACAAATGAAAATCTCAAATTCATCATATCAGAAAATTAGAATATTGTGAAAAGGTTCAAAATTGATGGCCCCTGGTGCCACACTCTAATCAGCTAATTAACTCAAACCACCTGCAAAAGCCTTTAAATGGTCTTTCAGTCTAGTTCTATAGGCTACACAATCATGGGGAAGACTGCTGACTTGACAGTTGTCCAAAAGACGACCATCGACACCTTGCACAAGGAGGGCAAGACACAAAAGGTCATCGCTAAAGAGGCTGGCTGTTCACAGAGCTCAGTGTCCAAGCACATTAATAGAGAGGCGAAGGGAAGGAAAAGATGTGGTCGAAAAAAGTGTACAAGCAAGAGAGATAACCGCACCCTGGAGAGGATTGTGAAACAAAACCCCTTCAAAAATGTGGGGGAGATTCACAAAGAGTGGACTGCAGCTGGAGTGAGTGCTTCAAGAACCACCACACACAGACGTATGAAAGACATGGGTTTCTGCTGTCGCATTCCTTGTGTCAAGCCACTCTTGAACCACAGACAGCGTCAGAAGCGTCTTGCCTGGGCTAAAGAGAAACAGGACTGGACTGCTGGTGAGTGGTCCAAAGTCATGTTCTCTGATGAAAGTAAATTTTGCATTTCCTTTGGAAATCAAGGTCCCAGAGTCTGGAGGAAAAGAAGAGAGGCACTTCATCCACGTTGCTTGAAGTCCAGTGTAAAGTTTCCACAGTCAGTGATGGTTTGGGGTGCCATGTCATCTGCTGGTGTTGGTCCATTGTGTTTTCTGAGGTCCAGGGTCAACGCAGCCACATACCAGGAAGTTTTAGAGCACTTCATGCTTCCTGCAGCTGACCAACTTTTTGGAGATGCAGATTTCATTTTCCAACAGGACTTGGCACCTGCACACAGTGCCAAAGCTACCAGTACCTGGTTGAAGGACCATGGTATCCCTGTTCTTAATTGGCCAGCAAACTCTCCTGACCTTGACCTTAACCCCATAGAAAATCTATGGGGTATTGTGAAGAAGAAGATGCAATACACCAGACCCAACAATTCAGAAGAGCTAAAAGCCACTATTAGAGCAACCTGGGCTATCATAACACCTGAGCAGTGCCACAGACTGATCGACTCCATGCCACGCCGCATTGCTGCAGTAATACAGGCCAAAGGAGGCCCAACTAAATACTGAGTGCTGTACATGCTCATACTTTTCATGTTCATACTTTTCAGTTGGCCAACATTTCTATAAATCCTTTGTTTTTATTGGTATTCAGTAATATTCTAATTTTCTGATATGATGAATTTGAGATTTTCATTTGTTGTCATTTGTAATCATCAAAATTAAACAAAATAAACATCTGAAATATATGAGTTTGTATGTAATGTATGAATATAATATACAAGTTTCACTTTTTAAATGGAATTACTGAAATCAATCTACTTTTTCATGATATTCTAATTTTATGACCAGCACCTGTAGATCTGGATACTTGAAATGGAGCACTGATCCCCAACGTGGGTACATAAACTAAATGAATTGTACTAAAGAATAAACATTTCTGTTAAAGAGCTTAAAAGGTACATAAAATGGACACAACTAATACTAATTGATTTTATAGAAATGTTTGTAAACTCAACCAGTCATGAGTTGACTGTGGGTCAGAAGCTAAGAAGTTAAGGATCCTCTAACATAGAGGATCCCCAATAAGATGCCCCAGTTTACAGTGAAATTATGTCCTGAACAAAATACCCAGATCATTAGATATCAGGCCATGAGAATCATCCACATGAACAATAACAAACCATCTACTTTTGGTTCTCTGTCATCAAACTATCTTCATCCATATTTCATGACCAGTTAGTTCTGTGTAGGTTACAGGGAGCACCAAAGAGGCAGAGTATAAACCCCAGACATCCTCACCAGGACGACCTACCATAACCTTTTCCCACTGACATTAAGAGAGATTTAGAATCTCAAATTACCAGAACAGGACCGTGGAAAGAAACCGAAGTATGCAAAGACATTGTGAACCGTTTTCAGCATCTTAGGTTAACAGATTAGCCTGCTTAGCACTCTCTGTGTGCATTCCTTAGAGACTTTATTCCGTTATTTTCCGCTGTTGTCTTGTTGACATCAGCCCGTAGCACTCTGTAGCTTTTTAAACGGTCAAAAATGTCTGTATTTAAAACATTTTGTGACTATAGCTCCAGCAGGCTTTGGCGATCATAGATGCGGGTTTGATGTCTAGTTTGTATCGTTTTAGGTGGCTTTTTTTTGGTGAAATTGCCGTAGTTACTTTGGAGCGTAATGGGCTATCTCGCAATCGCTAGTTTGTTGGCTCTGCGCTGCCGTAACGCAAAGATGTCTGCCTCCATGGCTGCGAGACCCGCTCCTATGTAATTATAAATAACGAATTCTAAGGCAACGCAAATATTAAGGTTAAGAGGCTGAGCTCGTAGATGATGATAAATAACATAGTTATGTATAATATATTACATTTCTGACTGTATATCCCTGTAATTATTACACACTGTAGCTTTAACAAAAACACTGACACAACACAAGATATAAATCATGCTAGTAATGACTGAATCAATTTAACTGTATTTCTGTGTATGATATCAATAAAACTAGAATTGACTGGATTCATCCGATATGCCATCCTGCTAATTATACAATAATGGAGCCGATATCCGATCCAAGTATTGGATGAGTGCATCCCTAACTAAAAATAAACTGAAGAAATTTGCTGCATCTACTGCAGGTAATAGCTGCCAGCAACCTTTCAAAAGGACAATACTTCATAAACCCTGACATTTTTTTTTTATTATCAATTTCATGTAATTTTCACATTGGGGGAAAAAAAATAAAGTTGGTGGCCATGGCAACAAAACTAGTTGTGGCCCTGCAGCCAACCTCATCCTCTAGATTTCATTCATAACTGCCTGGATGAGACGATTCATTCAAAGTAAACTGCAAATTTTACAGTCTTTCATTCATTCAGAGGTAAACAGGACTGAGCTCCATATGCGGCGGAGGAACCGACCGACTGCGACCCGAAAAGATGTGGCACGGATGGTGGGGGATTACGTCATGGTAAAAAAAAAAAAAAAAAAAAAAGGACGCCTCATCACAACAGACCTTTACCATCCACAATATAACCAACCTCCCATCCATTCAGTAACAAATAACGATTATTACTGCAAAGCCACGCTGAAAGCAGATTATCCACGCAGGCAGAGTGGCGTTTCTAGAAAACACCAGGGAATCAAGCCTCTCTTCAGCTGTTCTTCACCAATAAAACTAAGTTAAGCCTTCTCTGACAGACGTTAAAATACAAACTAAAACGTCGTAATGGTGAATAAGCTAACTGGGCTCCTCTTTATAGGGGCTTATTGTACACTGTCCAATGAATGAGCTTCTCTTTTATAGGATAAAACAAATAAATAGCAAAGCGTGTCAACACAAACATATTTCTATTACAACCAAATACTGCGCACATTTCATTAGCTAATGTTTAATACTGAATGGGTTAAAAAGCTAACATGCAGGCAACACAATTAGACTGAATGTCGTTTATTTTATTAAGAATAAAATGAAAACAACGAGAAAAAAAAAGCCCTTTTGGAAATTGTTAACCGAATATCTTGTAGCACTGATAGCAATTTTAGCTATTTTAGCTGGATAAAAGTGACAGAGCTAAGCTAGTGTGCTAACGTCAACTGACCGTTAAAGGGGATATATGTGCATATAAAGTGCTTACCGTCATAAACTGCTCCAGGGGCGTCCAGTTTTTAATGAATTAAAGTGTAGCTGTGGGAGAAAATGGTTCGTGTAGGGGGGCGATGTAGCCCGGACATCCAAGATCAGTTGACCCAGTGCCGATGAAAGCCGAGCAGCAGCATCGTTACCACCGCGCCGCCTCACACACATCCATCCAGCAGAGCGGGGCCTCCTCCGGGCTCGACTGTGCGATTGGCTCGGCAACGACGGATAATCCACAAGACATAAGCCCCTGCAGTAAGCATTGGCTAGACGAGGCTCCTATCCGGTCATTTCAGGCCGTCGGGGTGAGAAATAGTCCCAAAGCCAGCGAGAGAGGAAAAAAAACGAGCAGATAATATGCAGTCAGAAGGTTGGAGCTGAAAACTGTCGGATCACAGAGGGAGAAAATGTGGCGTTTCAGACTTCTCCAGCGTGAGGCTGTCCGTTGTTGTCAGTGCTCCCTGATATCTCTCTCTCTCTCTCCTTCTGCAGCTGCTCTCTCGCCTTGCAGCAGCAGCGCAGCAACGAGCAGTGCAGTGACGTCATCGCGCAGCCGCAGAGCGCGTCTGGGCGTGGCGGGGCAGCGGGAGGCGCGGTGTTTGATTTCAAACGCACAAAATTACAGTAAACATTTCATTTCATAGATTATTACTTTTACGAAAGAGGATTAGGGCCACTGAAAAAATGTAAAAAAAAGTTAACTGATTTTTATATTTTATATCCGTTTACAGTTTTTCTGGATTGTTTACACACATTTCTGAAAACATGCCTCGTATTCTCAGAACTCTACACACAAATCCAACAAACACACACACAATGGGCAAAACCCTTCAATTCTCCTGCAAAATGAAACTTTACATTCAAAACAGTTTTATCTCTTCACAAAAGGCCATTTTGTGTGCAGATGACACACACAAACTATCATATGAACAGACAATTAAAAAAAGCATTTAAACACTGATGTGCTCAGTGTAAAACACCATTCTCCATTCATCATAATGACTTTTTGTTCAGTGTTACACTTACTACAGACATTAAATACATAAGTGCGTTGTAAAATATTTTAGAATATTGTTTTTATACTCAGAACACACAAATATACTGTAACAAACATGTTTTATTTTTCCCACAAAACAATGTACACAGTGTACATCCCAACTGACACAAAGTTGCACACACAGTGCAGAAGATTTTACTGTATACAGTTACAGTAATAATAAAAAACAAAACAAAATAAACTATGCTGCATCCTCTCTTCTGTTTCGGTCTGGCCACAGCACCTCATCTACATCACAAGCAATGTTTTCCCTGGGCAAGCAGCGGGGGAAATATCGCCTAGCATGGCGAATCCAGCCATGAAAAGCATCAACTGCTATATCTCCACATGCGTCTTCCATAGCTTGGAAAAGGGGTATACGCGTTTCTGAATTTAGGTCGTACACTTTCCATCTCCAGGCAGAAAAAAATTCCTCAATAGGATTGAGGAATGGAGAATATGGAGGGAGATAAACAACTGAAAAGCGTGGGTGGTCAGTGAACCAGTTATGAACCAGAGCAGCCCGGTGGAAGCTTACGTTGTCCCAAATGACAACGTACCTGAGCTGCTCTGGGCCGTCTATCTGATCTGGTGGAATGAGTGTGTTGTGTAGGGTGTCCAGGAATGTGATCAGATGGGCAGTGTTGTAGGGGCCAAGGGTAGCATGGTGATGGATGATGCCATGGTCGGTCATCGCTGCACACATTGTGATGTTCCCTCCGCGCTGGCCAGGGACTTCAACAATGGCACGCTGGCCGATTATATTCCTTCCCCTCCTTCGTCTTTTTGTGAGGTTGAATCCAACCTCATCAATGAAGAAGAACTGGTGCTCCACTGCATCCACCTCCAGCTCAAGGACTCTCTGAAACACACATGACAATATCAGAAGTAGACATGGAGCGGTCTCTATTGTGAAGCACAATCATTATGATTACAATATAATAGAAAGAAATATGTATGATTTATACAATGTTGACAGTATGCATCAAAGGTGGGAATGTACTGTATAGGACGTACTTGCACATAGTTATATCGCAATTCTTTGACCCTTTCTGAATTGCGCTCAAATGGCACCCTGTAGACCTGCTTCATCCTCAGTTTATTTCTGTGCAAGACACGGTCCAGCGTTGATAAACTTACCCTATCAATATTTTGAAATATCTCATTGTTTTCTATTATTTTTCTTTGTATTTGCCGTAAGGTAATGGCATTATTTTCAAGAACCATGTTCATGATCTCTGTTTCCTGTTCAGGAGACAGAAGACGGCCCCGTCCACCTCTTGTTGGTAATCTTTCAGTTCTGCAATACAAAGAGTGCAATACTGTAAATACTGTGTAGGAATACATTTCCCAAATACTCGAAACACAATGTCCTACAGAACAGTCCACAGGTAATACTGTACTACTGTACTCATTGAGTACTGTATTGATATGCAGTACTGCAGTTTTGTAGTGAGAGTAGATTTCTTACCTATTCTCATTGCGGAAAGTCCGGATGATGGATGCTACAGTGTACCTGCTCAAATTTGGCTGTACTCTTTGCCCAGCCTCCCTCATTGTTAGGCCATGGTTGACCACATGGTCAACCAAAGTTGCTCGGATCTCATCAGAAATGATTGTCCTTGGCCTTCCTCGTCCTCGTCCTCCCCATCGTCCTCCTCTTACTCTCACTCCTCTGGCTCTGGCTCTGCCTCTGTTTACAACATTGGCCTCCATTGCTCCAAAACAGAAGAGCTCACCTGTTGCCCTTCTATGCTAAAGCTCTGATTGCTGAGTGGAAACATGTGTGTTAGGTGTTTGCCCATGTGAGGAGTCAGTGTGCATAGTAGGGAAATTAACTTTAGAGTTTTGAATAACAGTGTGTTCCTTGTGAAAACAAAAGATTTTCTTCATGACAATTGTGTGTAGAGTTTTGGAAAAAGTGTGTTTTAGAACTGCAATTTGAGTGTAAAGCAGGAATTGTGCTTGTAGTTTAGCAGAATTGGTTCAGGGGGTTGGTGCATGAGTTACATTTTGTGGTCATTGTGTTTCAAGTACCAATATTTGTGTGTAAACAATCGAGAAAAACTGTAAACATTTCATTTCATAGATTATTACTTTTACGAAAGAGGATTAGGGCCACTGAAAAAATGTAAAAAAAAGTTAACTGATTTTTATATTTTATATCCGTTTAATATGGTAAAAAAGTCAGAATTCTCAGATTAAAGTAAGAATTCTGAGATTAAAGTCAGAAATCTGAGAAAAAAGTCAGAATTTTGAGATTAAAGTCAGAATTCTGAGAATAAAGTCAGAATTCTGAGAAAACAGTCAGAATTCTGAGATCAAAGTCAGAATTCTGAGATTAAAATCAGAATTCTGAGAAAAAGTCAGAATTCTGAGATCAAAGTCAGAATTCTGAGATTAAAGTCAGAATTCTGAGAAAACAGTCAGAATTCTGAGAAAAAAGTCAAAATTCTGAGATCAAAGTCAGAATTCTGAGATTAAAGTCAGAATTCTGAGAAAAAAGTCAGAATCCTTAGGTTAAAGTCAGAATTCTTAGATTAAAGTCAGAATTCTGAGATTAAGCCAGAATTCTGAGAAAACAGTCAGAATTCTGAGATTAAAGTCAGAATTCTGAGAAAACAGTCAGAATTCTGAGATTAAAGTCAGAATTCTGATAAAACAGTCAGAATTCTGAGATTAAAGTCAGAATTCTGGGGGGAAAAAAACTAAATTCTGAAATTAAAGTCTCATATTATACTGAAATAAAATCGGTTATACTTTTTAAGTGGCCCTAACCCTCTTCTGTATACTTCAGCGATAGTACCAAGGTGTTACTTTAGTGTATCTCTTATCCTACTGTTATATCCTACTATATCTGTTGGTTGTGCTGTTCTTTATACATCTCTTTGCAGGTGAGAAAGCAGACTGAAGATGTTTTATCGTTATCTCCATTTTATCTCCTCTTTCTTTTCTCCTTTTTTTCTGTTTTTCCTTTCCTGTTCTACTTACATTGCAGTGTCCATATAATCTGTAATACTCCCTGCATGAATTATAATAAAGCCATTATTATGCATAAATAAAGCGGACAGCTACGGCAATAGCCGTACTGCTCCACTTATTGCCACATTGCCAGACAGGACACTATAAAATAAATGAAATAAATAAAAATTAATTTTATAGATTATGTAGTGACTATTTCTACAAAGCTAAAATTCAAAAAAACTTAAGACCGGATCAAAACAAAAGGTCAAAAAGGGTCAAAATCCAGTTTTTTGCTTGCTTTATTTCTCCGTTCAGACAAACAGGTTACAGGCTTCACAGGATTCTTTTATTGCTCTCACTCTGATTTCTCCACCTGTTCTTTAATTGACTGACTGATTGAGACTCTACTGAAAACTGGTAAAAAACAATAAGACCACCCACGTGCATAATGAGCTACCTAAGACCTACCTATTCATACTGTGAAACACCTACATCCCAAGCTAAAATGAATTAACTAAATAAGTGAATCACTAAACAAATCCTATTCTAAATAAAAAACAAACTAAATAATCCAGAGTCTAATATTTAAATAATAATGGAGAAATAGCTCCTACAGATTATTCAAATTTGGAGAAAAAAAAAGATTAATTGTAGAGACACTGATTAAAGTTACTAATGACAAACCTTCATTAGATGAGCTTATACAGCAGATATTAGTTTTAAGCAATTCATTTGTGACTCTTATTATCACCAGTTTACCTTTTCTTTTACAGGAAACTGACGATTTTATCATCCACCCTTTTTGCTTACATTACGTCAAACATGAAAATACACTTCCCATATGAAATTCAGTCTGCAAAAAAATATATACATAACATTTATGTAAATTATCAGAATGTTTAAGCAAAAAATTCATTTGTTTTTCTAAACTAATCGTGTGCTTCGTAAAAAATAATAAAATATATGATTCATTTTTGTGTGGCTTTTTAAATTTTCTAGATCAAACGTGATCCTAATGGGGAAAAAAACTATATTTATTATTTTTTCTTTTTATACATAAGCTATATATAATAGTTTCAGGGCTTTTAAATTGAAATCGAAGACTCTACATCCTGTGTAGAACAACCTCAGCTTTGACCTGTGTGAGTATTTTTGATATGCTCAAAACAAACAGATTCAGTTATTTACCAAGTGCTTTAATACAAACAAAGAGACTTCTGCAAAAATGCTACAGTAATATATAACAATAAAGTCTAACAATTTGGTATTTACTCTCCTTGCTGTTGCAGACATTTGTGGTTATTGGTAATCAACACTGCCGTGTTAAAGATCTAGTTAACTGCCCATGGCACCAGTAGATTAGAGGCAGCACAAATGCAACAAATACTTTGTGCCACAAATTAGTTTTCTATTCTTTATTGCATCACCATTCAATTTAGAGCGGCTATCTTGGTGTTGTGCAAATAGTCGAAGTATATAGAAGAAAGGACCAACACACAGCATCATTCCTGTAACAACCAACACAGCTTGAACAGTCAGTATGTATTATCCTTTGAACCAAAACATCATTAAACTATTGGGCTGTGGGTGCTTTTTGTGGGTTTTTAATTTTTAATTATTACTCTGCCTTTTCCAGAATATCTATCTTAATATATAGTGGGACATTTTTACCTAAGAATAAAAAAGTATTTATGTACATAAATTAAAAAGTGATAAACATTTAGTGTCCAGAATAACAGCAAAAAAAAAAAAATATGTTTTTGCTCTTTTAATTGACGCAAACCTTTATTGCAATCATTTTATATATTGACCAAATATTGCACATCTGTTAACATAATTATGAACAGCATGAGGTAGCAAATTTTTATCAATGTGGTAAAAAAAAAAATGCAAGCAATTGACTATTTCAGGGGTGTGTTGGCCAATGGTTCAGTTCAATTCAATTTAATCATTTTTAAAGAAAATGATCTAATCTAAGTTTGTTTCTCAAGATGTTATTGGCCATTATAGGTGGATGCATCTACAGCAGTCAGTGTTGGAGTTCCTAAGGTTCTTCGGATTAAAGACATTATTTACAGGAGAGAGAAGAGGTCTTCACAGCCACTACGGATTAGGGGGGAGGTGGTGGAGGAGGTGGAGGACTACAGATACTTGGGAGTGATAATTGACAATAGACTGGACTGGAGGTCTAACTCTGAGGCTGTGTACAAGAAGGGGATGAGCAGACTGTATTTCTTGAGGAAGCTGAGATCCTTCAATGTGTGCAGCAAGATGTTGGAGATCTTTTACCAGTCTGTTGTTGCCAGCACCATTTTCTTTGCTGCTGTGTGTTGGGGCAGCAGCATTAGAGCCAGCGACACCAACAGACTTGATAAAATCATCAGGAGGGCTGGTTCTGTACTTGGACTCAGGCTGGAGTCTTTTGAGACTGTGGTGGAGAGGAGAACGCTGAATAAACTCTTATCCATCATTGACAATGATCAGCACCCTCTCCACCACACAGTGGTCAGACAGCGAAGCACCTTTTCTCACAGGCTGCTCCAGCTCCGCTGTCGAAGGGACAGATACAGGAAATCTTTCCTACCATATGCCATCACGTACAATAAAAAATAAACTCTTGTTTCAGCATACAGTAACCAGCACTGTACTGTACTGCACTCCATATTTTAATACTTATTTATAATCTGTTCACTGCACCTCAGGACTGTTCACTGCACCCTTATAATGTAAATACGTGTGGATGTTATGTTATTTTTACTTTTTCTTATCTTATTGTGTTGTGACTGTCACTATGTGTAAAGCTGCTGCTACACTGCAATTTCCCAGCTTGGGATAAATAAAGTACATCTATCTATCTATCTATCTATCTATCTATCTATCTATCTATCTATCTATCTATCTATCTATCTATCTATCTATCTATCTATCTATCTATCTATCTATCTATCTATCTATCTATCTATCTATCTATCTATCTATCTATCTATCTATCTATCTATCTATCTATCTATCTATCTATCTATCTATCTATCTATCTATCTATCTATCTATCTATCTATCTATCTATCTATCTATCTATCTATCTATCTATCTATCTATCTATCTATCTATCTATCTATCTATCTATCTATCTATCTATCTATCTATCTATCTATCTATCTATCTATCTATCTATCTATCTATCTATCTATCTATCTATCTATCTATCTATCTATCTATCTATCTATCTATCTATCTATCTATCTTATGGTTTTACAGTGTTGAGAAGCAGATGCTCCTGCTATAAACCTTTTTTAAAGTATTAAAGTTATTTAAATATTTTAAACAAACCAATAATATCAAATCTAGTCATTATTTTTAGGCTTGAAAATGGTCGGTGTTTTCAAACCTTGGTACAAAGCCTGTCCCACTTATTTACAGTCAATGTGGGGAAAAAATTATATATTATTTTTGGTATTATGTTACACAAAAAAACTTGTTTCTTAATGGAAATATGGGGGATTTAATTGATTCACACATTAGTTTTTTTTTTCAACATGATCAGCGGTGACACAACTAGCATTGATAATAGTCTTATTTAAAATAAGTATACCTGAATAATTTTTGGAATCTGTATTTTACTCTTGAAGTTACTCAGTTTCTTGAAAATATAAATTCTCACTCCGTGATTCTCTTTTTTCTTTCTTTTTTTTATTAGGGCATAAATATGATGGGAAACAAGCATGTATTACTCTAAATTTACCAAATGGGAGCGACAGAAGAGCAAGGCATTCAAATAAGGCCAGTGTGTCCGTAAGTGAGAAAATGACCACAAGGCAGTGGCTGCTCACCTCCATTTGTCAGTAAAAGCCCAGAGGATGAACTGAGCTTACATCTTAAATACTGCTTTAATGTTCAACAGGAATTCTTTATAACCACATCTACATTTAATTATATTATTATTATTATTTATCTGCACTTAAAAAAAATGAAATTGTCCAGAGAGCTGTTCTAAACGAAATTTCTTTTTGTTTTACACTTGTGTAAACAAAAAGACAAATAAAATCTGTCTAAGTCATTTAAATGGGGAAAAAATATTTTGAAAAATGATATGTAGAGGAGAAGAGGAAAATGTTATATATTCACAGTTTGTAAATAAAATTTTCGGTTCTATTATTGTTCCCAAACTAAGGGGTTGGGAACCCCTAGGGGGACGCAGCACATCAATGGAGTCACAAAATGGTTTTTCATTGTAATGTGATTTCTGAGGTAGATGGAGATACAAAATATATCATGTGATACTTAAATTTTCATGAAATAGATAACAATAACATTTATTTGGTAATCTAAATCAAGATTCTGATCAAACATATACCCTTTTAATACTAAAATTCAGAGTTAGATGATAAAATTCTCCATTTATCTTACAAAAAACATTGTAAATAATAATTTAAGAACATCAGTGTAATAATAGGACATTTTATCATTCCTTCCCTATATATATATATATATATATATATATATATATATATTTGATTTGTTGTTTCATCGTTGCTACCTCACAGTAGCATAGCCAGGAGTTTGAGGAGCCAGGAGCAGAGTGGATGGGCACCAGACCCTCAGGGTCGATCTACACTGTTCCAACAGGAAAATGCAGAAGCACAACATCAATATTTTCCAAATAAATACAAGTTAGATTTCTAATAAATTAGTGCCTAAATTTACAGATCTATGCTGTCTTGTACAAGCGTGAGTTCCGGGGGTAACATCTTATCGTCATTTCTTACCTGCATTTGTGGAAAAAGTTATCCCTTATACTTTCATCAATAACAGTTCTGCATAATATTAATATTTACATATACTTATACCTACAATAAATAGATTTAGCTTTAATTTGTCTCTAACTGCATTAAAGACTACTACAGGACTTGCAGAGACATGAAACTTTTCACTTTTTCCTGTAAAAGACAAAAAAAGAGTTCTGAGAAGAGGATGAAATCTGTATTTATCATCTTTACTGTCAGTATACTGATGATGTGAGTAATGAACCGTGGAATTGTTGTTTTCAGTTTTATTGCTCATGTGTGAACAATTAAAATGTTAAATATTTTGAAACATTCCACTTGAGGCTGTTAGTGCTGCCACTTTCTGTTTGAGACTTTAACTGCTTCTGAATTATAGGATCAGATGGTAGGGGTGGCCCTGGCCACCCTGACCCCCCTCTAGTGTCGCCTGTGCTGCCTCAATAGTTTATGCACCCTGTGTGTTCAAAATAACAATAAAGTTGGTCTAAAAAATAAATACGAGGACTTACTATACTTTTTTTCTTATACGTTTTTTGGATTGTCTCAATTAAATAAGATGGGAAAAATAATAAGTTGCATTTCAGTATATGATCAGTATGCTTAATGACTGGTTGTGCTGCTTTAGGAAGCTCAACATCTTTCTCAATAACGATATTAATGCTGTAAGTTTCTATTTAAATTATTTGTATTTCAATAGGCTCAGTGCCTACAGCACATGTTTTTGTTGTAATGAAAAAAAAAATCAAAATTTTAGGCTTTAAAAAGTGAAAGAAAATTAAAACTGAAAATGAAAAGCTCTGGATGGCTTTTCAGAAGCAACCATGAGGCCCAGTCATAGCCTGTCAGGATAGTAATGTGGGTTGCACTGACCTCAAGTGGCATGAAAAGGGATGCTACACGTCCCACTGCAGCAAACAATGCAGCCATTGTTCAGATGGCTGCCTGGCATACAATAAAGTACGCTGATGAAGCCGAGCAGCGAAAACAGGACAATGGATCCAGTGTTGTTGATCTCTGTTGCCTAAAAGGCCACTTTGTAGTCATAGAAATGATGAAGTGAACACGACAGTTCAACGTTGCTTCTTTTTTTTTTGCACTGCTCCATTAATATTTTTTTCCAATTCTTCATTCCACTCAAGAACAATTATTATGAGCAACACTATAAACAGCTATAAACAGGGGAAAAGGAGATTTAATATGTTTATGCATTTGTGGAAGCTTTTTATTATTTGAATTAGTCACTGCTTTTCTATTTTATTATAGTTGCAAGATATATTATATTTTATTTTGATTTAAGGCTGTACACCAACTCTAGGTAGGGTATAATGGTGAAGTGGAAGAAATGTTTTTTGTGTTTCTTTCTAACCTTATTGCAAATACAAATCTGAAAAGTGTGGCATGGATTTTTGATTCTGCTCTTCTGAATGAAAACTTTATGGAAACATTTCGTCCCTTTGTTCTGACCAGCATTTTTCATTTTGTGATGGAACCTTTAACCCAGCCTTTTTTTTGTGTGCAATTTTTATTCTTTTAAAATATCCTCAACTGGCCTTGACTTTGATACCTTAACAGTATCAAAACTGCAGCACAGAAAATGTACAGAATTGAGTGCAGCATCTTGCTTGGTTCAGAGAATAGAAAATCCCTTTATTGTCCCACAATGGGGAAACTGTTGTGTTACAGCAGCAAATGTTATAGTAGAAGTGGTCACATGATGTGCACCTTATATACAGGTGCTGGTCATAAAATTAGAATATCATGAAAAAGTAGATTGATTTCAGTAATTCCATTTAAAAAGTGAAACTTGTATATTATATTCATACATTACATACAAACTCATATATTTCAGATGTTTATTTTGTTTAATTTTGATGATTACAAATGACAACAAATGAAAATCTCAAATTCATCATATCAGAAAATTAGAATATTACTGAAGACCAATAAAAACAAAGGATTTATAGAAATGTTGGCCAACTGAAAAGTATGAACATGAAAAGTATGAGCATGTACAGCACTCAGTATTTAGTTGGGCCTCCTTTGGCCTGTATTACTGCAGCAATGCGGCGTGGCATGGAGTCGATCAGTCTGTGGCACTGCTCAGGTGTTATGATAGCCCAGGTTGCTCTAATAGTGGCTTTTAGCTCTTCTGAATTGTTGGGTCTGGTGTATTGCATCTTCTTCTTCACAATACCCCATAGATTTTCTATGGGGTTAAGGTCAGGAGAGTTTGCTGGCCAATTAAGAACAGGGATACCATGGTCCTTCAACCAGGTACTGGTAGCTTTGGCACTGTGTGCAGGTGCCAAGTCCTGTTGGAAAATGAAATCTGCATCTCCAAAAAGTTGGTCAGCTGCAGGAAGCATGAAGTGCTCTAAAACTTCCTGGTATGTGGCTGCGTTGACCCTGGACCTCAGAAAACACAATGGACCAACACCAGCAGATGACATGGCACCCCAAACCATCACTGACTGTGGAAACTTTACACTGGACTTCAAGCAACGTGGATGAAGTGCCTCTCTTCTTTTCCTCCAGACTCTGGGACCTTGATTTCCAAAGGAAATGCAAAATTTACTTTCATCAGAGAACATGACTTTGGACCACTCACCAGCAGTCCAGTCCTGTTTCTCTTTAGCCCAGGCAAGACGCTTCTGACGCTGTCTGTGGTTCAAGAGTGGCTTGACACAAGGAATGCGACAGCAGAAACCCATGTCTTTCATACGTCTGTGTGTGGTGGTTCTTGAAGCACTCACTCCAGCTGCAGTCCACTCTTTGTGAATCTCCCCCACATTTTTGAATGGGTTTTGTTTCACAATCCTCTCCAGGGTGCGGTTATCTCTCTTGCTTGTACACTTTTTTCGACCACATCTTTTCCTTCCCTTCGCCTCTCTATTAATGTGCTTGGACACTGAGCTCTGTGAACAGCCAGCCTCTTTAGCGATGACCTTTTGTGTCTTGCCCTCCTTGTGCAAGGTGTCGATGGTCGTCTTTTGGACAACTGTCAAGTCAGCAGTCTTCCCCATGATTGTGTAGCCTATAGAACTAGACTGAAAGACCATTTAAAGGCTTTTGCAGGTGGTTTGAGTTAATTAGCTGATTAGAGTGTGGCACCAGGGGCCATCAATTTTGAACCTTTTCACAATATTCTAATTTTCTGATATGATGAATTTGAGATTTTCATTTGTTTTCATTTGTAATCATCAAAATTAAACAAAATAAACATCTGAAATATATGAGTTTGTATGTAATGTATGAATATAATATACAAGTTTCACTTTTTAAATGGAATTACTGAAATCAATCTACTTTTTCATGATATTCTAATTTTATGACCAGCACCTGTAAGTGTATAAAATAAAACAAAGAGTATTGTACTGTACAGTACAATTTTTACAACATACATACTCGGTATCTGGAGAATAAAAAATCAATAACAGCTGAAGACATTTTTATAGTAATGGATATGTGAAAAATAGCAGCGACAACAAAGATGTGCAAAAAAACGACAGCAACATGTTGTTTAACTGATTAAGACAGAAACTGTGCAAAAATCAGCATCAATTAAACAACTTATTGAGGTTGGTGGGAACAGAGATGGTTATAGAGTCTTACGGCTGCTGGGAGGAAGGAACTGTGATAACGCTCCCTGGTGCATTTAGGGTGCAGCAGTCTGTCACTGAAGCAACAGCTTTATGGATGTGCTGGTAGACGTTATGATAGAGAGATGTTATTTCAGTTAGGATCCGTTTGTTTCCCACCTTGGGCACTGAGTCCACAGGGCATCCAATCACAGAGCTGGCCTTCCTGACCAGCTTATCCAGCCGCTTTCTCTCAGCTACAGATAAGCCACTGCTCCCACAGACAGATCCATAGAAGATGCTGATAAAAGTCTCCTCAGCAGGAAGAGTTTTCCCTGCATTAATCAGAAAGTGGTTCTGTTGGCACCAGACAACTAAGTTCTGGGTTCACCGTCTGTACTCTGAGTCTTCCCCACCCGTGATGAGGATGAGAATTTCTGCAGGCGGCAGCATTCGGAGTTGATGGAGAAGTCTGCAGTGTAAACCTATTGGAGACACAGCTCTGTGCCCTAACACGGAGGTCTTCAACAGGGGGTCCCCTAAGGTAGTGCATTGGTTGAATAGACTTTTTTTTATATCCCCCCTGCAATTTTTTCCACTAATTGAAATGTCTTTAAATTCACATTAATATGAATTCAACACACTGTAGTAACCAGATAAATGGAGGCAGGAGATGTCTTTATACGTAGATTAGATTGATTCAACTTTATTGTCATTACACAGGTACAGGTACAAAGCAACGAAATGCAGTTTAGGTCTAACCAGAAATGCAATAGCAGCAAGTGCAGAATATAATGGTTCCATAAATACAGGACATGGGTTTCTACTGAATAAATATAGAGATGAATACTAATATAAACAGAGTCTTACTAATAGATTTGTCCTATGACTATAATATATAGATAACTAGTGTTATGAACTAAATTTAAAGCTGGATATATACCGAATATAATATCCAGGTGGATATTACTATAAATAAGGTTTTTACAGTTATGTACAATAGCATAATATACAGATGGATTTTACTATAAAATGAATAAATAAAGTTTGGCCAGAAGCTATCTAAATTAAAGTGTAGTGGAAGGGAATTGCATATTACAGTTAAAGTACGGTATTGCAAATGTATATGTAAACAATTGGTACTGTGAATAAACAGTCAGCAGTCATCAATGCACACATTCAGTAACACACAGGGGCTCTTTCAAACTGGGCACCTTTTCATTCATAACACCTGTCCCATTAACCAGGAATCGGAATCAGAAATACTTTAATAATCCCAGGGAGAAACTTTTGTTACATGACTCCATCTGTAATAGAGTCTATAGGACCAGTTTGATATAACACAATTTTATACAATATATATAATCAGGGGGTCCCCGCTCCATCTTACCATCGGTTTGGGGGTCGTTGGTCTGGAAATCTTTGAAGACCCCTGCTCTAACATACTGTGGGAGACCAGTGGGGTAGTACATTTTTCACTTGGACATGTGCAGGTCCACTAATGATAGCTCCAGCTTATCCCTTAGGAGTCGTGTCTGGATGGCATTGAAAGCACTGGAGAAATCAAAGAACATGATCCTCACTGTGCTTCCAGGTTTCTCTCGCTGAATCAGAGCTTGGTGCAGGAGGAAGATGATAGCATCATCTGCCCCAATCCACAGGAGGCAGTAATAGACTCCTGCATACCCTGTACACCTCCTCCAAGATTTTCTTCAAGCTTTTAAATCCAGTCCTAAAGAGGAACTTTTTTCCCCAACCTTTGGACTCATACCTTCTCAAACAAACCTGGATCAAACCAGGCTCATTGCCAGGCCTCTGCAGAGTTGAATGGTGTGCTGATTCCCTATTTAGCAAACTGGGGATAATGGAGCAGGGGTAAATCTAACAGTAGCAGGAAGGTGGTTCTTAATGATTGAACTTTGACACCCCTAGTCTACATGTTTAGATTTGATCTATGATTTACTGATCTATGTAAAAGCTCTTATGTGTTTTGACCGAAGAGAGGAAGAAAACAAAAAGAAACAGTCTAGATTTCCATCTCATTGTCTTGGTTCCAAAGGGTACTTGGGTAAAGATATAATAATTTCTATCTGCAGCCTAATTATATGCTTCTATATTTAGTTCAGTCTACAGGGTTTTGGATTGAAGATGTAATTAAAACAGCATATCTGAGCCTTGTTAATATGCAGACAGATGACCTGGGGGAAATACAAGTACTGGGGATGATGAGACCTGAGTCACATTGAACTGCACATTAAACTGCTATCACTAACGAGTTTAGTTTGATCAGGCAAAATCAAAGATCCTTTGTGTGTTGCATTTTTTTTCTTCTTTAACCTGAAGGGAATACATAGATATCAAAGGTTTCCACACAATTGCTGAAAGACAAACTAGTCCAGCTATTGTAGCATTACAGATATTTGATTCTGGGTCAATCTTAAACCCTTTCTTCTCTGTAAAAAAAAAAATGTTTTTCTTTGCCTTTCACTGAATACTCAGACAGGAATGATGATGAAATCATAGATAAGGCTCTTTCACAATCTTCGCCAACACTTAGCAACAACAAGCTGCTTTGTGCTGATGAAAAGGGAAAGAAGCATTCATTAAAATCTTTGAAAGCTAAGGTTGGCTCTCAATGTCACATCTCTCTGCATTTATGGACCTCCTGTTTCATGTCTGTCAGACTGATCAGTTATAAAAAGAGTGATAAAGGCTAAAGATTATAGGGATTTTCATCTGCTAGCACAGTCAATAATAAAAAATTCATTTTAGTTGTCATATTTTTTTCATATTTTGGAAGCAGTCGTCAATATAGCACAAGCAACTAATTCAACCTCATGTTATTTTGCATATGTCCCTGCAGGAGATACTGATGTGCCTCAGTGGTTGTAAACAATCCTTAGGTTTTATTTTTTAGATTCAACTTATTTGAAGAAATTTAGCAGCAACATATATGTAATATTTAAACAAGATTATACTATTTAAACTACACAGAAAGATAATCACATACAGTTGGTTGTTTTTTGTCCAGCCAGCAGAGGGCGCCATTTATCCAAAACGTTTACTTCTCTGACTCTTATCCCAGCCAATTTCTCAAGTTTATAAAATATTGAAAACCAACCACCAGTTTGAGTTTCTTATTTATATAGCATAGATATTTAAAACTACTATCAGTTCTCAAACCAGCCGCTACATCAGTGCTACTGCCTTACACTGAAAAAGTGAAATAATAAAAAAGCCTGAAAATATTTGCACAAATTTGAGACATTTAAAACATAAAGCTCACGCATAAAAAAAAAAAAAAAAAGGATTATTAACGTTTAACATCAATGTTGTGATGATGCATTGTTCTCATGGCTAGAAAACAGTGAGTTTATGTATATATTCTTATTCTGGCAGGAAATCCATGGTTTTAATAAAATATACATTTTATTTAGTATCCTGGACTCCAAAGTTCTACTCATAGTTTATCTATGAAAGGATGCCTTGTTATCTTCCATGTTATCCATATCTTGTCATGCTGCAGTCAGAACATTTTACTCAGATTTGATTTCATAAACCAATATTAAGTGCTGCATACTAGTAATGAAAAAGAACATGATTTTCTTTTCTTATAAGACGTTAAAAGATTGCAGAGTTGCGATTTATGCCCGTTTTTTAAATCTATGTATAAAATTATCTCTGGTGAATCTTGCTGTTCTGTGAAAACCTCAGATTATTGAACCAAAAGCAGCATGAGGAACAAGGAACAGGTCACCAATAAAAAATGTCAAAACTTTGAGCATCTCACAGAGCATTTCAAACCATCATCTTAATGTAGAGGAGTATGGACAGCTGCATCTCCACTGAGAAATGGCTTTCTATCTAAACTGACAGGCCGGGCTAGTAGAGTATTAACCTGCAAACAGCTGAGCAGTCCATTATAACTTTGAAGGAACTGGTGAAACCCACAACAGGTTGTAGAAGAGCTTGTTGACAAACTAATAAGCTGAGCTTTATGGAAGTGCAGCCAGAGCTTAATTGAACTATGATGCCCCAATTCAGTTTGTAAATAATGTATGAGAAGGTAGGTGGCTAAGGTGAGAGCAACATTTAACTTTCTGGTATATACACCAAACATTATGTATGAGAGAAAACTAACACTGCTCATTATTCTCTCAGCAGGACAT